>NW_024581129.1:1483642-1617102 GCF_017639235.1 Corvus kubaryi
CCCCTGCCTCCCCAGCCGGTCGGAAGCCCAGCCCAGGTTGGAGCGGGGCGCTCCGCGGGGAGCCGCCGCCTTCCCGGTGGGCAGCGGGCTCGCCCCGCAGCGAGCAGCAGGAAAAGGGGTTTTCTCTCCAAGCTGGCACGCGGGTCAGTGGGAGGAGAGCAGAGGCGAGGGCCGTCAGCCCTCGGTGTGCCCGGCTGCAGCCTGGGCTGGGCTTCCGACCGGCTGGGGAGGCAGGGGCTCATCCAGCAATAGGCGTTCGTATCTGCGGCGTCAAAGCGCAGAGCCGGGTTAACAATGCACTGTCCCTCCTCTGCCCGCAGTGCTGCGGGTGAAGCACGGGGCGGCCAGCGGGGACACCGCCGTGCTCCAGCGGGGACACCGCCGTGCTCCAGCGGGGACACTGCCGTGCTCCAGCGGGGACACCGCCGTGCTCCAGCGGGGACATTGCCGTGTCCCCCGTGAGCGGCTCCTGCAGGACAGTGCTGAAGGGAAATCAGTTTCTAAAACCTTCTTCACTCATTTCTTAAGGCTTGTGTACTTCAGTACATAGTCCCAGGTGTAACTACTAAAGGATTTAGAGTTAGGCTTGTTGCGATAGGGTGATGGAAGCCTGTCCTTTGTGCTAGTCAGTGGGCTGGTCAGGTGTGAGCACATTGATACGTCCAGGAGGTCATGGTTTAGTGATAAAATAGATGTTTGATTGCAGTGCCTGCCTACTGAGCAGAAAACAAGATGGTTTTTCACCCAAAGTGTTCAGCTGAGCCCCACAGACCAGCACGGTGTGTTGGAAGAACCCCCCGGGCTGCCAGAGCAAGCCAAGAGGGATGTACCTGTCCAACGTGAGGTTGGTCAAAGAGCTGTGTCTGGTGGGACGCACACAAGATACAGTGGGTGGGTTACAGAACTAAATGAAGATGTGATCCTTACTCTCTGAAAACATCCGACTGCTTAGGGTGGATAGCTGTGGGCCATCAGGTACTCAGTAAGGACTTCTGCACCTTTGGGTTTCCAGGGTCTTGTTTGAAAAGTAGTTTAGCTTCTGTTTGGAAACATAGCCAGGAGCAAGTAAGGCTCTGGTCTTGCAAGGACTTGAGTAAGTTACTTTGCTGGGAGAGTCAGTAAGATTATTCACGTGCTTAAATGCTTTATAGAAGAGGTCTTTTTGAATTGTACTGAAACTGCTGTCCACCTTCCCAGGTTAAACATGCTAGAAAAAACATGTTTTTTCTCTGCTTTTCGGTGGATGTCTTCATGAGTGTAAGTTAGAGTCTGCTGGTACAGCTTTTATGGGGCTGTGATCCTTTTGAAAAGAATTTTTTCTAAACCATTCATTCAAATAACCAGCAGAAGTGTATAAAGCAGTGTATGTGGGGGTGATTATATAGTACAAAGTCCTGTGAATTCAGCTTTGTCTGGTTTTCTTTTCCCCAGATATTTAACTTACAGGGTCTTTTTTGAGGTTTTTTAAAGTTCTTCTCATATTTCTGCAACAGACCTGAGAAGGAAAGAGATCTTTTATTGCCTCCCGAAAGAGAGGTGATTTTTCCTGGAGCCTTTTCTTGGGGGGAGTAAGTACCTCAGCAGGGCTGGAAGCGTGACTCACTGTTTCGAAGTTAAGTGAAGCTCATCAGCAAAACAAAACACAGAAGAAGGGGATGGCAGTAGAGCAAGTGATGGTTAAAAAGTGCCACATCCAGTTTGCAGCACCATGAGTCTCTCAACTTTCCGGTTAACAACAGTGAGATCCCGCGAGAAGCTGGAGGCTAAGGAAGAACCTCTGCCATCTCTTTTCTGTTGTGCTGCTGCCACTTTTAAGTCTGGCCTAGTTTTGAACATCCTGAGCAATCGGGCTTCCCTGGAGAGGGCTGTTTCTCTAATAGAAGCATATGTTTCCTCAGAGCTGGAGTTGTCTCCAGGGCACAGTTCAGGTAGCTGCTCGTGTGCTGAGGAGAGCTGTTGGTAATAAGAATCTTTTCCTATCTTCCCACCTGGAACTCTCAGTAGAGCCTCACAGGAGGCTCTGCTGCATGTGACCTGCTCCTATTGTAAGAGGAGGAAAACTGGGAGGTTTGTTCACATTCACTAACAGTTCCCTCTCTCCTGCCCTGCTAATGGAGAGGCCACAGAAAGTAAATCTGCTCCTCGTACCTCAGTTAGCTTAATTGAAGCTTCCTGAGGAACTTTTCTGCCTCATTGCACCAAGAGCTTCTAAGGCAGGATGAACTGGGTTTCCACATCTGATTTGCTTTTGCTTCACTGAAGTAAAATTAGTGAAATACTTTGTAATATATCAGAATTAAGGGCCCAGAGTAAAGGTGAAAATTGCTCTTGTGTTCTGTGTGTGAATGGTGTTTGGAGGGGCTTTTGTCCTTCAAACAACTTCAAACCAGTTTTGGCCTGAATGAAAAGAATTTGGTTTTTCTGCTCTCTGAACTGTGCAGTAACAGAACCCCAGACAGAAATGTCAATAAAGCCGATTCAAAACTAACCACAATGCTTGCTTCTACTTATAGCTGTTTATTTTTAAGCTTCTCTCTGTCTTCTAAAGGGATGACATTTACGTGTAACATCAGGGCCGCAGTGAGGAGAGCACTGCTCTGCTGCTGAACTAACAGGCAGATGCCTCTGGAGCCTTGAGGAGGACGGCTTCTGAAGCTCATCTCATAAACAGCCACAGGCTTAGACAGTGAATGATGTTTATTCTTTTCCTAAGAGCAGTTTATTGTTTTCATGGCATGCTACGTAACAATAACAGGTGGAATTACTTCACTTTAAAATTCCAGGGGCACTTGAACTTGGTTAGCTTCCTTTTTTTTTTTTTTTTTCCCCCAGAGGGAATGAGCCTTCCTAGAAACTGCTAGACAGTGATCCTGGTGGCAGGAAGATGGAGTGATGAGTTAGTCACACACTCCCCCATCCACTTGGGCCGTGGAACAAAGCACTGGTGACTTCAAGAGACAAGAGCCGTTCCCTGAGGAGTCGGGAAGAGCCAAGGGTTGCGTTGTTGCAGCAAGTTGGTCATTGCTGTGAGTAACATGCCTGGAAGACAGCAAAGGTGAAACTGGAAGGGTAATGCATGGAGTGTGTAAAGGGATTGGGAGAGGCTGGGTGAAGGTAGAGAAGTCTCTCAAAGGAAGAGGTGTTGTTTGGCCAAAAAGATGTGTGTTAACAGCTACCAGAGGCCAGGGACGTTGGCAAGAGAACTGGTTTAGGGCCTGATCAGGGCTGTCTCACCTGGGTTGTAGTGCTGCAGGAATTAAACTCAGAGCTGCTTCAGAGAAAATGATACCTGTAGGAATGACAAGTCTTAGATTATACCTTATTAGATGCTTGTATATAATTTTGCTGCAATGAAACCCTTTCCTTCAAAGCAATATTTTTATCTTTCCTTACTGTTAGGCTGCAGGATATTTGAGTCAAATTCTACTCCTTGTGAGTTAAAGAACTGTCTCTATCAATAGCATTCTGCAGGTCTCTCCAGACTTGGAAGGTGAGGGAGACCTTTCTATGTTCTCATAAAAGCCATTAAAGAAAAAAGGTGATTATGAAAGTTCTTTACTGGAGCCTCCTCAGTGCCTATGCATTGGCAGGCTCCAGTTTTACGAGAGAAGAGTGAAGATTTATTCATTTTTAAGGTCAGAAGTTTTTCTTGTTGCCAGGGAAGGCTGTGGGTGCATTATGGCTTCTCCAGCTTGTGCTGCAGGTCCACAGCCTGCACCCTCAGGCTCCACAGCCCTGCAGACTCCTCTTCATCTCTTCTTCCTTTGGCCTTGTATCTCCTTGGAGAGCCCATGAAGGTTACAAGAGGTCTGAAACACTGTCTGTAATGGAGCTTTGCCTATGTGAACCAACTGAAAACAAGTTTAAAGCTTTTAAACACCAATTATTTCCTCTTAGAATTAAATGTTTATTCCCTGAACTCCCTTTTAGGTTTCAACTGACAAATCTCATTGTAATTAATTTGAGCTCTATTGTGAGTACCTTTTCCAAGGGAACAGAAAACAGATGTGATAAATGCCTGAACATGAGATTAAACCTAACATCTGTTGTTTTAAAGAAGAGTTACAAAACATACCGTGTTTTGTTTGTGTTTAATTGGTAGATGATACACCTGATTTTCCACTGTTGTCTTTTGAGGTTACATTGAAAACATCTGGTAGAAATGTGCCCTGAGGTAAACTCATTTGACCTGTCCAGTTTGCAGTGGTTATGACAAATCACTGCTATTTTGGCAATAGTCAGCATATAGATGGTGTTTCAGATAAAATGAATGTGTTACACACAGTAGAAATCAAACTCTTTCTGCAAGACAGGAAAGTGAAAAGGATCCATCAGGAGCTTGTATGATGTACTTGTATGATGCTTAACTACAGAATTTATGGGCTAGTTCATATGTTTAGCATAAGCATATGCTTAAATCCTTTGCTGGATTTAGACATAAATAAATTAGGATTAAAATGTAACTACTTGACAAATCCTTCTGAAAATGGAGGCTCATTTATCCTCTCCCCAAGGTGAAAAGAAAGCACACGGGATTCATGTCACAGACTCAGTGCATTTCCTCTACTGTGATTGTAAAAAGTTGGATAAGAAATACTTGAACGTTCGAGTTTCCTTGAGCTGGAAGTTCCAAGTGGTTTAACTGTAGAAAAGGTGTGGCATGCACAGAGCTCGAAGTGGAATGCTGACAGATGGAGGTGACACTTCCTTGCCCCGTTACGGAGCAGAAACCAACTCCACCCTCTGAATACCAAGAAGAAGGGTGAAAACAGTTTAGATTATCACTTATTTTAAAACCATTGTACCAATTATTTTTACTGATTATTGAAAAAAATAAGGTATTATTACAAGGTTATAGTGCATTCCTATTTGCCATGCTAAACCTCACTAGACCTCATTTCAGGATCAAGTCACAAAGTTAATTACTTTGTTCTGTAGCTTAGGGTTTCCTATGCAAACGCCATGTTTAGCTGGTGTGGTTAAATCCTCTCTGCACATCTCAGGCCAAGCTGCATGATTTGGATTTGGAGCTTTTCTTTAAGAAAGCACATAATCCTCCCCATATTTACTCGTTGGTGCCTTTGCTGGAGCGCAGCGGGCACAGGCGCATCCGTGCTGCTGTTGGCAGGGCTGGCACGGCTCCCGTGTGCAGTGGCCAGCACTGGCTGGTGGCAGGGTGCCCACAGAGAGTGTCTTGTCGGGAGGGGTGGCTCTGGCCCGGCCGTGCCTGTCACGGGCACGCACAGCAGCAGCCCTGCAGCCCCTGCAGCCCCTGCAGCAGCCGCCCGCTGGCCTGCGGTGCAAATGAAGGAAGGTCCTGCAGCATCACCTTCGCTTTCTGTGGGAAGGAACAGGAGGCATAAAGGAGTGAGGCTCCATGGAAAAGAGGCTGATGCAGACTCTGGTTTTGTGGCCAATTAAAATAAGTTGCAAGGCCCCTTGTTAACTTCTGCCCGTCCACCAAATGAGCAGCCAGCCTGAGCAGAATAAGATTACTTTCTCATTTTACATAAAGCTTTCACATGCTATCCCCCCTATTAATTAAGTAGATTAAAGGTTCTGGCTTCCTTGCACTCCTCTTTTCTTGTCTGATACACTTTGAATTAGATGTAACCATTATAAAATGATCAGAAGAAAAGACTGATTTTTTTCTCACTTTCTAGGTATTGTGGGTATTTTTAGGTACCACACTTAGCAGATACAGCAAAAATACCTCCCTGCAGGTGGATGCTTTAAGTGGTTATAAAAGCCACTATTAATTTGGTTTTATTTCCTTGATATAAAAAAAATCTTATTTTGAATTTTCAGCAAGAGTAATTTGTCTGTCAGTGGACACATATTCTCCTCAAGGCTTGGCTTGTTTGTTGTTGTTATTGTTCTAGGTAAAAAGAGTAACTGCTTAATCAAACAGCAGTGCCATTAAAAATGTTAATGAGCTTTGTATCCAGTCTTACTCTCGTGCAGTTCCACTGACTGTGCCATGATTTCTCTTGATTTACTTTGGCATAAGTGAGGCATAAGCAGAATCCATCTCGGGTTAGCCACAGCTTTACTGTAATCCGTGAGGTCAATGAGAGCACAAAAGGAAGGAAGCTCTACATAATCAGAAATCAAATAATGCAATCCCCCTACAGCTCCGCTTAGTGCTTGCTGCTGATGTCAAACATATGTCCAAGCCTACGCTGGAGGCACCACCAGCAGCTGCCATGGGGAAGAGCAACAGGACCAGTTGTGTGCCTGAGCCCTGAAACTAGAAGTGGTTTTGATTAAATTCATGTCATTTTACAGGCAGGTGCAGTGCTCTGATATCTTTATGTTTATTCTGCAGTTCACCTGCCTCTGCCTATGGCAGGAGGAAAAAATGTTGGAACACATCACTGAAGAAAGGAAGAAAAAAAAAAAGGGAGGAAAACAAACTGAAAAAATTGAACTTGTCAGTGTGAGCAGGGAGAGGGATGTAACTGCAAACACCCTGATGCAGCTCAACTCAGCTGAGACCATGGAGCAATTCTCTGTGCAGCAGCAGAGCTGCAGCCAGCCTGGCTTCTAGGTGGGGACTGCTTTCATTAACTTCAGTAAGATTGCTTCACTGAGTGGGATGAGCAGGATTTGGGTTTTAGAAAGCTGCAGAGAATACCATCGCAGGGTTCTCAGATATTTTTCCCTGTTTAAATTGGCTCAGCAGGCCTTGCAAAAATCCCTGTGGGTTTGAACAAAAAATTATTTGCAGTTTCCTAGAGGCCGACAACTGTTTCTCCTCTAATCAGATATTGCCCTGAAGGGAGTTTTGGTCTCCCCATGGATCAGGCATCGGTAATCTAAAGTTACTTAAATGGGGCCAAATCCTGCTTGCTGGCATGTTTTAAAGAGGGTTAGTAGTTTATGTTACATCCAAGTCCACAAAGGCTCCAGATGATATACAGTGTGTGGTAAGATTACATGGTAAAAGTTTCTGTCCTTGATGATATTAGTGCTTGGGCACACTTTTGACAAAGACATACAGCTGTGATTTTCCTACCTTGAACTTGAAAGAGAAGTCAGGATTTAATTTTATGTCAGCACCCGGAGGCTCTTTATTTCTTGCCTTTGCTCTTTATTGCTCCCACACTGCAAACACAGAAGTCTCCAATAATACAGCCTATGGAATCAGAAATGCAGGGTCATGCAGTGCTTGCTATTGGCCCCTGAAGTCCAACTTGGGCACTGCTATAAAAGCAGAGACTCCTCTGCCATTGACTCTTCTCCTCCACTGCTGTTGGCCTGGGAACACTAGAGCACTTACTGACCACAGAGCTTTTCTTCCAGACACAGACGGAACAGTATTTTCCAAAGGGGCCACTGATCTTCGCCTGTGGAAGGTGTCAGTGGCCAGCAGTTCCAGTCTGAGGCCTCAAGTTCATTGTTGCACCCACTCCTCATGGTTGATATGCAAGGGCTTTGTCAGACCAATGGCAAAATTAAATTCCAGAGTCAGGAATTGGCTTTAATATTTTTCAATAGATTTGGGTTTATGTGAGAAAGGAAAGGCAAATCATTAGGAGAATTTCAGCCCTTTCCTTTGTTTTTCCTTTGTACCAGCCAGGGTCCTGGGCCAGCTGATGCAAGTGCCCCCCCTGTTAATTTTGTTAAGTCCCTGTGCAGGCAGATGTTGATGGGGTACTGTGCTAGCAAGGAGTTGCCTGCAGCTGTGGGCTGGATGCTCTTCTTTTAGTCTTTGTGTGAACCCACATATTTTTGAACTTCTCTTGCACGATATTGGTGGTAGATCTTAAAATACATGTTGGATCAGACAGCTGAGTGTTTCCTCATTTTCAGGGATTCGTACTTTTTGTGATAGTTGTGCAATGACCAATTCAATGAGCACTTGTTTTGCAGTTTGAGGTAGCTAATGGATTTCAAAGCTATTTGCTATTGTAATTTTTTTGCCTAATTGTTTTCTGTCTGTAACTGTATGCCTCCACTTCCAGGACTTACTCTTACATTCCTGTGTAGTGAGATTGATGCAGATTCTGTCCACAGAATGTCACTCTGTTCAATAGCAATCAGGGGTGCAAACTGAGGAGACAGAGGCTGCAAGGAGATTATTTTCAGCTGCCACCCGAAATGCAATTTCTAACCTGCTTTTGGGAAAAATGACACCCCGGTCTGAGAAAGTGGGTAACCTATCATTTTATGAGGCAATCATTTAAAACTGTTGGGCAGCTGACTAATGAAAGAGACAAACAGGCCGTACATGAGTCAATTTTCTGAGTCGGTTTTACAAAGGTGGTTTTTGCACGGGCAGGGGTTTATAACCAACGTGCTTTTTGAGATCCTTGATTCGTTGTGGCATGTGGGAAGGGACTTGTAGGTCAGCACCATGTCTAACACTAGGGTGGTATCTAGTTTCTGTAAATATTGATTTCTCTTTGAACAGGTTGGCTTTAACTTGTTTTTAATTAGTAATGGCAGATGTTCAGCTGGGAGAACATCTAGGGATCATTATTCTAATAATGTCCTATTAGCTTTTAAACCTTCCTCTTAATGTAAATCTGTAATTAGAGTGCTGTCTCTATCTGCTGCATCCTACTACCAATTCTATCTGTAAGCCAATACAGTGGGATGCCAAAAAGCTGCAGGGATTGTAAATTGTGTCTCATGACTCTGTGTTTCGGGTAATTGCACACCGAGGACAAAGCAGCACAAAGCAGCAGAACGGCAGCAGCAGCCCCCACCTCCTCAGAGTCCGTAGGAAGGATGTTCCCTTGGGTGGAGGATGCTTTGACAGCAAGGTGGAGGTGGAGCAGGGGTTGTGGTGTGTCCCACTGGCACAAACAGAACCCGTGGGCAGAGCAGCCTTTGGGAGGATGATGGTGTGTCCTGCAGGAGTGCCTGCCTGTGTGCCTCAGATAATGTGTGGTGGGAGTCTGAGGAGGCTTTCCCTCTGCTGGAAGCTTTTGGCTTTGTGTGTGTTTAGAGGAAGGCTCCTCCCGTGGGTCTCTGATTCCCTGCCTCACCCGTGTGCAGTTCCCAACACGGCAGCACTGACTAGGCACCTCCTTGAAGAGATTTTGTATCCACACAGCTCCTCTGGTTCTCACCAAGACATTCCAGCATCCAACTGACAGTGAGTCACCAAACCACTAGCGAATCAGGCCAGGAGGTGTCTGTAAGTACAAGTGTGCAGAATTTAGCTGGTTTGGTGGTTTTATCCATGTACCTTGTCTCTTACAAACAAAACCCAACGCATTTCATTCACTGTCCTCTGGTGGCATATTCACTTTTACCCATATTGATCCTTCCTCACAGATCCATTGCATCTGTGGATCCCAAAGGAGAAGTTAATGTCCTTTTTTGTACACGTTGCAAACCAGCTGTGCAAAGACCTTGTTAACTGCTTACAGAAGGGTTGGCCTTCTGATGGCCTCCAGGGGTTTGGGAGTAGATCCACAGTCCCCTGCTCCCACCCCACTGACCATGAGAGGTGCACTTCAGTGTGTTACTCACAAAACTCCAATCCCATTCATGTTTGCTAGTTCAACAGAAAATGCTAGTCCTTGCCATCAGACAGGAGGCATATGTGACCATGTCCATATATATTTCATATTTCCCTTCAGAATATAGTGTCATTAAATTTCTTCAGTGTTGAGTTTTTGTCTTGTGCCCACATTGAAATAAAATGACGTTCTGAAAAACTCACTCCAACTTTCCAGCCTCCTGGAGCCAAGCCTAGAGGGGTATAAATCTGCCATGCTGTCTGTGAAAGATTTATTTCTAGTCCTGCAGTGACATGATAATTTTGACTTATCTGCAGAAGTTTCCTGCCTTCCTCTCTTGCCGTCCTGCTCACTGTATCTCTTCTCTTCCTGTGGGCACAGTGCTTTGCTGCCAGCTCAGTTTAAGATAAATAAATAATGGTCTGAGGTATCCATCAGACTCTGTTCTGGATCACTCTTGAAAGGTCACTCCATACTCACGTGGCAGCTGAAGTTACCAGAGCCTGCTGACCTGTTTCTCTTATTTATTCTACAGCCTTCACACTTGCAGAACCTGCCTTTAGTAATTAGATAATCTGCACAAATGGAGTCAACAGGCAGCAGATGTGGGACAAGAACCAGATTTCATATCTTTGCATTTCTTTTACAAGATGAAGATACCTGATACTCTTGAAAGTCAGGAGACCTGTAGTGATAGCTAATAAACTGCTGTCCTGATACACATGCTGATAAACCCACCTTATTTCCTTTAAATCCACACCCTGCTGCCTCCCAGGGTGCCGTGCAGTCTGGCTTGAAGACTCTCCTGCACGTTACCTCATGCTGGTTTAGGGAAGAAACTATTAGGGTTCTTTCTCTAATTACGTTGTATTTCTCAGTGTTTAACTTCATTCTTTCATTCAGGCTGTGCTTGAAGCATATCCTGCCTGATGTGACTAAGCTGTTGACTCACTTCTTTTATGGCTGTAATAAAACCAGATCTAATGACCAGTGTCTGGATATCAACCACCGACAGCATTTGCAAAAAAAAAAAAAAAAATCCAGATTGTTCCTTCTCAGTATTGTGTGTCCTGGTATAACTTCCACATACTTTATAATATCAGGCGAGTGTGGCACTGTTGTAATCACAGTTTTGTTTTCTTCTTTTGTAAAGATTATCTGCTTGGCTTTAGCACTATCCCAAACCCTCCAGTTCTGAGTTTTAAATAGTGCTTGCTTGGAAGCTGTCCCTGTAACCATTAGTGCTGGTAATTGCACTCAGAGACCTAAAGTAGACCATCAGCCTTGCACTGGGTCCCAAGGGTTTTGTAACTCTATGAATTTGGAGCTCTCCTCAGTTTTGCCATCCATCTCGTGTAATTTGGTGATGTCTCAGCCCCTGCTGTCATCTCAGGTGGGCTGTTGCCTGTGATTCCAGTGTGTCTGTGCCACACAGGGATGGGGAAGGGCAACCATCTGATTTTGCTTGCAGGTTGACCCCAGCAAGTTTCTGCAATGCAAGGAAGGCTGGGGTGAGAATCTGCAGGAGAACGTGGCCCTTGCACTTCTGCTCATGTCTTTGCTGAGTATGAGGTGAGCATCCTGCACGAGAATGGGGCATTTTCCTTGCCAGTGGCAAAATAGCAGATTATTTGATGTAGAATAGGGCATGGATGGGAAGGAGAATCAGGGACCTGGAACTGTTTCCCTTGAGCCTTCACCATCTGCTGTGCTGAGGAAAGCCCACAGTAATTCTACACAATCAGTCCAGACTCAGGGAAATGATAGGTTTTAGCCCTAAGACATCTGCAATTGCAAGTCTCCCAAATTGAGATTGTATCACAATATTTGATGCTGGAGTCATTCAATTACATAAGACTCTCAGTTTCATTTAAAAGAAAAAATAAGTTTCTGTACTGCAGAGCAGCAAAGATTAGCTTGCACAGATGAGCCGAGGGACCAGACAAGGTGTACAGGCCAGAGGACTAAAGAGTCTCACTTTTGTTGTTTAACATCTCCTGATTTTAGAAGCCGTCTCAATAGAGCCAATCTCATAATGGGAAGTTGCCTTCAGTGAATGCCAAGTTTTATTTTTTAAAAAAAGTCCCAAACCTAACAAAAGCATTTTCAGCAGATCTGAAGCTTTCTGTGAATTCAGATGATATTCAGCAAATACTTTGGGAGGAAAACTGGAGACATTTGCTTTGGATAAGCTGAACCATTTTTCTTAAGCATTCTAGCTTTTGCTTTGACACAGTGTTTACATTCCAAAATCGAGTTGTTGTTTAAAAAGTAAATTAAACCAAGAAAGTAAACAAAACAATAGGGGATGATTGAAAAAATTTGGAAGGTGCAGACATTTTGATTTAACAAATTATACACCCATTATATGTAGAATGCTTATTCTGGAGATCAGGTTTGTTGGGGATGAATGCTGCAGGGAAAGCTGCTCTGGAAAAATCAACTGAGTCTGCACGTGCTTAAACGTGCTGCACTGTTTTGTGCCCTTGGTACCAGTGGAGAAGAATCCAGCACTCTGCAGAATGTGGCCTCTTTCCTAAAATCAGCAGAAGTATTTTGGCGTGTGTGCAAGAATTATGGACTTCCTTTCCTTCACCTTTCTTGTCTTGCCACAAACTGAGAGCCCCTGGCTGTCTCACCTTCCTGGGTGTAATCAGCAGGACTTTAAAATGCAATCTAAGCCTTGGTTCAAAAGAAGTTTTGAGGGTGTATTTGATCACTTTGTGAAGCCCAAGGACACTGACCCCCAATCTGGCTCTTTTTCCAACCTCTGCTTCTTGCTGCCTCTCATGGGCTTTCCCCTGGGCTCTGAGCCCCTGCAAGCCTTGCCAGGGTAACACACAGCATGGGGGGCTGCAGTGGGCAGCAGGACTGTGCCTCCCTTCCTGCAGCACAGCCAGAGTGTGGCAAGGAAAGAGCGTGGCAAGGCAAGCTCTGAGTGTGGCAAGGAAGGGACCACGTCACTGTGCGGCTCTGCCAGCACCACTGTGACAAGGATCTCTTCTCTTTTTTTGCCACAATTTTATAGACTGGAGGCTGTTTAAGGGATGGTCAATTTGCTTTCTGTAAACTGTCCACTATGAGCTGAGGACTTCAGACATCACAGGTGTCAAGTGGTGGCATCATTTGTATTAATAAGTGCTACGTTTCCAATGCCAGCACTGGTCCACGTCGCTTTAACAGCTGCTCCAGCCTTTCTGGAAACATCTGATCCTACAGGAAATGATCCATTTACTAAAGCTCTTTGGAGAAGGCCACCAATCCTTTTTCTGCATTATTTCATGTGAAGTTCAGCCTCTGAGATTCCTTAAATAAACAAAAAGCTGGAGAGGAAACAGCCTCTTGACAGTTTTGGGGAGGAAATAGCACCCAGCTTTCCTCTGATAAAAGCAAGCAACAGTCTCGAGGAGATGTCTGAGAATCTGATCCCACATATGGAATCCTGCCTGAGAAACCCCACGGTCTGGACTTAGGCAGCTCTCACAGGGTCCAGGATCCCCTGGAAAAAAATGGGGACCTTTCAGTGGAGCTGAGCAAGAAGTTTTTATGCCCAACTCTAGGAGCAGAACTGGCATTTGATAAGTGGTTGAGTGGTTTTAAACAATGAAAAATTAAAACAATCATTCAATTAAATGTGAGCAGATGCCCTGAAGTGAACTGGTGTGGCCAGATTTACAGTCTTATTGATGATAAGGCATGGAAGTATTTGATCATTCTTATTTCATGGCTCTCTTGCTTAATATTATCCTTTTTTATAGATGAGGTGGTTTAAAAACCTGAGTTAAATTTTTGCAGCAGCAATACATTTTCTGAAAAAAAAAAACCCCAAATCTCCAGGAAGAGCTTGGAGTTTACTGAGCCAGAGGGGGATCTTACTCAATTTTATTTAGCACAAAATTTTAAAAGATATTTAGATATCTATAGACAAGACTAAAAACTTGGATTTTCAGAATCACTTAGGCAACAGTCCCTCTGAGTACTTTTTGAATACAGGTCCTTATTTCATACGGAGACAAAAATCCCTATTAACAGAGCAGCCATGGCCTGTTTGCTCCCCTGAGGGCAGGAGCTGCTTTGCACCTGCAGGGGCTAGCATTGTGTGAAAGCAGGATTTAAACCACCTTTAAAGAAAAAATGCTCCCTTTTTAAAAATAAATATTTTATTTGTCCTATTCTTTTGTAAAAACTAAAAGCTTCCCCTTTAGCAGATATCACCCCTAACTATCTTGAATGTAGTTTATTGAAACCCTAATATTTTTTCAAGGTCTGGGTTTCTTATTTTAGCTTATTTTTACACTCTCAGAAGTGCTCTGAGTTTAGGGAAAGTGGTGGGGAGAAGCCCCAGCCTGGGGATCCTTCATGTTCTTGCAATCAGAAAATGGAAAGTATTCCTGTTCTCTGGATTCTAGCATAAAAACACCTTGCTGCATAATCCCCATGTGTGGGGAACTGCACTGTGTCATTCCCCGGTGAAGCCAAAACAACTTCCAAGTCCTCATTTTTGTTTATTTTCCATGGCCTCTACTGCAGACCCGCTTCCTTCCTCCCTCAGGCGGGCTAAGAGCAGCAGAGCTGTGGAGTGGAGCAGGTCCTGTCCGCCGGAGCCATCCCTGGAGGAGCCCTGCAGCCTCGTGCCGTGGCTGTGGCTGAGCTCAGGACATCCCCAGCAGCCTCCCTGCGAGCTGCACAGCTCCCTGTGCCCCGGCTCTGAGCTGGCCTGGAAATGCTCGTGGCAAGCTCAGTGCCTCAGGGGCACTGGAGGACCACAGGGCAGCAGACTGGCCTCTTCCTGCCAAAGCTGGCCACTAATGAGGTGACCTGCCTTAAAAGCACTTTGTCTCATCGCTGGGTTTGTCCCTTCTTTTACCTCTGGTCCATTGTGTCGTTTTCAGGAGCTTTCCCTTGTTATTTCCATATGTATGTACAGGTCCTGCTGGGTTTCTGATAAACCAGGCAGTAGCTGCACCCCACAGCAGATGAGGAAGGTGGTGCAAGTACTGAAAAGCAAGAAGAGTGCAAGTAATTACTTCCTTGGAAACGTGAAATGTGGTTTACCTCATTACAGTAAACTAATTAAAGCTGGGCTCAAATCTTGTCCTTTGGGCTACACATTAGTACCTGGTGATAATATGACTAAGTACACAAAAGTCAATGGGAAACAAAAGTCCCTATTTGTATTAATCTAGCAGAATGAGCTTTGTGCCTTCCCTTGGGTTTCTAAGGCTGAGCATTAAAAACTTGTGTGGAAACGATGCTCTAATGCTTCTGTCTGACCTTTCAGATTAGCACTTGAAGCATGGACTTGGGAAGGAAACACACAGTTCTGGATGAGAAGTTAATTTTCTGGAGGCAGAGCCTGTAAAAATACTGCCAGCTAAGGGCCTGTTCAAGCTTGACCTCTCTCTAAGCTACCTCACACCCCAAAATACTTCTCCCTCAGTTCAGGTTGTCCTCAAGAGGTTCGTATTTTCCTTCACCATCAAGGTGAGATGATGGCTGTAGAGCTCCTGGTTGAGAGCTGCATGGATTTCCCAACCTCTTCCTTCTTTTCCCAAATCCAACACCACAAATAGTTTAGAGATACTTCAACAAGTTCCCTGCAGAAGCTGCAGCTGTATTTTTGGGCAGCAATTACTCATTTATACCTCCTCCTTTCTTGTGTCTGGATTTCAGTGGATTTTGCATTGAACTGGCCTCTGATTGTGTCTGTCCATGCTGCAGCATTTGTGGCTTTGCGTCCCAAAGGGATTTTCTACCTGGGAATGCAGTTGCTCGTTATGCACCAGCAATAAAATAGAAATAACTGACCTGTTGGCAAGTGTAGGAAAACAAATGAGATGAAGAGTGCCCACAAAGCCTGAGAGCAGGTTGCATTTTTGAGAATTGCAGGGAGCATGAAACTCAGTTGTAGTCTGAGCAAAAAGAGAGCGTGAACAGCTCTTACATGTCCAGAAGTGTCATTTTAAAGGTACTGCTGATATTGCTGACTTCTTAGCCATGCCTCTGCTTAGCAACTGCCCATTAAAATGCCAAAAACCCCTGTGTTAAGCTGAAAGAGGAGAAACAGAGGTGATGACTTCAAAATGGGAGGTATCAGTGCCTCAGGCATCCATTTGAAAGTCCCACGAGAAGGGCCATATGTGAAACCCCAGTCATCTAGGGCCAGCTGAACAAACCAGCAGCCCCCTCTCACACCTAAACTGGATTCTTAGCCGATGGAAGAGACAAATCCACCTTCTCATCAGGCTGTAAAACATTTGCAGGGTGGGTCCATGGCAGCTGTGGTGGTGTCCCTGGTGTGGTGTCAGATGGGACTCTGAAAACCTGATTTTAGTGATGGCAGCCCCTGAGCAGCTCCGGTCCAGGCCAAGCCAGCAGAAAATCAGCCCAAATCAGTAGATGTAAGGGGGCTGGCTGCTGCAGACCTCTAGGAGGAGTTGCTTAGGTTTTGTGCCTCTCCTCTGAGGGCTACTGAGTTATAGGAGAGCTGGAAATCCCTTGCTCTGTTCCCTAGATGTTCTCCCAAGAGATCTGTTCTGCACAGGCAATTACTTGGTTCCCATTTGTCAAGGAAACACATAATAATATCATAGACAGCATGAAGAATGTCATGCTGAGTGTCTGTCTTTGGGGAGCTATAGGGCAACAGCCTTAACATCACTTGGGGTCTCTGAAACACTCCTCTAAGGCAAAATGAAAAAGCCATCATGAAGTGTGGAGTCTGAAATTAACTGTTTTGGTTTGGTTTTGAACTCTTAAACAAATCCTTTGAAAACATTGATCAGAATCTTTATTTTGACAGAGCCTTATTCAGTATAAAACTGTTGAGCAAATTCAAGTAGGAGTTTTTTTATTTAAAGAATTCCTTTCAGAGACGCCTGAAGTGAAGGAATACCCATGATCTCAGCTAAATCATACACTGTGATGTTCTTAATAGGATCAGAAGATTATGTGTTATTTTCTCAAAGGCTTTTAGCACAAAGGACTGTATATGGAAGAAGAAAAGTCTGTGGACCTTGTTCAGTGAAAAAGCCACATCTGTGAAGTGGAAAGTGTGCCTTCCTCCCAGCAAAGGTTAATTGTCAGAAAGGGTGGTAGTTAGGAATTACATCTTGGTAGATTGGAAACATCTGAAAGTACTGTGTGAGGCGGTGGGGTGGTAAAAAAACTTTCAAATGGCAGACAGGGAAGTTAAAAGTGAGGAGAAGGTGAGTGGTGCAAAGTGCACACCAGCACTTTTCTTTGATTAGAAATATGCCAGCTAAATATAATTAAGAAACATCACTTGTCTGAGTCAGAATCTGAAAAAGGTTATAAGAAGAAATCTTTTCAAAATATTTATGAGCCACAGGGGAATGTAAATCCCACTTGAGTTTTACAAGCCCAAGACACTACTTTGGACTCATATTTTTGTGAATCTCTTTGTACATGTTTAAATAGTGCTCCATCATTTTTTCCCCTTTTTTGGAATGGTAATGCAGGTTTCTTTGCTCAGCAGAACAGATTTTAAAGAATCTTCTAGTGAATGAGAAGCTATAAAAGTCTGCTGGTTGCCACAAACTTTTTGGTTACTAAAAATGAATCTATCCACATGGGAAGACATTCTCTGCCTTAAACATGTGGGAATTTTGCAGAAATACGGGTGAACAGAATTTTTTTGGTTCAAATTTGACCATGCTGAAGATCAGCTTGTGTCTGTAAGTGATGGGAGCTGTTCTGAAAAAAGTTATCAATAAAAGGCACATTACCACAGAAGGGAACACTGTGGATGCTTGTGAGGAGTCAGAGGACAGCTTAAGTCCCAAACTGTTCCCATCTCTATGATGCATTGCATATAATTAAGAGGAATGATGAAGAGACTGAAGGCAGAGCCCTCTTGAGCAGAATGTAAGGTGAAATGGTCTCTGTGTACTTATTGAATCTAATAATTTACATCTCATTGAATCCAATCAAGTTAGCAGTTTATCACATTAAGATTGCATTAAGTTGGTTGTCTCCAGTGAGGCTGAGTTATTGCTGGAGGGAATCCTACAGCTCTGTGCTCAGGGCTCCTATATTCCCCAGATAAAAGGTCCAGCTTTGCCTGGGATGTGCAGCAAGAAGAAGAAGAAAAGCCTTTGCAGGGCCCACCGTGCCTGGCGTGGTTCCACGTGGTGGGTGCTGGTGCTGGGACACAGCTGCAGCCAGCAAAAGGAGCCAGCTCCACACTCACATCCTGCTTACAGCCAGTCACTGAGGTGTCACTGAAATCAGCAGGTTTGTTTTGAATTTTCCTTCTTGCAGCTGAGGGCTGATCAAGTTCTTTAAACGTGGCTTTACGACAGAAGGCAGCAGTCAGCCAGGTGTGCTGGTGGATGACAGCAGCAGTGGGGGTATTATCCTGCTTTATCCTCACCTACTGAGGCTACAGAGTGATGTGTTTCTTACCAGAATATTTTGAAATACAGAACCTTAAGTTAATCAGGTGTGATCAGAAAGAAGGAACCAAAGAGTCTGGTTTGCAGTTGTTTCAGTGAGAGCCCACAGGCTGCAGAAACAGAGAGCAAGAATGAGGGACAGAGTTAATCTTGGTGCTGAGAAACAGAAGTTACAAAATGAGATATTTTATGTAGCCCAGTTACAATATCCCAGATTGTACTAAAAATACCAAGTATTTTTGTAACTAACTCTTGCTTATGAGGCAAAACCAAATAACTGTGCTTTTTTTTATCTATAAGTACCCAGCTTGTTAATTGGAATGAACTTGAAGAGAGCAGAGCTCTGTAGAGACAACTTGAATGCTGTGTAGATTTAGATTTTTACAGAGAATTTTATCCCTGTCTTGGAACTCTGTTGGGCAGTTTTACAGTTCTGGGGGAAGATTACTATTATTCTTTCCAGAGGGTCCCAGGAGCACTTCCCTGCCTGTGGGAGACAGCCCCCATGGGGCAGGTGGAGCCAGGCTGCACCGGGTGGGTGCAGCTGAGACTCAGAGCAGCTCGGAGGTCTTCTGACCTCCTGGGTTCTTTGTCTTGTGCAAGGATTGTTCCCTCTGCAGCCAACAGAGTCCCACCTCACAGACCCACCGGTGCTGCCTGGCCTGTTCCCTGCAGGGATGGCTGCTGCTGGTCCCAGTGCCTCCCCGGGGAGCAGAACTGTGCTTCAGAGCCACTTCTCCCACACCATGTCCTGATTTACTGAGGAAGAAGTGCTTTGAAGGGGAATGTGCTCCTGCTGGCCCAAAACCTGAACATTTCAGCCAGAAGAGCAAAAAACAAAGCAATAGTGGGAGAAAGTGAGTTACTGTGTATAGCTTACAGGTGTGAAGACAGATGTTTTCAAAGGAAATGGACTTTTAAATAGCATTTTCTTCTGGATTGCAGCTGCTGGTTGCACAATGTCACGAAGCCCGTTGGTCTGATTCTCCATTCTCTCCCTGCTCTGCAGCTTTCCCACTGCTTTGCAGCCTGCTCACATCCTGCGGAAGAGTGTGCAGAGAAGGGGTTTTAATATTTTTTTTAACAGCTTGTGGGCAATTGATCTAAGATTACCAGTATCCTGCAAATTGGTTGTCATTATTTAAACAGCAGATAGAGAATTTTTGCCCTAGAGCCTGGGCCAAATAAATATGGCTTTGCTGGAAATGGTTTTATAATAATAATTTGAACATGAGCTGAGGAGAGGGGAAGGCCTTCATCTCACTGCCCATATTTCATTACCGTTTACCCCGGTGCAGTAACATGGGAATTATCAGGAAAGGCAGCTAAATTTCTGTCAAAGACTCCACATTATTTTTCTTGAGGCTTGCAGTAGCTGTAAACTGATTAGGTTTGTTTTGGAATAGTCTGGAAAAAGCAGAATTCCGCAGAGGCTAGATGACAATTCAGGTATTCCTAAATTATAATTCTGGGATTACAGGAAAGGCATTTAAATATGCACTGCATTTTCAGAAAGAGTTGGAGGTTTTCAGTAATTTGCTATTTAATTTCTGCATCTATTGAGAGTCAGTGGAGCTGCCTTTCAGTAGTGACCTAATGTTCATGTCCACCTTCAGCCCAGGAGGAGTAATTAGGCAGGTGCTGTACCCATCCTCACTTGCTGGAGTCTTCTGGACAACTGGGCTGCCTTTCAGGTCCTGCACTCCTTAAATTAGCTGGGTTTTTTCCCTCAACTGACACCTTACCTGTAATCAAGTAACACTTTGGGTCCTTGCAAAGACCTTTCAGCTTTTCGGAAGGGTTCACACCTATTTTAATTCAGCCAGACGTTGGTGCAGAGCTGGGGCTGCGGGGACAGGCACAGAGTGAAGCTTGGCTGGTTTAATGAAGGTGACTTTGAGCTACCACAGTGCTCCAGTAATTGTGAGATGGGTGAGCTCCGAAGGAAAACTGCACGGGAACCCAGATTATATCTGGGCATGATCTCCTTCCTTTGCCATCATTTACATGTTTCTGAGACAGGGGCACCATTAACACTTCCAGCTGATTTTATGTAAAGTCTCATCGAGTCACTGTGCTAGTCCTGCTATTTTTAAGTCTGACTTTTATCATCACAAAAGAGATTTAGTACACTAATGAATGGAGTTGCTATGTTTAACATTTGGCCAATGAGCAGCTGAGCAGAAAAGACTTTAAGTCAGGTCATCCCATAGGTAAAGATGTTCTTGGCTGGTTTTGCTCTTTCACTGGGTTTATACAACAATGAACACAATCAATTTAGAGACTATGTTCCAAGTAATCTGTGTGTTACTCACAGTGAAATAACACAAAATATTCAAAAGTGTTGTTTCAATGATTCCTCCTGGTGAACAGTTTAAAACAGCTGTTGTGTTTCGACAACATGGAAAGTCCAATTTCCAAGGCTGGGAAAACACTTTATTTTTTAAAATTGGGCATGTTTATTAAACTCTTAAAAGTTAATGGAAACAACAAAAAGCCAATAAAGTCCACGGAAGAAATAACAAGGTTTCTCTCCTTATAAAATTACCTTTGCCTGGGATGGCATTTGCTGTTCCTCCCTGCAGGGAGGTGGCTGGTCCCTGGCACAGAGTGAGGAAGGCTGAGTCAGTGGCAGGACTTGCAGGTGCCCATCGGGACAGAATTACCCTAAAAAACCTCTCAGCAGCCGTGAGCAGCTGCTCACCCTCAAAGCCAGGAGTTTGCAGATGAGCTCATGAAAGCAGCGCCTTCCAGGAGGGTCCATGAGCGCACCTTGCACCCAGGCAGGGCCTGAGCCTGGCCTTTGCAGGGGGATTTTCAGCAGTTTGGAGCTCCTTTGACTCTGCTCCCAGATGAATCTCTGCAGTTCTGAAGGGAGCAGAGCAAGGTTGGTGTGTCCCCTGCCCAGGTGGTGTGGAGGAGCAGGAGCTGGAATTATATTTTATGCAAGCAGGCTCTGTGATCCCTCTGTAGCCCTGGCCTTGGGGAAAGGTTATCAAGCACAAACTCTCACTTATTTTCGAACATGCAGAAGAGAGAACAGTTTGCTGGTTATTTACTCCATTCTGCTTGGGTTTTGGGTTTTCTTTCTAGCAGTCAGTGCCTACTACAAGCTTGGCAAATGACCCAGAGAAGAAAACTCGTGGAGTGACACCCTGGTAGTAATGGAAATGGCAGTGGGAAGGCTCAGACAAGCGGACCAGAGCCAGGTTATGTCATGGAAACAAGGACAGCTGTAAAGCAGGGGAAGGGCTCTCTTACTTCTCTGCAGAGTAAACTAAACAACAAGGGGGAAGCCCATCTTCTCTTAGGCATATGAAGAAGACATCATCAACCATTTAGGTCATGAGAAGCAAGGGAAGAGATGCATTTAATGGACTCTAGGGTGGAGCTGTAGAAGCTGAATAGATTCCTTGGAAATAGCTGGCATTTGGTTAAAGCATCCTTCAACAAAGAGCCCAGCTGTGACCCTGTTTCTCTGTAGGGCTATTCTCAGTGCCAGGTGCCTGACCCTGACAAGAGCAGTGGTTGCTGGGCTGCCAGTCAGAGATGCTGAGTGAGCCTCAGTTGTTCGGAGAATGTGTGGCTTTATTCGTTTTCAATTAACGTCACCGTGTATAAATCTGCTGTGGGACTCCAGTGACAAAGGCCACTGACGTGCACCACTCCAGCGCAATAAATCTTTGGGCTCTGGCTGTGGGGATGCCAAATCCACTCGTCAGCTTGTTATTCTTGAGCCCACCAATTGTGCGGCAGTCGTTGCTGCCTCTGAACACCATTGTTTATGCAGAGGCAAAGCTCTGCTCGGGCAGCTGAAAAAATCCTCGAAGTAAGAAGCTCAGGTTTTGCTTTTCTACACATTCCCAGTTTTCTTTAAAGGAACCTGTCCCCATAATAATTTTAAGAGCCTATAGCTCACTTTCCTGCCCCATTTTCAGTACTGACAATTTTAGATTTGGGTTTTTAACTCATGCTGGTGTATCTGTGTGCACAGGGCTTGCAGGTGTGGGGAACTCTATGGATGCAACCAGACAACTTCACAGCCTAAGTGACTTTTCTTCTGGAATGCTTTTGCACCTGCATTCCTGGTTCTGGAGTGAATCCAGGCAGAGCAGACTTGGGTCTCTCTGCTCTCTGTGTATTTCTGTAGGACATATTGTACGAAGGATTTGTTCACGGCTGGGGCTCCTGAGTGTGTCCAGATTCAAGTAAGAACATTTTGAATTAACCCACTCACAGACAAGGTGTAGCTCTTGGTGCTGAAATCTCTCAGCCTGGGTTTCGAAGAGGTCCCCTGCTCTGAAGCTTTCTGACACTAGAGAAGTTGAACATTACCTTTCTTCAAATAAATCACATTATTTTTCTCAAGATCTCAGTATCTTATCCAGCTGGTGCCAGGTATAATCCAGCACATCAGGCTGGCTGACAAGTATTTGCAAAAGCCATACAGTCCCTAGTGATGGACCATTTGGGGCTTGTCCTCATCACAAGCTTTTTTATCATTATTCTCTAAGTAGAAGCCTGCCACAAATAATGTATGTAGTGTCTGGCATGAGCGAACTAATGGCTTGCTGGCAGGATGGCTATTTTGCTGCCTGCAGTACTTTTTACTTGAATATTCTAGTGGGATGGGATCTGTGTAATGCTAACTGTGGTAATGATGGGCTACCTGCACAAGCCTATATATATGTCCCAGAAAACAGCTCCCTTCGGTACTCATTTGTTCTTTAAGCAGCTTATATTACACAGGCAATAATAAAACCACACCTTAATATTAGGAAATATGGGTGAAACAAAAAAAAACCCCAACCCCAAAACAAATGGATAATATTGTACATTAATCATATTGGCCTATTTTTTTCCGAACCACCTTTATTTCTTGAAGAGAAGGTGAGGGGCTGTGAGAGTTGAGATTTCTTTTCCTAACAATCCTTATAATTCTTTATGTCACACCATGGCAGCAGTCCCACTATGGGATCCTGCCTTTATGGTGTCTGTATTGTGACATGAAAGATGATGTTCCACCACAGGAGAGCTGTGACCATGTATTACAGTACCTGCAGAGCTCGGGAAGTGACTTGGGTTTGGGGAAGCTTGTGAAAATCATGTGGAAGGGAAAAGAATCAGGAAAAATTATTTTAAGAGTGGACTTTTTTTTTTTTTTAATTTCTTTACTGGCTATTTAGATTTTTTGAAAACAAGTTATTTGCTCAGAATTTCAGCCAGCCCCAAGGCTGAGCAGGAAACTCCAAAATGTTCGGTGTAGTTTGTCCTTACAGTGTTGGATCTGCACTTTTTCCTCCCTTACTTCCTATTATCTGTAGCAGTGAAAACCCCCAGCAGATTCTCTCAAAACTTGACAAAATTTGAGCAGCTGCAGGAAAAGTGTTTTGTTGAAGTCACCCATTGCTATTTCTACATGAGTATCATTGGGTTTCAGAAAATATTTCTGTGTGCAAAAGGGAAAAGTTAAGTGACTTTTGAGCAAGGGTGTATGGTTGTAACATAATCACAAGTTTATGTGCCTGCATTATTATTCACATGCTTTAATTTTTTGTGTCGATGAGACAACAACCAAACCACTGAATAGCAAGTTGTTGGTGCTGGTTATGCTTTCCTTCTCCCTTCTATCAGGGAATAATGTTTCTTTTTCCATCTACATATCCAAAGTAAATGTGATTGAACAATTCATAAAATAGATTAGCAGATGGGATTGGATCTTCTTAAGCTCCTGATGCACAAGCAATGTAAGATCAGGCTCATAAACTTTGTGAAATTTTCTGCTACTTTCCGCATGCGTTTAGCCCACTTAACTGGAATCCACATTAAAAGCTAAATGCTTCACAAGCCACCATCACTGTGTAATGTGTCAGAAGACTGGGGCTCTTAATATTCTTGCTGTACTAAGATAAAATTGAACCAACACAGAAATTTCCAATTTTTGTTTAATTACCCGAGTCACTTTTTAATAAATTAGGAAGTTGTTTCACGTCTTGTAAACAAGCCTATGTGTATGAAGTTCCATTCAACTCAATTCTTGCTTGAATTTTGGGTGTCACTTGATATCACTGTCTAGATGATGATGAAATTTAAATTGGTGATTAAAAACAACACCCTGAAGGATTTCATTTGCTTTTAAGAACCCTGAAAACACAAGTGGTTCAGTTCAGACCTGCCAGCTAAGACGAAGTCGTTACAGTTTCTGGAAATGTGAGAGACACCACTAATGAGAAGAATCCATCCCCACCCATGGAGGTGGGTTTAGCTCTTTGGAAATATCCTGAAAGTGCTCTGTTTTCCAGCTTCTTGGTGGACAGGAGAGGGACAGAAAGAGCAGACTCTGTTTCAGACATGTTTTGTTTCCAGTCTTTTTTTCGCTCCTTTTCAGTTGCTATTTATTCTCCGCTATTATAATAATTCCATACTTAATAAGCACCTCAATAACCAAACACAGACAGAAACAGAGATAAATAAAATATTGATGTTATCTGGACATGCTGTGCTCCTGCAGCAACAAAGTAAACTATTTATACTTCTCTGAGTAGCAGCGTAAATTATAGATCAGATAATTATACCATGTGGTTGTGGAAGTAATAGGAAGAAACTGAACCAAAACAAACCAGATGTGTAAGGAAGCAGCCTTACACTCTGCACTGGCTTTACAAGGGTTAGCTGTGAGCTAGAGGAAAAGGTTCAGGTTTTGTTAATGCCAACTATGCAAATAATACTTGTTGCCTGGGCTGCATCTAATGATAGCTGGTGATGAGAGCCTGTGCTTTGAATGCTGCACAGGATAACAGATTTGAAGGGGGATTTTGGTCCAAGAATTTTAATTCAACCTCCTCCAGATTTGTAGAAAGTTTGAAAATGACATATTAGTTTTTATGTTTGAGATGTAAAGATTTGACTAACAATTCTGCATCAATTTTCTTTTAACATGGATATGATCTTCTAAAAGAATTAATTATGTTTTGGCAATATTTTAATGAAAACTTTCTTGTATTTGGTTGAGCTATTGGCAGGTTTTAAATGAAGGCAAGCTTCAGAGCCTTGCCAAAGTAGCACATTACTGATTTTTCCTCCTTGTCCTTAAATGACCAACTCTCCAAAATGCCTGAGAGGAAAGGCAAGAGGTACGGCATGCCAAGAAAATCTGTCAGGAAAAGGGGGACGGCATTCTCCATGGGTGAAATGTTTTCACTGGTAATTCCTCATCACTGAATATTCTCTTACACCAAAGCAGCTCTGGTAAGGAGCAATGCCAGTGTGTTCCAGTGGTTCCTGAAAACTGAATCCTCCTCTCTTTGCTGGGTCACAGCTGAGCTATTCCAGAGGAAAGGCCAGCTCTCTGCTGCCCAGGTCCCAAACCATCAGGCTCAGAGTGGTGGGATGGCTGTTACCTGCAGATGGGAAGGATCCAGCACCTCTCAGCTTCTCTGATCCTTGCACTCATTTGTACTCCATGCTTACAACCAGCCTTTGGCAACTGGTGACAGTGACCTTGTCTGCAAGATGCTGAGGGACAGAGAAGCCTGGAAGAATGAAGCTCTCAGAAGTGGTAACCCAGAAACTCATTAAATGCCCTGATTGGGCTTTCCTCCCTCCCCTGGGCCTCTGTCTGCAACTGCTCAACTGTTTGCCTTTCTTCCAGACACACTATTTCATTATGATGCCTCCTGGATTAGATAGAAGAGCAATAATAAGTTTTATTGTTTAATCATTGATGAGGTTAGGCTAGATTAGACATGAATTCAGTTATGTAATTCTAAATATAGTATTTTGAGATGGAACTGGGAAGAGAACTTGTCCCAAGCTCAGGCAGAGGAGGCTGGAGCCGGGTCTGGCAGCCTGCAGGGGACACCTCTCCTCCTCCAGGGCTGCAGAGATGGGGAGGTCATGGGCAGGGACAAGAAGAGCTCTGCACTGCTCCCAGATCCCACAGCCCTCTGCCAGGGGAGGAGGGAGAAGCAGGAGGCTCTCACTGTTCTTCCAGTGCTGCCTTCATTCTTTTCTCCATCCTCCCTGACAGCAGAAACAGAAATCTCTGGGGCTTTGTGCCCTCCTGGCTGTGTTCTTTCTGCAGCCTCACTGCAGAGGGTATTGGTGCTGGTTTGGGGGTAGGACTACGATGACACGAAACCCCATGCCTGAGGCAGCAGGAAAGGAAGAAAGAATTCCGAAACACTCAGCTCCAAACCCTTCCACAGCCTCCCTCAAAAATTCCTGCCCCCCTCCCAGCCCTCCTCTCCCAACAGCTCCCTAAACCTCCTGATGTCTCCCTACCTCTCTTGTCACTGTCACTTTTTGCCTTGCTTATCCTCACTGCCATATCCTGACTTCTATCCAAACAGGCTTTGAAAACCATGGATCTCCTGGAGAGACCCCTCACCCCACCCGCTCCCTGCCATTCCCTCCCTGGCACCAACACCAAGCTGAATTTCGTTGCTGAGATGTTTTGGAGGTGGCTCCCATCATGATGTCCAACAGGTGAGTGCTGTGGTGATGAGAGACTGTAGGGAAAGGAGTTCAGAACAAAATCTGTGCTTTGGAGTAACTACATGGGAGCATCACTGCAGCTGCCTGTGTTTGGATTGCAACTCAGGAAATGCCTGGTGGGGGATGATACCCTAGTATGGGAACCACTGAGTAACCTGGTGGCATTGTAAATTAACCAAAAAATCTGCATACATCAGCATAACAATGTAGACATCGGTTTACATTAATTTATTGATTTGATTCACAAGAGCCTCCTGCATTCTGTTCCCCATTTTTATTGCCTCTTGTATATATTCATATGCTTCAGTTTGCTTTGCTATGAAAGAAAGATAATGAAAGACGATCCTGCAGGTATTATCATTGTTTCTTGCTCCCATATATCTTTGCAAAGGAAAGCTGGTTATTAGGGAGCCTAGCTACAGAGCAGTGTTATCTGCAGCAATATAAGATGCTGCTCCGACCAGTGTAGTAAATACACAGAGCAGTCACACCCCAGTTGTTCCCTGCATTAATGAGCCAACACAGAGCTAGGGATCTGCTCAGCCTAAAATCCAGTGTAGATAGCCTTGCTGGCTTACAGTGCTACCTTTGAAATAATTGAGGAATGTGCTGGGACATTTTTCTCCGGAGCCTTTTATTCAGCAGTTTCACAGCCACAATTAACTGCAGTGAGCTGATGCCTCAGCTGGTGCAGCTCAGGACAGACAGATCCTCTGAAGTCACTGGACTCATTCCTGTATCGGAGTTGCCCACTTGTTTGTAGCAATTAATTCTTGATTCATTCTTTGGAGATGTAAGTGTAAGTTAAGGGTCTTCATGTACCATGGAAATACTTTGTAGCTGTAGGTTAGCACTGGTCTAACAATAGAGATTTTATAGGTATGTTTGTGTGTCTATATATTGATTTATTTACCTTTTTCGTTGGATGGGTAGTGTTAGTTGGATGCTAAATATTATTTCAGGAGATCAGGAGGAAAATTATGTCATCAAATCTTCATGAGAGTGAGTAAACCAACCTGAAAATATGGATCCATTCTTCTGAAACTAGCTAGGAATGGAGTCTAATTTCAATCAGAAAACCCATTTAGATGGAGAACCCCAGTGCACAATGAAGTGAACTGTGATGATTTGGTGGATTAAGGTAGCACCAGAGATCAAATTCAAGATCACTTTGTGCTAGTCAACAAAGATGTTATTTGGAGCTCCCTATGTCTGTAGTTCTCAGGCACAGCTCTGTATACAGTATTAAGGTACGGTGAGAATCATGCATAAAGAAGAACTGAGATATACATATATATGTGTGTGTGTGTGTGTGTATATATATATATATATTCCTTGGTGGGGTTTGCAGGGCTGTGAGCCATGCCCCAGGCACAGAGCCCTGGATGTGCTGTTGCAGGGAAGGCTGCCCTGGCCAGGGTCACAGCTGTATCAGAGTTATTCCTGCTCCCATCAGTAACAGTTATGAAGACCTTTGCAAATTGCAATTCACTTGTCCTTGCATCACCCCAGAAGTAATATCATATCCATTTTACAAATGGGAAGCTGGATCACAGAGAAACTAGATGGCTGTCTCTAGCCTCATCCTCAATCAATGTGTATCAAATTAGCCTAATGTTCATTCGAGGGCCCAGATTTGTCTAGAAGAAAGTGTGATGAGCATCAGATAATGTCATTCACTTGTTGTTATGGTCAAAACGACTGCACAGCATAAAGATATGTTCCTGCTTGTCCTGGGAGCCAAGTCACACAAGTCCCAGCCATGAAGTTTCACACTGCAGGCAGTCAGGATCTACAAAGTGAGTTTGAATATGTACTGAAGGAGTCCCTGTCTCCTGGGAAAAGCCCTACTGAGGAGCAGGAGGGAGAAGCAACCTCACCATCAGCTGTCTCCTCAGGAGGAGCATTTTGTGCTTCTCAGGTACCTGTCTGATACATCTGACAGGCACAAGGAGGCTGTGCTGCTGAGATTGGAAAATGCTTTGACCCTGAGATTCCTGATCAAGGACAAATGAAATAAATATTAATACTAAGGCATAATGTACAAAATTCGGATGAACACCGCGAACACTAACACAGAAATGAAATCCGATGAAGCAATATACACCTTCAAAGAAATAAAGGACAGTGCATTCCAACAGAGTGTTGTTCTGATCTCTGATTGTAATTATTTTGCCAAATCATGTTAAAAGAGCATGAAGAAACCCAAGACAGAATAGCTGAAGAATTTTCAGATTGAATAAGGAGTGCTGCAGATGTCTCTTGTAATTGCTGTTACATATTCAGCTTGAGTTTCTCTGCTTTGAGACATATGTATAGAGATCTGAAAGGGCTGCAATAACATCTGGATGATGGTTTGGTGGCATAATGGGCTGGTAAATAACATTACTGAAAGTGAGGAATGTTGCTCTGCATATCCTTTTTCTGCTTCCACTCCAGCAGTAGTTTTCAGTGTTAAAATGAAGATGCCTGATTAATGATCCATCCAGGCATTTGTATCAGATTTGCAGTGGAGTTCTCAAGGGTAAAACTCATTAATAACTAATATTTGTTCTATTAAGCTTCTTAAACTAAAGTCTGACTGACCCGGTGGAATCCTAAATCCTGAGCAAGAGAGCTGCTACTCTTCAAAGAGGTTTGGTAGCCTTGATGATAAATTGCTAGCCCTAAGGGAGACTTTCAAAGCCAGAAAAACGTGAGGAGCCAAAAAATGAAAGCCTGCACTTTACACAAAGCTGTCTGGTACTGATGAGAGGATGACAAGATCAGTCATCACTACCCCAGTGTTTGGAAATAAAAAGTGGGGATTCTGACAAGCACCTACCCTGACTTTTATAGCCGGTGCTCCAGTTGTATAAACCAATTCTTTCCACTGCAGTCCTTGTGATGTGCCAGCTTAGAGATGGGAGCTGTGTCCTGTACTTCAGCAGACTGTAAATGTCAGCTCTTAGCTGCAGAAATAGAAAAAATTGAGCTCTGTTGTGGTGCCCTGCATGATCGTCAGCCCTTAATCTACTTAATCAAGCAGAAATAATAGAAACTGGCTAATCCTGGCACCTCTGGTTTCCCTTTCTTGGGGAGAGTGTTGACTTTTTCAGCAATCCCCATACTAATGAGTTTTTAGTGAGATGAGGAAAGGGAGAAAAAGAAAATGACAGTGAGTTTGTTATTTGCATGCATTTTCCTGTCACGTAACTTGAGGCTAGTCCCAGCTGCTCATATCAAGGTACATTCTTGTCTCCAAATACTTCACTGCATCATTATCTTAGTATTCTGCTGAGAAACTTTTCCTATGTTTCCA
The DNA here is from genome assembly GCF_017639235.1 of Corvus kubaryi. NCBI lineage: Eukaryota > Metazoa > Chordata > Aves > Passeriformes > Corvidae > Corvus > Corvus kubaryi. The sequence continues at coordinate 1,513,333 of NW_024581129.1, forward strand.
GGACTGACGGTGAAAGGGAATTTTTTTTTTAATTAAACCAAAACTAGATACAAGAAGAGTAGCATAGTATAGTTAGAAAGCAGTGAGTTAAATAAAGTCTTGACTAAAATAAAGGAAACTCCACAAGCTCAAGTTAATTTCTGCTGTATGTATTTCCTTTTATTCATTACAGCACTGCAATACAAAGGCCAGTGTTCCTCTGTCTTAGAGATGAGTTAGACCTTGGCTCTGGTTTAATTTTTTCTTTACTATCTCAACACTGAGAGCCAAACACCGCAGATGAAATCCTCCAAATTCAGCTGTGAAGAAGAATTTTTTTTGTCTTAATTTTTATTTCGTCTCCTTGAAGATGCTGGTGTGGAGGCAGAGGGAAGAGCAGCTCTCAACTATTGCAAAGTGTGGGTGTAGCCAGTGCAGTGAACACACCAGGCTTTCCAGGACATGTCTTTGACCTGCAGAGGAGGCTGTGCCTGCGCTATTCACAGGGACCTTCGGTTAAGAAAAAGCTACAAAACCCATCCTAACCTGATGGTGCTGTGACTCACAGAGTGGGGGTGAGGAGCTTCCCAGGAAGAAGGAGCAGGAACATCCCTACTTTTCTTTTGACCCAGGCAGTTCCACAAGAGATTTTCACACATTTTCAACACATTGTGTATCTCCTTTCCTACAGGTCCGATCAAAGCGCTTCTGAGTGTGGAGGTTGCGTGTTGTGGTTGGAATGCAGGAGCAGGGACAGGCAGTGCAACTCGAGGTGTACATCATCAGGGAGCCAATCAGGCAGATTTTATGCAACAGCCTTTAGGGCTCGCATGACTCAGTCTCTGGTGCTCTTCCCATCTCCTCCCTCCTCTCATTTATTCCCAGCCCACTTCCAGTGCAGCTGAGCACATACCAGATACTGAGGCATGCAAACATTGGCTCTGTGTCAAGCCACTTTTTGGCAAATTGGCTCCATAAGTCATGATTATGCATTGATAGTGTTGATGAGTGCAGTCAATCCAGTCCCAGAATATAGAGACAGACAATCTGTTTTGAGTTAAAAGATTGCTGAGAGAGCTGACACTGTTACAGGTGGGCACTGGGACATTTCATTAACAAGAGTTCAATTCTGTTGAAGCTGTAAAGTTCTGATGTGGCTGCTCTGGAACTGGTAATGAAGAATGATTCTAGTTTCAGTTTTAGGACTGCAGCGTGTTATGGAGAGAGAAGCTTTTTTGGCATGTCCTCTGGCAGTATTTAAGATTAAGAGCTGTGACTTTCTGGAAATGCAAATGGCTGAAGAGAAAGGTCAAGAATGGCTCTAATTTGGTAACTAATTGCTGTGCTTAAAGATGTCTTACAATTTATTGTTGATCATGGTACATTTCTGATCCAATCGTTGTATTACTCCTGTGCAAAATGAAGCCTCGAGTTCCTTCAGGAAGCATTGATGTAGATGAGCAAATCTTCATTATTCCAATATATATCAGTCGTGGTTCTTCCAGACACTACTCCTCCTTGTAAATAAAAAACCCCTGAAGATGGTACTGAAAGAGCAATGGATCAGGAAGCAGGACTTGCACATTTTTGTGAACTATTTTGCAAGGCACAGGTGAGACTGCAAAAAGCCTGGAGTAACTCCATCAGGCTGGGAAACTGGGTAACCAGGAGGCTTTTGCTGTACAGAGCACAGCAGTCTTAAATCTTCATGTGGGAACTTCCAGTGAGGGGTGATGTAAATAGGTTGCACTAGGTATAAACTAGGTTTTAAGAATGTAAAAGATACTGCCTTTTTAAAGTAATGTTTTGAAATATGTCGTTCCTTGTAATGGAAGGCTCTTAAATTGTATGTACCTAGCAGATACACATTGAAACTCAGTTAATTTTTGCAGGTTTTTTTCCCAGAGTATCATTGGTATAGCATGCTATCATTTGTATAAAGTGTGCTTGGACTTAGTGTTCTCCCATTTCCAAGCTCTTAGTTTTATTTTCAATAGCAGGGGAACTGCATCAAATATATTTACAGCCCGTACAATATGAGTCTTAAAGTTGTAATGCTTCAGCAGGCTAAGAGATAAGTGACATAATGTGTGATGAATGAATGAGTGCAGCTAGAATGGTTAAAGAGCTCCACAGCAAAAGGTTTTTATAGAGAGACACGGGAACCATGTCTGAGGTAAAGCATTCATTCTTGGCAAGACTGAGAAGAGAAAATAAGATCATGGAATGGACTCTTCCAGTCTGCTTCCCTGACCCTGACTGAAGGTCACAGACACCTTCTGTGTCTTGGCACTGGCAGAGGCTGGTGATCCCTGCTGAAATGGCTTTTAATGCTGGCAGAGCTGGTGCTGGCAGTGGCAGGGGAGGGATGGAGTGAAATGAGGGAAGAGGGATAACAACTGGGGCCCTTTCCAGAGGGGCCGTGAGGCTGTGTCCTGGCATTTGTGTCATACAAGATGGACACAGAGGCTGCAGGGACTTCTGCTGCAAACTTCAGACTCAGAAACTGGAGATCATAAACTTGACTACTTTAGTCAATTGTAAAACAATGATGAGCTGCCGAAGTGTCCAGTCTGGAAAGAGCTGCCATAATTCCCAACTGCGTCAGTTAAAATATCCTTGGTGAGGGTGGGGAGTGTTCATACAGTGGTATAAGACATTGGCAAGTTTCCATTTAGAATAATCCCAAATAGAGGAGAAACAATAAAATAGCTCAAATTTAAAAGCATCAATGCTTGAAATAAACTAAGAAATGTCAAGTGTGTTAGGCTTTCAAGGACAAGGTCCATTCACAGTCAGTGGGATTCTGTCCAAAAATCCACGCTTCTCAATTATTACAGGACATTTCTCAGCTCCAGTGAATTAGGCTCTAATTAGAGGTCAAGCTTTTATAAACTAAATATACTTGGAAAATAAAAAAAGGCAGCCTACAGTAAGTCATCTTGAAAGACAAACTTGGAGGAAAAAACAAATGTTGCCCTATGTGCAGAAAATATTACAACAATTTATCTTTTTGTGTCATGATGAACCTCTAGGAAGGATGTAAAGTACTGAAAAATAATGGGGATGACAGATATTAAGTTTAGAATTGTAGCACTTCATTTATTAGACAGCAGAAATCAAAATCCTCTAAAATGTCTATTTTGTCTGGAGGCAAATGACTTAAAACAATCCATGTAATGGTTTATTGCACCAGTAAACATTTGGGGAAGCTCTGGATGGAGAATTTTATGAAGAAATTAGTTAAATTAAATTTTGTGTAAAGTGCACTTAATGACTCTTTAGAGAGCCTAAACACTGTTGGATTCTAACAAACATGAAAAATAGATTTTTTTGATTTCTGCTCAACGCTCAGGGCCTGATTATGCCCTTTCTAGCAAGGAAAAGCTGTGAGAATGGGACACCCTCTCAGGCAAAGGGAATAGGCCCTAGAGCCCACTTTTCCTAGGACATGTTGCAGGGAGTAACCTGTACAGCATGTCCCTGCTTCTCTCTCTCTGTGTTAATACCTCTGCATGCTTTGGCACCAGGGCCATTTCCAGCCTCTAGCCAAGGAAGTGTAGTAAACAAGGTTTCCTGCTCTCAGTCATCTACTAGAGCAGATGCAATGAATATATCATTAAAAAGCATTTTACATCCAGAACTGTAAAAGAAATCTATTTACATGCAATTATATGACTGCTAAAAAAAAAAAGATGCAGAGAAAGATGAAGCCAACCAATACTATTGTAATGGTATCTTTCCCATCACCACAGCTCATGGAAGTGGCATCATACACAGTGCTGAAGCAGAGTAAAGGTGTGAGCCATTAAACTGTGTTCAGAGTTATAATTGTAGCCTCCAAGTTTACAGCATTTTGGGTCTTGTTTGCTGCAGTGTAAATCAGTCTTATTGTCCCACTGTAAATGGAGCTGGACCTGCTTACGGGCACCAAGGACCTGTCTCATCAGGTTCATCTGCTGTTACTGCTGCCAAAATCTTTTCAACCTTGAGAGACTGAAAGAAATGTGTGACAAAACAATTGTACTTTGTGGGTAAGGCATCTCCTGAAAAAATCTGGTTTTCTCTGTCTGGTTGCCAAATGCTTCCTCCCACATAAGCAGTTGAAAAGTCTCCTTTGAGCCACTTCTCATGAATAGCATAACTGCAGCAAAAATGTACGGTCTGAAAGCCCATCATAAGTATTTAAACAGTCTGTTCTCAGACCCGAGGGGAAAAGCTGCCGACCTTCTCTCACAGGGCAGTTCTGGCTGAATGTAAGGTTGTTGGTAAGACAGGCAGCACTTGGAAGATGAATTTTTGTCTCATCTCTTCCTGCAAACACCCACCACACCTGAGCTCTCAGACCAGCTGTGGGGCTGACCCTTTCTTGGTCAGTCACAGGACACTCACAACAATCCAGAGTCCAATTTCTTTAGGTTACTAGGAGAATTTCATACATAGGAAAATACTCATATAATTCATACTGGTACCAAAAAGTGCCTGAGGGGCAGTGCTACCCTTGTTTAGTGATCTGAGACACGGAGATATTTCAAATTACCAGACCAAAATCTCCAGGAAGGCGGGGTAAGGTCAGAGGAGTGGCCACATCTGCTGTTCCACGGGCAATCCTACTCTTCTGTGATCTCCAGCCTAACTCAGCCAGACATCACAAAGTTAAAATAATTGGAGAGATGCAGGAGGACAACTTGATCAAGCAAGGGGCCGTGCAACAAACTTGCTAGAATTGCTGAAAGACAAGAAGGGGAAAACTAGGTGGGAACAGGTGTAATATGGGTCCAGGAGTAGCAAAGATGTTATTGAAGGACAATGTCTCATGCACCCTGGAGGGAAAAAGTAATTAAGGACATATCACCCTAACGGTGGCACCTAATTTAGCAGGACAAGCTCAGAACTGGGTTATCCCATCACTAAATCACATTGGTGAACAGCTCAGGGTGAGAAGCCCCACTGGTGTGGGACGTTTGGGCCAAGGGCTTAACAGACAGGTGGAAACCTTTGGAGGTGGCCCCAAAAAGGGCTATAAAATTTGCCCAGCTGGAGCTTCTCTGCACTCCTGGGACAAGAGCATCTTCCCTGGGGCGTAGCTGTGCAGTCCCATGTTGGTATAGCAGAGGCTGAGCGTGACCATGGGAAGATAACAAGCACTGACAGGACTCTTGATGCTCTGGAAAAATAGTATACCTGGAAAATAATCTCTCTCAAAAAATAACCTACTCTACTGTTCAAAATTTAGAACAGCAGGTAATGGACGTTTTACTTTAACCTTTTAAAATTTAAGTAAAAAGTAAGTTTAAATTATTTTTGTCATCTGATGTGCAGGACTTTCGTGCATTAAAAGCTCTGTTATTGTAACATTTATATAGCTGGAGAAGTCCTAATTTATCCCTATTGATTTTAACTTTGACTTACTTTTACACTGTGGACAAGCTTCTTCAAAAATCAATATTTTTACATTTTGACAAATCTGCTGCAAATGCATGGTTTTCCTATAAATCCTTAACTTTTGAGTAGCAATAAAATATACAGGGGAAAAGAAAAGGAAAGCTAGTCAGCATAAAAGCTTCCCTATCTTCCTTAACATTGCTCACAGTAAGCCTCATTAAGCATATGTGGTATGTGCTCTCTGCTAAGTGATCAGGGTTTGAATTTAAGGTCTCACTCAAAATAATGGCGTTGTGGGATATCTTATTTCTCAAATGGGGTAATTTAACAACACTAGGGAGAAACTTTCCAAGTGTATGAAACTTTAAAAGCATATTAGAAGTACAGATGACCACAAAATCCTCATTTTGCAGGAAGAGGGAAAAAAGGTCTGTCAAGGTGATAGGAAGGCTGTGGGACAGGTAAGGAATTTTTTCCAAGTGGAGGTGTAGCTTCTGCTTCAGGCACTGTTTGGTGGAGCACATCTGACTGTACAGGACCAACCTTCCTCCCAGTGTAACTCCCTAAAACTCTGCTATTGCACAGGAGCCTGGTTGCAGACAGTCTCTAAAAGCTCTGCTTCATTGCTTCACTGAAAGCTGGGGGATTTTGCTATTGACTTCAACATCCAGAAAGATAGCTCCAAAATATTTTTATACCTTTTTTTTTTTAAGGGCTGCTTCCATTAATACTTCCCTTACTCAACATTAACTTTTGTGACCAGCACTTAGCAGGTCATCTTGGGTCCCACTGACGTTGGCAGGATTAAGCAGGGTCCTAATTTTAATAATGAGAAGCTGTCAGAAAAATAATTTCTACTGCTGTTTATTCACAAATGTAAATTCCTTTAACAGTCATTGAGGACTCTGAAGGACACCTGTTGTTGTTTAATTCCTTCCAGCAAATGCATTTATTATGATTATGTCACTTTCAGAGACAGGAACACCTCACTGCCTTTTACAGGGGGATTAGGAGGAAGGATGATGGGCACCTCAAGTCCAGTTAAATCTGTTTAGAAGGCAAATATCTGAAAGTGCTGCAGACTTTTCTTCTCAGGTAGAATTAATTGGACATTTTAGGGAGAAGTAGAGAACAGGAGCTGTTGCAGCTCTCACTGATTTCAGCTGGAAAATGGCCTTTAGCTCACAGCATTCCTTGGAGATAGGAGCCCATCCCTGTGTTCCACCAGGGTGAGGACAAGGCTGTTGTCCCTTCAGGTGCTTTTGATTATTCCTTTTATAAGGAGCACACAATGAGAGGCCTGGAGCCCTGCAAAATGAGGCTCCTAAACACATACTGCTATTATGTAATGATAGCAGTAATCCAGCCAGGCAGATTCTTGCTTCCTGCTCTTTCCCCACCCTGGAAGACATCGTCCATCTACTGCACAGTCCCAGTTCCTTTGGAAAAGTTTCTCCATCTGATAGAGAAAATGGGAAGAACACCTAGAGACTACTCTACAATTCCTCAAGTACCTGCAGTGCCAGTCACCCCATGGATCTGTCCCCAGGATTTCAGGATTTTAGTCAGTACCTGCACAGGATACAGTCCTGGAGCCCTTCTTCCTGCTGCTGCTGGAGACAGTGCTGGCTCCAAAGTCACTGGGCCACTAAAAGACATGTATTGCTCTTTCAGCTTTTAGATGCTCCCAATGGTAGTTTAAGTGTTTTTTTAAGAAAGATCCAAATTTGTTTTGAGATTACAGGCCAATCACTTCATTTCTGCTTGAAGGCACCCTGGCCCTAGCCCAGGTTTCAAAGCTGTAGTTGGAGAGGTTTTGCTTTGACAAGTAAGACTGGGGAGATCTTTCCCAATTTCTAGAGGCCAAGGACATCCCCAAGCCTGAGTGATGAACAAAAATGCTGTTTTGTTGTTCACTGTCATTTCTCCTAATCAGCAGTGGCCTCTGTGAGCTGGGTATCAGCTGCCCCTCAGATTTAGGGGATAGAGTCCTATTGTCTGATAGCATAGTACTACCCTGTTGATAGTTACTGATATTAGCTACATATAAATAATAACAAGATAGTGATTGGACTGCACAGTATTTATATCTCATTGCTCGTGTCTAATCTCCCTGCTATTTTGTAGGATTTTCTGGACCCTCTCGAAGCTGTGCACAGCCCTGCAGCTTCCCATTACGCTGTGAAATGCTATACCACTGACACTCTGTGTACATCAGATGAAAAAACCAAAAATGCCTGAGGTATGAGCACCTCAGTGCTGAGCTCTGACATCAGGAGTTAAAGTCTGGAGGTAGCTGCAGCAGGCATAGCCTCACTTTTGGGTTTATTACCCACTGCAAGGACAGGATGCCTTTGTCACTTTTGCCCTTTTTGTTTTTAGATGCAAGCCTGAATCAATCCAAAGAGATCTTGTTTTGCTGAAATGTTAAGCAGCTTTTTTTTCTTTTTTAAATAAAAGGACTCAGCTCGGTAATTCCAACCATTTAATTGGAAAATACTCTGTACTGTTCTTGCTGACCCCTCTGAACAAGGCAACATTATCACCAGCATGCAGAAAAGTCCCCGACAGAAAGCACACAGAGTATCTTTAATACAGGACAAATAAGGGGGTGGGGCTGAACTTTGGGGTGCTCTTGCAGTCGTGCCATCTCTTCCTCTGAGAGTGCATGCCCTCTGCCTGCTTCCAGGGAAACACCCAACTGCATTGTCAGCTGCTCCGAATACACACGACTGAGATTAGGGCAGCTGACAGCGCCAGCTCTTTGCTCTGCATGCAGGAATATCCTTCTCTGCAGGTGTTCCTTGCCTGGGGTGGTGTGTGTTGGGTCAGTACGTTCAAGTAATGCACAGAAATGGAATACCTGGGGTGGAATCCAGACTGGGAAGCACTTGGCACAGACTGAATCACAACAGAGTTATAAAAAGCTCTTTTCAGCAATGCTGGACAGTAAAGCCAGAAAGATGCAATTAGTGTGATCTAAAATCCACCAGTTCCTGCTCAGTGGTGAGAAACTTGCTGTGTGCTTTCTTTGGGTTTGCTTGCTAACTCCTTCCCCAGGACCAAAAGATGTTTTCCTCTCAGTTTGGGTTGAAAGACTGTAGTCAGTTGGGGAGGGGAGCAGAGCTGGGACTTTCTTGGTGTCACCTGGATGTGTGGTACGTGGGCACCCTTTGTCCCCAGCTCTCACTGCCCCTACAGTGCTCCAGCCATGCCAAGACCGTGTCAGCTGACATCCTCAATGTAAGCATCACCATTGCTTTATGAAATAGTACTGAAACACACCCAATCCCACAGAAAATGGCCTTCCTTTTTTGTTAAAATACTGATTATTGCTCTTATGTTAACATCTGTCATGAAAATGGTTTTAATTCCAGAATGTAGGAAACACCTTGGAGGCTGGTAGCTTTGCTTTTTGCCATGAATGTCATATCACTACTATAGGCCCTTGATGTTTTATCCCCACTGGGGTACGAGGCATCACTTTAAATAGGAAACACAGAGTCATTTTCTATGCATAGGGGAAGCTCTTTGTTCTCAGAGAAAAATGAATTATGCAGTTAAAACAGGTGACACATAGTAGATGTTGTTGCTTTGCATAACCTGAGATGTAACCCAGCTGTGCCCTTTGCTTTTGCAGATGTCAGCCCTACCATCTGCTGCTGAAAAAGAAATACATGCATTGCTGTGGCAACACTGAGCAGTTCTGTGGTCTCTTCTGCACTCTGCTCAGGCTGTGCATTTTTAAATAGCGTGACCTTTATTGATTCCTACAGAAATGAACTGTGCAAGATGGAAAACTCGAAAAGTATACTGTCAGAGTTCCCTTTTAGGACAAAGAATACAATTATATTACAGAAATGTTAAAACTAGAAGAGATGAAATCAGTTAATTTCCTCTGAAAATGTTTGAAAGAGCTTCAGAAAAAAAGAATGGGTGATAAAGGGAACAGAGATCTGATCAGAGAGACAGCAGGATGGGAAAAATGCTTGCTCCATTGAAATCAGAGGTAGTTTTGGCATTGCCTTCAATAGAATGAGGATTTCATCAGCTCTAATGTTTAACACACCACAGCTTTAGAGTGCCTTTCCTAAGGAGGATGCTGTGTCCTGAACTCCTGTTTGCTGTAGGCATCAGCTGGTTCCTGGTAGCTGCTGTCAGGTGATGGCTGGGAAGGGTGGAAAGGGTGCAGGAGGGGGGAGGCTGCACAGCAGGGCAAGCCTTGCAGCTTGGCGTTCCTCCCATTTCTGCAGCCAGGTCAGCTGTTTTCTTCCTCATCTCATCTCATGAAACCTACACAGGTGTTTTCTTTCCATACATAAAAATCCTCCCCTCTGTTTTCTCCAAGGGTCTCTGGGACAACTTCCCTCAGCTGACACTCCTGAGGAGCAGTTTCCAGACATGAGAAATCAGCTTTTCTTCTGCTCTTCACTGTCCCCATGCACTTTATCAGCAGGAAGAAGACATGAGCCCTTTTGCAGCCTCCATTCTTGTGCATGCCTACTCCTTGCCCCAGGTGGATAGCATTAGGTCTCCAATTGCAGACTTTATTGCCAGGCTCCAGTGAGATACAACCCAGAGTCAAACACTCAGGCAATAGCTTTTTACTGTGAAGACTTACCAATGGTTTTGTTTTCTTTTCTTCAGTTGACCCAATTCTAGAGGGGTCTAGAAGGAATTTAAGTGGTGTGGTTTAGTGGGTAACCAAATAGCTACGGTGTGCTGGAGGGCATGGCAAGCAGTTTCAATTCTCCAGTCTTGTGCTGTTCCTGGCTACCTCCAGCTTGAAGTACCAAAAAACTATTCTAAGTACACACATGAAATCATTCAAACATATCTGGAAAGTAGAACTGTTCTTCCTGGGTTTCAGATTTTTAATGGCTATGTTACTCTGGGACTACAGGCACGGAACTTTGTTTCTGCTCTTGCACAGCTTTTAGGTGCAAACCCCAAGTGAGTAAGTACCCACAAGCCTACTCTTACAAAGCAGCTTTCCTAACAAAACCAGGGTGGACAGTGAATTTCAGCAGTACTGTGCTGCTTTGTGTCACTGCAAAGCAGCACTTTTTCTTCAAACAGCCACAACGTCAAGTGGTCCAGACTCCCTGAAGAAATGCAAAAAAGGGAAGATTCTACTAAAAACAGGCAAAAGGGGACTTGTGCTGTGAGACGGCCAGGCAGGCTGGTCTGCTGGGGGCTGTCTAGTGGAGGGGCTGGCTGCTGTGTCATTCCTCAGCACTGCCTGCAGCCTGCACTTTCCTTTTGGCTGACAAAGAATGGGGACAAGCTGCTGCAGCTGGTTAGGGGAAGGCTGTTTGTGCAAGGTAAAATGCTCAGGTTTGTGAGGGGTATTTATAAAACTGTTTCTGGGAGATGATTTACCATAATAATAGTTGAAACTGGAGACTCCTCCAGAAAAGAACATTTGCTGTCTGACAGACAGCTGCTGATGTAAATGTTTATGAAGAGTTTGTTAAGTATGTGACATTGCCTGTATGGTAATGCAGAAATTACACTGCTAGTGAAAGATATGTTATGATAGAAAAATCAGTGGATGAAGAATGGATGAGAATGGTGCCAAAGCAGGACGTCTGCTATGACAAATGCAGTGTCAGGCAAGAGCAGCATGAAGAAAATCTATTAACTACATATATTCACTGTTAGTGGCATATCTTGAATTTGTCATTTTAAGATGCTATTAAAATTAATGCTGTCCTAAGAGGTACTCCTGGAACTATGTATAAAATTGCCTAATTAGTTAAAAAAAAAAAGAATTCCAATGAGATGCAGGATTTTGGGAGAGAGACAGTGAGCACATAAGTATGCCACCAGACACTCAGAAAATGGACTCTCCTTGGAGAGGAATGCTTTGTCTCTCATTTCCAAGAACTGCCTTGCAGCAGAATTGAAGTGGGAACTGAAGATCACAACTGCAAATCTTTCAATTCTGAAAGGTATTCTTTTACTTATTAAAAGGGCATTTTACTGAATGGATTAATAACACAAACCAGTAGGTTTAATTAAGGGAAATAAATTACCCTCTCATTGAAACTCTTTCAGTTACAGATGCAGACCCTGAAATCACTGGTCACTAGTTTCCATGTCCATGATTTAATCTGACAGTGAAACAAAGGGAAACCCTGATATCCAAAACAGATGCAAATGTTTTTCAGATCTCTTTCTCTTCCTTTCCAGTCCACTGGAGGACCCAGAAACAGATGTAATGACCTGGCTGTGGGATCTGTAAAATAATCAGAGCAGCTAAATGTTTGGCCCTACTGTGGGATCACAGCTGATGGGAAAGACCAGCACATTTTCAAAGGTGGAATGGAGTCAGAAATAAAGCAGAGGCAGGTGCATGAGCTGGCTGGAGGGAAGTGCTAGAAATGCCAGCAGACAGAGACGTGTGGGAGCAAAAGGGAACCTCCCCGGCTCCAAGCCATGTTGACCTGGCCTCTTTCAGGTGGGGTTGTTCCCTGAACCACACTGGTCAGGGGTGTGAGTGTGGTTAGAGGTGGGGAGGGACCCATCTGAGCATTTCTCCAGCCTAGACTGACGTTTTGTTGTCCCTGCCCCTGGGTTTGTCCTCCCACCATCAGTGGCTGTTCAAACTGGCAGTGAGCACCACAGCAAGGCCTGTAGGTACACTCCTCTCTGCTGTGGCAGCCCCCAAGTCAACAGGGGCAATCACAGCCTGGAGATCCCCCATTCTACTGCTAATGACTTTGGGGAGCCTCTGGGATTAGGTACAGTGTCCATGCTGACACAGAGCTGTGGGGAGGGCTCCTGTACCCCACTTTCACAGCTATTGACGCACAGGTTCTGTTACCATGATGTCCTAACATTCAACATGAGTGTCTCATCTTACTTAAAACAAGAGGGGGAGGGATGTGGGGAGGAGGGGTGGGATTGGCCTGCTAATCCTAATAAAAGGAAGCCCATTTAAATGAGTAATTTGATAAACTACCGAGCACTTGTGCTGAATAAGAAGTGAAGCCTACTGCTATTAGATGTGGCAATAACAGGCTGCTTTTATTATTAAAGTCACCAGGAGGGAATACCTAGAAACAGATGCTGCCAGTGAACCACACAGACTTTGAGCAGGAGATCCTCTCAAAGTGTAAGTGCAGGAAAGCATTTCCTTTCCTAAAAAAACCAGAACATCAACAACAACAAAAAAAACCCCAAAGTCCCACCAGATTCAAAGCAAAACCATTGGGGGAAAAAAAAAAGGTACTATGCATGTTGTAACTATCTAAATGATCCTTTTGCTGTGCCAGAAGGTACCCATTGCATGGTCTGTACACACCATTGCACCATCCATTCTCTGGAATGCTTAAAACTTGTGCAGCGAAGATAGCAAAGGGGGGGAACATGCACCAGGACACGTGGAGGCAGCTCCCAGTGTCAGACCCTGCCTCGTGCAGACACCAGCACAGCCTTCTCCCTGTGAGGAGAGGGAGACACAGAACAGGAGCCCCACATGAACAGCTACAATAAATATTAGAAACCGTTTGAGAACCAATTTTAATAGTTAAAATTTAATTTTGGTAATTTATATATTAATATTTCCCGATTCTTGCTTAGGGGCGACAGCAGTTGTAGCATTTACAAAGCTGCCACAACCCTCAGAATTTGCTTAGATAGTGGTTTTGAAGGCGTGTGCTGCTAATCAATGAGTTAATGATTTCTCCCATGCTGTAATCCATCATTTTATCACAGCACACAATTTAGCAATTTGCTTATGCTAATTACTACACCAGCCAGAGCAGTTCTGAGCACAGCTCCAGGCTATGGCTAGAGAAATGTTTGCCATGTTATTTACATTTCCTCCATTTACCTTGGGAAAGGCCCAGAATCCAAAATACACGAGGAAAATTTACTAAGCTATCAGAAATATTCATCCTGCAGTTGGTGAGTTTCCCCTCCAAGATCACTGGAAAGGAGGCTTAAGGAAAGCTGCTCTTATCTCCTGGAATCACTGAATGCCCAGGGGCAGCTGTGAAACAGAACTGGAGGTAAAAGGGGCTTCCTGCACTGCTGCTGGCACCAGTAAACATGTTCAGGGGTCAGGTTTAACCACAGGAGCCAGGCAGTCTGAGGGACAGCAGGCAGAGCACTAGGTGGGCATCCCTTTTAGGCTTTATTGTCTGTCTTGAGTTGTATGAGGCTGCTTTGCCCTTGCTGAGGGCCAGGGTATCCTGCTCATCCTCGTGGGGCTGTTCCCTGCGGGAGTTCCTCTCCTGCCTGTCTGTGCTGTAGGAATTCACCCATCTCTTGGGCACCAGAGGAGGATTCACTTCCTCCTGCACCACCAGTGCAGTCAGCAGTGGCTGCTTAAGGGAGAAGGAGCCTTCAGGGTGTGCTGGTGTGGGATTTTAATCACGAGGGTGGATGGTCCAGTGTGTCTGAGGGAGCTGCCAGGCGAGACAGAGACACTGAGACACTCTTCCCCCTCCCCTGCTGGGAGAGCCCAGCGGTATCCGTGCCATCAGAGAGTCAGGTGCTCTCCTGGATGGAGCTCTGCATCCTGGGGACTGCAACAGCATCGGTTGCCCAAGACAGTGAGCACTGGGTGGGTGTTTGAGAGGACAGCTGTGCCTGGAGGGAGTTTGACCCTCCTGCCATGCCCTGGCCTTGGTGGGAACCCGAAGGCAATGTTGAAATTGCACACTGGACAATAGTTTTTAACCTTTGGCATAATCGCTCTCTTTAAAGTAGCACAGGAGACTTTCCTGACAAGGCCATTACTGTTGAAAGGACAAAAGGAAAGTAGTTACTCGGCTGTGTTCAGAACTGGGTTATCAAATTAGCTTCAGCCACTTTCAATTACAGAATCTTATGGTTTTGAAATGAGCTCTAAATGAGGGGCTATAATTCTTTGTCGACAGTGAGCAAAAAGAACATAATCATCATTATTTAACAGGGGCCTACAGCCTAGCTATCTCCCAGATAAGTTCATCCAAGAAAAAAAAAGGATTCAATTGGTATAAGCAAGCAAAAGATTATCAGCTGGCCAGGCTTCAGTGCATTTCTCCATCCTGCAGCTGAGGAAGTGACCTTGGGATTTATCCAGGAGGGATTTACTCCCAGAGCCATTCTGAATCACTAGCTAATTAAACACAAATACATAAGAAAAATTAGAGCAGTAGGGGTTGTCCCAGGCATGTATTATTCCACCTTTAGCTGGGCTTTGTTCTGCCAGGGCTTCCACTCTGCCTGAAGACTGTTGTTGTTATTATAATGGCATTTTTAAATCCTACCTGTCTGGTGGCTGCTGCTTTACAGCAACAAGGAGAGGGAAGAGCTGGGCTCATGCCAATAGAAAGAAGGTTCATTTGTGAGATCAGGCAGCCTCCTGTAACAAGCCAGTGCCTGGCCTACTTCACTCATTTCCCCTGATGCCACGGAGAGGGAGCAGCCTTTTGCTGTGCCAGCCTCACCAGCCACAGGGCTGGGTGCCAGAGGCCAGCTTGGCTGGGACCACAGGACCACCAGCAGTAGGTGCCAAACCTCTGGGTGTGCAAGGGTCCTGTAAAGGGGCTGTGGGGAGCTGGTCCCATCCTGTCACCATCCTCCCTGTCCCCTGCAGGAACCTATTCCCAGGATGAAGAGAATGGCCGTGCCCCAGCAGCCTGCCAGCCTCGCACACCCAGAGTGTGACTGGCACCTCTGAGGCCATCTTCCAATCTGTGTTTGCTATAACCCAGCCTCTGAAATCTGTATAAATACGGGAAGGATGTTGAGCTACAGTCTCTGTTTTTTTCAGTGCCTCCATCTGGAAATGAGGGGCCGTGGTTCTTCTCTCCATTTGAGCACAGCAGCTGCAGGGATAAGTGTGAGAAGGTGAGAAACTTCAGGGTAGCCAGCTTAGGCTTGTGTCCATGTGGGAGTGACTACACGGGGCCACGGATGGATACACCATGAGTTAGTCTGCACTCTTTCCCTCCACTGCACACTCCTAACACAAAGTAGCTGTGAAGTCATCTGAGAGGTCTTGAAAGCAAATTCTGATCTGCTCTACCTCACATGAAGCTGAAGGTGTAGTTACCCCACCTAACTCTAGACCAACACATCTGCTCAACGAGCTTACACCGCCCCTAAGGTGGTGGAGAAAGAAGCATCACCAGATTTGAATGAGGTGGGGGTAGGGAAGCAAGTTTTGAGCCCTTTCTGTTACATTTTTAGGAAGATTTTACAGAACAGGTGGACAATCCAGAGGCCATTTTCCTTCTCCTGTTCACTGGTTTGCAAAGGTCAAGTTTACTACCTCCTGCCTGTTGATAACTTTGGCCCAAATTTCTGTGGCAAAATTCTGTCTCTGCTGAAGTCAAGGGAGTTTTGCCATTCATTTCAACAGGCCATTGGTTCTTTAATTTTTATTCTGTGTTTCTGAATCAACATTGCCCCCAGGCTTGGGAATGTATTTAGATTTACACACAGTCATGAATACACACACAAATGAAAGCGACAGAGAAAGAAACCATTTCAAGTCCCACAGCTTTTATTAATTTTTTCAGCCCTTTTTCTCTACATTAATTTTATTTTCAACAAGATTTCTATTCTATACCAGTTACAAAATGGATATCTGGGGAAAACTCATGCCATTTAACCAGAGATTTGTTATTCCCGATGCCGTCAGGAATGCAGGCATTGACTTTCCTGGTTTCCTTGACAGTTTTGTCAGGTTTATTCTTTTCATCATAAATGAAGTTTCATTGACAATGCCTAATAGCTGCTGGAATTGCTCTTAAGTTTTCCTTGGGAAAAAATCAAAATCTTATAACTGAAAATTGAATGATTGTAAACAGTGGGAATATGGAGGTCAGTCAGCTGTATGGTATAAGACTGCATCCTGAAAAGGTGCAGAATGTCTCCTTAAAGTTTGCATTGCTTTACAAAGGGTTATAGCATTTGCTCTCAACTTGCTGACCAGAATGGTAAAGAGCTCTCATTTAAAAAACTTAAAGTTGATAGAAAATTAATGTTCCGATTATTCCTGGAGTGCAAGCATTTCTTTTCTCACCAGAGATACGGATATTGGGAAGAACAGCATGTAATTTGGGCACACTGGGGTAGGATGCTGTGAGGAACATCAGAAAAGGAGTTTCATTTGGGTGTTGAATGAACAAGCAGCGCTCGAGCTCACTCCTGGGTTGTTGCCAGGCTCGTGTGCTTCTTCCATGACTTGGTTTAACTTCCATGAAACAGAGCTTGATCTTTCCCCTTCCTGGTATTTTTTTTCTGTGTTGATACTTTACAGGAAATAGAGACTCTCAGGGGCTTGATTTTGTCTGGTCTACTTAGCCCTGCTATTAATTAAAGTGTTATTAATTATAGACAGTTCTGTTTACATCTGCCATTTCACAAAGTGCTGGTTGGCTCCTGGAGAACCCATCATCAACACTGTTAGTGCAAGGAAGATAGTTCCAGTTTTTAACTCTAAACACACCAGAGATCATTAACAAGCAAAAGTCTTCTCTCAAGAAATCTGGGAAATTTTCTGCACTTTCTCTTTAGCTTTCAGAAAAGAGAAATCCCCCTGCCTGCTACATAGAGTGCAGTTCATGTGCACCCATAGTCTGTAAGAGGAATTAGCACTTTAGTGTGCAAAACAAAGAGGCAGCTGGCATGGCTGCGCTGTGTTTACACACCTCATTCTCCCAAACCTTTGTTAAATGGTCTAATGAAACAAGGTGCTCTGAGGGAAAAGCCCATTTAACAGAATAACAAATCCCATTAGCTCAGTGGAGCTAGAAATCTACTGCATAATAAATTAACTCTGAATTCGTGGCTTTGAACATAAATTTCCAGGTCTAGGCTGATACATTTTTTAAGCTTTTATCCAACTTGGCTAATAAGCTCTGCGTTGGTTTTCCTTCCTTTCCATCCTATGTTTTGATGATATTTTTTCTCTCAGTGTCTATCAGAGCAGCGATTTCCTTGCTCAGGCCTCCTGCTACACAAAGAATAGCTGCTGTTACTCTGGCTGCAGGGGCACTTGTGCATTTGTGTTCAAGAGTGAGACATGAGATGGACCTGTAAGAAAAGGACTGTCCCTGTCCCAAAGGCCTGGCAATCCAAGGCACTTTAATAATTAAAGTCCACACATGCACAGAGCGGGGAGAGCAGAAATGCTGAGTGACACAGTCAGCTGCACACAGGCCAGTCTAGACTGGAAAATAGTATTGGCTCTATATGACTTGGTGTCTTGCCCACGGTAATAAGCCAGGAGACAGGTTTTACTGATCTGGATTTAACTCAGCACAAATGTGGCTATGCAGCATCCAGGCCAGATCTGCCCACTGCACTGTGGGAACCTACTTGGGGCTCATCCAGCATCTCAGCTTAAGGCTCTGTCATGTAGTGTAAGAATATGTTGTCTCCAGTGCAGAACACATCAACTGTTGTCTTGAACTCTTGTCCCACTGGCGTGCTGCCAGAGAGATCCATAATAGTAAACACTGAAATCCTGGTAGAATTAATTTCAGCTACCTCCCTTTCAGTTACTGCTTCTGACTGATCACAGTGGCTTCATGGATTAAACAGTGAAGCCACCAAATCAAACTACTTGAATAAAAGCTGAATTTCCATCTTGTGGAGCCAGACTACATCCTGCAAAGCTCTTCGCTGGCAAGATGGCTCAGCCAGGTTATATAATTGGCACCCTCACAAGCTTTTCATCTTTGTCTGAGTGGCACTCGAAAGGAGTGAAGTTCTCTCCTACCCTTGAAAATATCGATGGAACTCAAAGAGCGCTTGCTGCTGAATGTCCCACTGATCACAAGAAGACGAGGGCACACAAAACCTCACCATCAACAAGAAAAGAGCTTCTGAAAGGACAATCTTTGTACTTTTTAAAAAATTTAAAAATCAGCGATTCTCAGGAGCATTCTCACCAAATTCATTTCGATCCTTTGGCTCACTAATTCCTAGCATACACCATAGAAGAGCTACAGATCTGACCCAGAGGCTTTTTACTGCTTGTGTTCAGGAATAGCTGGAATGTGCTCTCTGCCTTTCTGTGGCAGGCTGGAGGCTTTGCCTGCCTGTCTGGGCATGCCATGGTGGTGTATTGACCCCCTCAAAAAAATATTTCCAGCCTCCCAAGGCACCAGCTGAACTTGGGCCTGGGAGCCTGCTCTGCCTGACCATGGGAGCATGTTCTGGGGCTTGAGTTCAAGCAAGCAGTAAGTCTGTCCTTGTGGGCTGAATGCACACACACTTCTGAAAGGCAACAAGGATACAGTGAACTAAAATCTAACCTACTGGGGTGAATCAGTTCTGGTGTAACTTCATGCATGTCAGTAAAATTACGCTTCAGCCAGGATCTGTGCATGCTGAGTACGTCACTGAATTCATTATTGTCTCCTATAGAGCAACTGAGACATTTCTGGGAGGAGAACTTTCAAGGGTAGAACACCATCATCACCCCAGGTACATCAGCAAGGTTACCTGGGTGGTGTAGAGAAATCTTTGTTAATATTCAGGGTCATCAAACCCTCTGCAGAGTCCTAGTCCCTACAGAGCAGGTGTGCAGGTGGAGGAGACCTCTCCGAGCGGAGCTGTAGCTGCTGGATCTTCTCATCCTATTGAGAAAAGGACAACTGCATTGGGGCCTGGAGCTCAGATCAACACATACCTGTTTCTGTTCCCTCTTGGGTCTGGTTTGGGGTCAAGGAGTGTTCATTCAGTGACAGGTAAGAGCCAGGGCTGGCTGCTGTGCCTGAGTAGCACTTGTCAGCAGCAGTGCTTAGCAGACAGCCTAAAGTCAGGGACACAGAGAGGAGGAAAGCAGCCAGAACTCTGGGAGTCAGAGGAAAATCCCTGTGTATCCCTATGTGTCTTCCCACAGGCAAGAGCTGTACGTGACCACCATCCACCCCAGAACTGCCACTCTGTGCCAGCTGTTTTACCCTTTGGCTGTTTTTCTCACTTGAGAGCAAAAGGCAAGTGCAGCTTCCACAGCAAATCCACAGGTCTCCACTGGCACGTGCTCCCAGGAGAATTTCCATCAGTGGCATCCATGGGGTGTGTGCTGGGGACAGCCCTGCCTGGGCTGAGCCACACACAGCTCTTGTGCAGAGCCTGGCTGGAGCTGGTGGCACATGTCCACTTCCACCGTGGAGTCTGAAACTTTTCCATGTTCTAATGTGCATTTTCAGGATGTTAATGGCTGAAGGTAGTGTTGTTTAGCTCCTGTTTTGTTTCCTGGACTTAGCTGGACTAAATCAAGATGCTGGAGTTAGAGTAGCTTGTGGGGAAGCAGGGAATTGCTGTTGAAGCATTTTTGCAGGTCTATATGGTAGAAAAAATGAATCAATTACTAAATACTGTGGGGGAAAAAAATCCATGAACACTATTTCTGCTGTCATACAACTCAGCTTGGTCAAACAACCTGCTGGAGAAGAAAAATGTTCCAGGTGATGCTTTAGAGAAAGTGTGTCCCCAGGCCTGTGCCTTAGCTGATGTTACAGAACCCAGTATCACATTAGGGGCCTTGCCACCAGACATGGGAAGCAGAGGGGAGTGGGACTCCAGAAATCTCTTTTCTGAGTTTAAAACAATCATTACATCAGGAGAGTTTATCTTCTACCAGTGTTTTAGCTTTGGGTTGGTTTTTGAGTATCAGAGCTGTGTACAAGCAGCTTCTACCCTGGAGTCACATAAAGAGCTAAGATGAACTTGGGTAGATGTTCTGTGTTGCCATCCTTAGCAAGAGCTAGTTTATTGTACCAGGCTCACAGTCACAGCAGAGCTCTGATGCTTGTGAAATTTAATGCTCCTAAAAATGACAATTGCCGTCTCCCATAAAGTTCACTGCACTCTGTTGTCTAATGTCCCTGCACTTCTGTCACTTGGCAATTTCCACACTGCCATTTTAAATGGCAAGTATTAACAACTAAGATACATTTTATTGCTTATTGAAGAGATGGAAGATTCATGGAGACTTTTTCTTCTGGTGCATGAGAGGTTCGTAGACTGCTTTGACCATGGATGTTAAAATTGGAATTGAACTCATCCGTATTTCTGAATGTGTAAAGCAAAGATGAGCTCTCGTGGTCTGTACTTACAGCTTTACAGTAAGAGACTCAGCAGCTCTTCATAGGTTTCATATAAGCATCACTTGATTATTTGAGATTTTTGAAACTATAAAAGCATTTAAGTATGGGGACATGCTGTAAGAGCTGCCAGCTCTCAGATATTTTTATAAATAGCAAACAGCATTTTTTCTGTTAAGGCAAAGTTCAAATAGAGAAAAGCATCTTGCTTTCTTCTGTGTGCATTTTTGTGTAGTAGCTTCTCAAAGGGCAGCTCCTAAAATAAAACTGTTTACGAAAACCTCCTCAGATAAAAACATTTCACTTCTAAGATTGAGCATAAAGTCTTCACATCTTGCACTTGAGCTCTGATGTGCCTTGCTCTCATATTTTGCCCAGAGGCTTGATTACTGTTCCATTACTAATACAAATGGAGGAGCTTTTGTTTCAATTCAAGCTCTTCAAAGAAACTCTCTTCAAGTCATCAAGGTCTAGCCACTGTACTCTTCTAATCTCTAGCTATAGCTTTCTTGCTTTTTCCACTTACTGTTTAAAATCTATTTTCTGCTTACCCTTTTATAACTTGAATATAATGGTATTTTTTTCTTTTCCTCCCTGTTCTCCTTGCTTGTCTTTCTTGCTTTGCTGTGCCTTTGTGAAGGTGTATTCTGCTTTGCTTCTCTGTAATACAATTCAAACCCTGACAAATGCACAAGTGTGGCTGAAGAAAGAAGTGATAGGGTAGTAGTTCCCATTACCCAAGAGGACAGCATTATTTCTAACAGTGGCTAGACTTACTGTTAGGTAGTACAACCTAGTGTGTTTTGGAGGAGTCCAGTTCCTTGTCTGTCAATTAATGTAAGCAATTGTGATCGTGGTTCATGTGCTTGTTCAGTGTTTCAGTACTCCAAGTTCATTGTTCCACAAGTTGTCCCAGTGCTCTCCTCAATAAAATGAAGAAATGTCTGTTTCCCTGTGATGGATGCAAATGAGGGAAGTGCTGCTTCCGACAGAAATTTCATAACAGTAGCAAAAATGACACAGTGAAACATTTTCTTTTTAGTAAGCTTAGGCAATCTCTTTGGCATTTCTGTACAGTTTTACTGTGTCATATATGTACAAATTGCAGTTCTGATGAGCAGTTGAGGGCATTCAGAACTCTGTTCAATATTTTCTTGTTTTCACTTAGAATCTGATTTAGATTGACTACATTGGTGTATGTCTGAGTCTGCTGAAGTGAAAGTGTCATTTTCCTAATAGAGTTTTGTTCTATGGCTGCATTGCTAATGGCCTGGTTACACTGTTTCCTAGGAATGGCCTAATTAAAGGTTTGACATTGAAAAAGTGATTAAAATTTGCATGGGGAGATATTGAATTAATTAATTTTTTTCCTGATGAGTTGATAAGTAATAACATGCATTTAGGTACTTGCTGGACAGAAGCATCTATTCAAAGGGTGGCATTTATTCCTCACTGGTTTCCTTAGCATGTGTTCAAAGTTAACCTGATACTACAAAGGATATATCCAGAATAGAGGGTGAAACCTTTATGACAGTGTCTGGCAGGATCATGCCTATAACTCCACATGTGTATTGACTTTTGAATACACCTTTGAGATTTTAAAGAATGCTGCTTCATGAAATTTCCTGGGTGAATCACTAATGCAGGGTTAGGCTCTGGGTAGTCTTACTTGTACCAAGCAGTGCACGCTTCACACAGTAGCCCCACTGAAGTGATAGACTATCAAACCCATATCAACAACGCTCCTGGAATCTGTCCTGCTGTTGGCTGGCTGAGTATGTCACTATTCCTCATGCCTAAGCTGAATTCACCAATATGTGTATTTTTAAAAGGCACTTATTTTTGCAGTAAGCATGGAATAGGCCCTTGTATAGACATAATGGCATAATTCTTCTTCCCAGTGTGACTGTATGGGCCTAAGTGAAGTTGTAGTAGTCCAAATCAGTCATTGATGTATGGAACAGACGCTGCACGAGTACTGGGGGGAACTTTCTTCCTGCTGTTCCATTGTCGGAGAACTGTTTCATCTACCTCTCCTAACATGATATACAATGTTTTCAAAAGGATTCAGACCTTCAGGCAACTTCACGCTCATCTCCAATGCTTAAAATGCATCATGTAAATCAACTCTGGGCAATTATAAGCATTGCCAGGAGCAGTGCAGGCACATGGCTGAATGCGTGGTGGGCAGCAGCAGTCTGCGCACCGAATGTCCACGGAGCTCAGCAGGGCCAGTACATCTTCTCTGCTTTAAAGCCACGTGTGTGCATGTGCAAATCTCTGTTTTTCTCTGTATTCCTTATCTCTGCTCAGGGAGGAAGGAAAGGCTCACTGCTTGTCACCAGCTCGTGAGCAAAATAAAAGAGGAATTATCACAACTTATGTGTTAGCTGTTTCCATGTCTGTTCTCCCCAAGTGTGCCTGCAGTGTCTGGTTGTAAGTAGGTGTAGCAAGAATTTATGCTTTAGCATAGCAGGCTGAAGTAGAGAAGGCTCTTGTTGCTGTCTCACAAATACGCTCTGTTTTTCTGGGGAGATGATGTATTTTGAAGGACTTGAATACCGGACTTCTAGGAATGCAAAATTCGGATGTTTGAGGATCCACTAGCCAAATGAACAAAGCTGCCAAAAGAAGGGCAAGGGCTCTTCGTATTATAGAATCAGCGAGGGAAAGTCTGAGTGCACCAGAATTCTGTTGGTAATCCAAACTTCTGCTGAGTAATTCCCTACAGAAACAGAAAATCTTCCGCATGAAGAGCTGACCCACTTCGAGCAGGGAAACTTTATATCAGAGACAAGTAACAAGTTAACAAGAATCATTCGGGAGGCAGGTTATTTAAATCTTACGAACCCAAAGAGGGAAAAGCTCTCTTGAGTGAACCAGGGAGCTCTTCAGCAGTTCCCTGCATTTCCTGCAGACAGAGTCTCTGTGCTCACTGGCTATCTCCGTCTGACCTCTCCGTGTCCAGTTTTATTCACAGTTAACTGAAATATGCTGAACAAAACAGCACAGATCTAATTTATTCCCACACCTGTGGCCCCAGAGCTCTTTACTACAGCTGGAGATAGCCAGAGCCAGGAGAATGCTGTGTGGGTCCTTGGGCAGGGATTGCAGGGAAAAAGAAAAGGCACTAAGCGCATTTTTCACTGTAGCCATGCCTGTGTTGTGGGGTTGACTGTCCTGCGTTGCTCTCTCTGCATTCATGGTGCAGAGAAATGGCCCCTG
The DNA here is from genome assembly GCF_017639235.1 of Corvus kubaryi. Taxonomy (NCBI): domain Eukaryota; kingdom Metazoa; phylum Chordata; class Aves; order Passeriformes; family Corvidae; genus Corvus; species Corvus kubaryi. The sequence continues at coordinate 1,536,984 of NW_024581129.1, forward strand.
GCAGTGTCCTTGCTGCTGCAGCAGGACCGTGCAGGCCAGTGGCTCTGACCCCCTGCCTTTCTGCTGGGAAGCTGCTGTACCATAGGTTTATGAGCTACTCTGGGTGCCTTCTACTACCCCTTTCATGTGCTTTAAAGCAAAAAGAAACTGTGGTTTTGTCCTTTCCTTTCCTTTCCTTTCCTTTCCTTTGTGCTGGTGGTCTTTCTGGCTCAATGGACTGGCATCAGGTTTTTTGATTTGTGTGTGCAAAGTACATGGAGAAAAGTCATCAATAAGCTTTTTTTTTTTTTTTTTTTAACAAGGCAGAGATGGAAAAGCAGTAAAAATCTCCCTGTTAAATTGGATTCTGAGCTCATTGACTGGAGTTGCTCTTCCTGGTCTGTTAGGATCCAAAGGCACTGCTTGGTCAATGACAGGGTTTTTAGGACTGCTACAATGCTAATGAACAATGCCACAAACTTTTTTTTCCCTGTGCCCAAATGATCGTGGCAGTATATCTGCATAGGCAGGGTGCTAGAGAGAATTAATTCAACCCTTGGGGACAAAAATAAACAACTTTATTACACCCCAATGCAACTGAGCAGCAATGCTCATTTTTTTCAGAGGCTTATTAAACTTTGATAAAGCGTAGTATACAACAGCAGGAGGATGTGCTGTGGGTATGTAATTATTGGCCTCAAATGATCTCTCTGGGCACAGCTGAGGAAAAGAAAGAAACCTGCTCAGGTGAAATACAGAGGCCAACGAAGCCTGTCCCAAAGACTCTCACAAACCGAGTATTGCGGACGGTGTGGAGCCTTCGCAGGTGTTGGGGTAAGCAGTGGTTGCAACAATTGAAGACTTGGCAAACAATCCCTTTAGCCTGGGAAGTAAATTTTAGTGGTGTGTGGCTTACATTCTTCTTGCCTGTATTCAGTAGCCATGTCTGCCTGAAAACAATGCCAATAATCCCAGCTCGACATCCACGAGGCGCTGCTTGGCTTCGGTGCCTCTCTCGCGTGTCACAGCAGAGTTTCCCCCAGAGCTGCTCCACTTCCAGCCCTCGGTGAGATGCAAGTCTAGCACAGGCTCTGGGCTGATGTTTGCTGGCTTAACACAGTCTCCCTGACCGTCTTAGTAAATGAGGAGACATGGGACTCAGGAAAGGCAACTCCTCTGAAACGAATAATGCTAAAATTGTAAATAATTCACAGCCTTTATGCAGCTCTCTGCGCACCCCACACTGTGTACACATGAAACACACCATTCCAGTAATTTCAAACATCAGTGTGGGAGCCAGCCTTGTTCAGTGTCATTCTATCAGGCAAATGTTGTACAAATTTTACACACAAAAAGTGGTGGGTTCTGTGATGCTGCTGAGAATCCATCACTGCTGCTCAGGGCCCCGTGTGCTAGGCACTAAAATAGAGAACAGCCTTGACTGGAAGAGTTTCCAGTCAAACCATGAATGTCAAATGAAATGCCATGGTAAGAGTTACACTGCCCAGCAGCCCCTTATTAGATGGATCTTGTAGATGTCCCAGGAGAAGTGGGATCTGAAGAAGAGGAAAAGCGATGTTTGCACGTGCCAAGTCTCTCTTTGCATGGCTACTGTCAGGTAGAAATGCCTGTGCAGGAGGAGGAAGCTTCTTATTGGCATGGTGCTCTCTCTGTGTACACATATATGTGTGTGTAGGGGGTTTTTGTAAAATATACATATATATATTGCTGGTAGTAATTACAATGTGCAAAGGAAGAATCATAAATAATGAAGGGAGAATGAGCTTTAGGCAACCTCATTAAAAACCTACTCTCTTTATTAGTTAGCAAGGTAATCTAAGTCAACCTCTGGCTCTAAAGATTTTCACTGTACTGTGAACGAAATTAATCATCTGTTAGAGAGTATTTTCTTTAACTCTTCACCTTGGAAAAAGACTATTGGCTAGAAGTGGATTTTGGAAGAAAATTAATAGATGCAGCTGGGATTGGGGTTTGGGTTTTATTGTAATGTGGTTGTACCTTCTGGCACCCTGAACATTGCTTTCTGTGTGGGTACCTGCTGATCTGGAGTGCTTCACACTGAGTATTTGGCATCCAGGGTAAACCCTTCTCATATAAAATTCCCCTCTTGAGTCCAGTGCTTCTGATAAAACCTTCTCTCAATTTTATCTTCTCTTAACTGAAGAATTGTTTTTCTCTCAGTCTAAGGCACTATTAAGGTTTCAAACAGTTAATTTAAACTTGTGTTTTGATTGTCCCTGTCTGGGAAATGTGGAAAAAGAAGAGAGCAGTAATTTTCTAGAAATATTAGTGCTTTTAAACATTCCAGTGCTGATAGAAGTAGATCTTCAATAAAAGTTACTGTGTGCCAACACATGTGAACTAATTGGTACAGGGATTGCAATATCTGAGATCTCTGCTGAAGTGCTGCTGGTGACTTGGATTTAGTAGGGTCTGCCTAAGACAATTTTTTGGGTCCTGTTTCTGTGATGAGGGGATGTATAAGAAAATAAATCTCCTTTAAGACTAAGCTGACTACTTGTAAAAACAGACATCACTCTTTAAAAATCTGTGGGATTTTAGTCAAGTTTGCATCAGCTGTAAATCTGTTGCAGGGCGTTTTCTTTGTGTTCAAAGGGTTTACCATTCTGATTTTTTTTTCTTAATATTTTCGTATTTTGTGAAGTTTCCAGATTAATTTGGTGAGAGAAGGGGGAGATTTGGAAGAAAAGGAGAAAGATAATTAGCCTTTATGTAACAATCAGGCATGCCAAGTTATCTTGAATTATTAAACTTAATTAGTTTCATTTTTTATTCCTGCAGTCTACAAATATCTGTATTAAATGCCAGTCTAAAGTGTGGTATGTTTGATCTGGTGGGAACATGGATTTGTCAATATTCTGCAATGCCACTAATCTTCTGAATAAACCCATGATTCTGCTGTGCTGTCATATTATGAACAGTGAATGTATTTTCATACAGTGTTGGTGGAAAATAAGAGCACCTTAAAATGTACTCAGCATTGTGTGACACATCAATAGTACAGAGGAGGTTTCAATCTGTATTTCTGAAGTTATTCAGGTCTTGATTTCACAAAACCTTTTATGTGTGCAGAACATTATTCATTGCTTGCAACACCCTGTGCAAAACCTTGCCTTAGGTGGCACTTCTCCAGGCATGACCTTGCTTCTGAAAAGTGATGTTTTTCCTTGACTTATGGTTATTCCCCTCTCAGGGTGTTGGTTAAGTCTTGGTGAATAATACAGCTGCTACCTCCTGTGGAGAAAATACTTCCTCTCATTTTTACTGTGCGTGTGATGATTTGGTCCCTGCCCCTTGTTAACGGTGCTCCTGAAACAGAAAAAAGGAGGAAACACTTTTAGCTCTGCTGGGGGAGGAATAGCCTGAGCAGAGAGAAAACGACTGGCACAGAGCTTGTCAGTTTGTGGGAGGGAGGATTTTTACCTCTAAAAAGCTGGTCTCAACAAAGGGGGGAGATGTCAGGTAGCAATGGAAATCAAACCCTGGCTGCAGAGCCTCCAGCCATTCCATGCCAGTGGCTGCCAGCTGCAGATCCCTTGCAGACAGATGGTCACAGGCACCAGGCCTAAGGCAGCAGCACCAGCTGGTCAGTCTGCAAGTCCCCTGTGAGTTCAAGGTCCTGCTAATGACCCTCTGCAAGGAAAGCTTTCTTTTAGGCAGAATAGAACAGGGGTAGAAATCATTTGATGTACAGTAGGAATAGATTTTTGGCATAGGTTTTTTTATGTGGTTTTGTACATACCAGCTTTTAAAGAGAAGACTTTTCAGAATAGTAGGTGCTTCTTGCCAGTACTCACTTTCCAGATAATTATTTACAGAATGCCATAAACCACCTCCAAAGTCAGAGGAACAGCAAGTGCAGGAGTGCTGGCTGGAAAGGCAGAACTGTACTGAAGTAGGCCCAACTCAGTAACTTAAAAATTCATAGAAGCCCCAGCTATCTAATTTTGCAAAGAACAGAATCTCCTAGTTCAGCTGACATTTCAGTACTTTATCTTCATTTTGTGTCTCAGGTGAGATTTTTATAAATTTCACAAATCAGGGACTTGATTCAGCTTCTTTGTTCTGACCAAATCCAAGATAAAATAATGTTAAAAAGTCTTGGATCCATTCTACATGTCAATTGGTAGTCATGGTTGATTAAAAAAGGAAGGGTGATAAAAATTTCTCTAAATTATGGGCCTGTCCCTGGCCGTGTGAACTGATCATTCTGTTTACTGTTAACATCTCTTTTTGGCAAGATGGCATGCACCATATCTTCATTGTATTCCAGCTGCAAATTAATCTGTGGCAAAATAAATAATTAGTCTTGTATATTATTAAAGGCAGTGAAAAAGCAAGGAAGCAATTTCCATTCTAATGACAGTTCTAGCTAGAAGAGAATAGTCAAAATGATGGAAAAGGACGTGAATTTTGCCATAATTTTGTTAGAAATTTGAACTGGGAAGAGGGAGTGGGACATAGAAGGGGAAAGAATATAATGAAATGAATGATGGAGTTTTGCCACTCTGGTTTTTCACCACAGTTCATACCTGCAGCCCTGACTGAGTGGTGATTTACAGCCTTATCAGCTGGATTTTGAATTCCTCTCACATTCCAGGGATTTCAGTATTCCCACACGACTGCACTGCATTAGTGCTCTAATAATGCTGCTGTTTGCTATTACTTACCCTCCTGCACTGTTTCAGTGATGTGAAAGATTTTGGTTCAGACTGTAACTGGTCATCCTTTTTAATTATCCAGTAGGGATGGTGTATATTTCCCTACTGGTTTTGTTTTCTTACCCTGTATTGAAATATTCCCAAAGGTTATCAACAGAATGCTTAGTGAGAGATTTTGCCTTTTAAAGACAACAGAGAGAATGAAAGGATGAATGGGCAACAGTAGCATCCTAAAGCAGTGAGAGCTGCATAATTTATTACTATTTCTCTCTCCTGAGGCATTGGTTCCATGTTACAAACAAAGCCTGTCTGTCCAGGACACAATGTTGAAGACCAGGGCTTTGGGGATGTTTTCCAAGTTCTGCACACAAACCCGTGTCTGCCCTGCCAGTGTATCACAGGTAGACTGTACTGCCATATTGGACTAGTCTTAAATATTTATTGGCATTTTTAGGTCAGCAGTAACCTAGTTAGAATAGTGACACTTCAAGTTATCAATAACTTTGGTACTGGCAGCATGCAAGAGCAGAGTGAGCATGGTGCTTTGATCTGGAGCACCAGCCTGTCTGCAGGCTCCTCTATGCGTTCCTAAGTTAATTACTCTAAAAGGTTGTGTCTGTTCCTTCCTGCTCTCATGAGCTAATGACCCTCTGAAATTAAAACTTTCATGTTTACACCTTTTGGATAACTGTGTTCTCTTTGGGAACCTGGACTTTACAAAGAATGGCCTTGCATGGACTTACTGTAGGTCCCATATATATAAAACATATATTGCCATAAAGGTCTATTTAGGAATGAATCATGTGTATTAAAAACCTGTTTCCTTAAATGATCTTCTAATTCATATGCATACATGGATTTGTGCTACCATCTTTTGTAAGGCATAAGATGCTTTTCCTGTGGAGGTTAGAGAGGGGAAGATAAGAATATGTGCAATTGAGAGTCAATGGTATGAGTGGCCCAGGTGGGAGGGTGTCCTTAATACACAGAAAAAGGCACAAAGATGATCTTGCAAGGGATCTATTGATATGAACTGCAGCGGGGAGACACAACAGGAAAATCTGAAGCAACAGCCAAAACTTTGCAGTCAGCACAGAAGGCTTTAAGGAAAGTAACTTCTAATGAATCTCAGAGCTAAATCACTGAGAGTTATACTGAAAACTTATGCCAAGGGTTTAAGTGCATCTTGACAAGGAACAAAATCCTGTTATAAAAACAGCTGCATTTAATAGTAATTATCATACTTTTGTCTATCATGGTATGTGATAAAATATCCTGAGTCCTTCATCAAAACTGGGCATGATCCAGGTTGGTGCTAACAGGCAGCTCCTGCTTGCTCTGAAATAGTCCCAAACTCCTTGGTGCTAATGCTAGACTGGTGTTAGGACTGGTGTGAAAAAGCTGCTTACACCAGCTAGCTCTGAACATCTTTATGTTAAAGTTAGATCACAAATGCCCACTTCTGAATGCTTCTGAGTGCCTGTAATACAAATTGATTTAATTTAGGGTTTGATTTTTATTTATTTATTTCCCACTGGAAACTGGATCTCTGTACTCAGCAGATGCTCAGCTTCTGTCAGGAACTGAACTCTAATTAATTTTCTGTATGTATTCTCTGAGTGGTTTTCCAATGTGGATGAAGCTCTTGAATTTAAAAACACTTGTAAGATCAAAATATCTGAAAATGTGCTTTTTGAAAATCAGTTATTATATGAATCAGCACTAAGCTGAAAATAAAATTAGATTTTTCAAGAAAAAAAGATCTGCAGTCATTTGCCAGATTTATGTTCCTTCACAAATCTAGACAGAAAGTCAGATAATTGGTAAACTGGGTATAACACTACCTAAATCCAGTAAAGAGTTAAATAGGCAGTAAACACACATAATCTGCGGAAAGAAAACTTGTTAATCTTCTGTTTCGACCTCAGATTTTAAAAAAAAGTCTTAATTCCTTCAAAACATTGGGGAAATTTATTGGAGAAAATTAATACAGGAAACATCCTGGAATATTGCCAGGTATTTGTGGGGCCGAGTTCTGCCATCCAGCAGGGCTGTGTCCTGGCTGTTACTCCTCTGGGATCAGCTTAGTGTAAATGTCTGTAAAGAGCTTTCACCAAGGCTCCAGTTGCTCATACTTAATTTGAAGTCCAAGCAGAAGCAGAAGGCTCTCCAAGCCCCCAAAGCACCCTGGAGTCAGAGTGCTCACTGCTACATTAAGCACAGTTTTGGGGTCTCCTGTTCCTGTTTACTTAACAGAGACCATTCAAAAGCAGGAGGTTTTATTTTGGATTGATCAGTGTGTCCTGGGTAGGTGAAATACAGACTTTGTAAAATGTTTAGCAAAGGAAATGTAACACTTGGCACCTCACCCTAGCTGACACAGGAAGCCAGATAAAATGCAGAGCAAGTAGGAGCTTTTGCTACACTTGTGAATAAAAGCACAAGTGTAGTGGGAATGAACTCAACCCATGAAAGCAGACCCTCTCAAAAAGTCATCCAAGTGTCAAAAAAAGAAAAAAAAAATCCAAGGGCTGCAGTTTTTCTTGCATACTTGATTTGCTGTCCTTTGCTGGGGGAAAAACCACTGAAGGAGAACAGGCTGTGGGGGAAACAGACTGGCAAAGAGGGTGAGTCCTCCTACTGTAGTCTGATAATGTTTTCCTGTCTTATTAGAGGTGATGAGCTCCTATGAGACACGAACAACTACGAGAGAAGATTTTTGGCAGGGGACAGAGAGGAGAGTCCTGGTGCAGAGCAGGGGCAAGTACTGAATGCTATCTATGCACTGAGCTCAGGAATCAGAGCATGCACCATCTTTTTGTTGAAGTGCTAAACAGATCTCCACCATTTCTTATTTGACAAAGCACATTAACACACTGCTTCGTTTCAGATGATGCAAATGGAATGATAAATGATGATTTCAGTCAACTGACTGGCTGGTGTGAGAGAGTGGCTGTATTATTCTCCAGTGCTGTGCAGTGATTTTCTGTGTCTCTATTATGTAGGTCCCTATATAACTCCCTACTAGCAATTAATTTATCTTCTTTCTTCATTTTAAAAGCAGTTTGAAATAGCAAAAAAGGTGTGTATTCTGAACCATATGTGATTTTTAAAGTCAGGCAACAGCTTTTAAATCTACTGTATTAAGATTTGTATTTTGAAGAGATGCTGCTGTTAGCCATGGAGTTGTTCTTCGTTACAGCCCTTCACAGTCAACAGATGAAGTCAGATTTCTGTGACTGGCAGTTGTGAGGCCCCTAGAAATGTGCCTGAGGTAGCTATCTGCAGCTGGTGCTGTTTAGGATGGGAAGCAGGGAATGCCATTGGGAAAGTGGCAACAAAGAGGGAGCAAAATTCCCACCTAACTTCTGTATTCCAGTCTTCATTAAATATATTAGGTACCATTCCTGTGGAGGAATTTGCAAACAATGAGCAGATAAGTTCCTTTGACTCATAAATCCAAAATCAAAATAACTGTGAACAACATTTGCAGTAGAGGTAAATATTAAATTAGATGTGGGGACGTTACAACATCTGAGCTTCATTTAGACCTTCAAACTGACCTGTTGGCTTAGAAAAAGAAAAGCACGGTTTTCATACTGAAATAATGAAATAAATGTTTAGTATTTCATAGGAAGTATACCCATTTACTTATGGAGAAAGTGATTTTCTCTAATGACTTCTTAGAGAAGGGCCTCCTACAATATTTCAGTAAACTTAGTTTATTCACAAAAGGCTAAGGACTCAACACGTTTCTGATACAATATTAAAGCCTGAGCTCACCCAGCAAAGAGAGGCTTGTTCAGTCAGTTGGAAAGATGTTCTTAAAGTAGGTAATTCAATACAATATAAGCAGGGATGGGGACAAGGAAGCCATTTACTATAATGACATTGACTGCCTTAAGAATTAAAATCAGAGGAGAGGGTTTAAAGCAGTGCAGATATTAACAGATGGCTGAAGAGCAGCTGTGACCAAGAGCACATCCCAATTTTTTGGTGTGGTCTGACCAGTAGCAGAGACTGCAGCTGTGCAGTTGGTGCCTTTCTCCTCCAGTCTGATGCTGGCTGATGACCTGCAGGATGGTAATTAATATCTAGCTGTTATTAGCAAGGTTTGCATTAAACGCCGGAAAAGAAATGTAGGTGTTAATTTAAAAGGGAAAAAAAAGGCCCAGCAGTTTTTAAACTGCCCCAAATTTTCCTGAAATCAGCAGGCGTGTACCCCTTATCTTAAAAGGCTTAGCCTGGATCTGTAAAGTTGCCAACAAGACAAAAATAATGTCCTCTCCCCTTAGCCCCCATTTCAGTTGCTCCCAAGGCTGTCTGGAAAGATGCTGCATGTAGCAAACATGTCTGGGAGCAGGAGGATGTTTCTGTGCCCACAAAGCACGGAGGTGCTGGCACAGGAGGGAGCAGTGCCACAGAGCTCACAGTGCTGGAGGTGAGCTGAGGTGAGCCCAGCCTCCCCCGTGCCCTGGCAGGACCGGCTGATGTTTTATCCATTGACAAAGTCTTCACGTCACCACAGAGACTCGTGGCCTGTGTACAGTTTTCCTGGAGTTGTTCTGGGTGGGATACAAAGCTTGCTGTGAACCTGGCAGTGTGGCAAAACAGCTGTCACCTGTGAGAATCTGACAGTCCTAACTGCTAAAGTATCTTTTGAAATTGCCTTTGTAATTGCCCTGTTGTTGCATTGAACAGATGTGCAGATTAGAACTGCTGAAAAATCTCTTAAATAAGGTCAAAACATGCACAACCAAAGAAATGGGTTTAAGACCACTGAGACAATCTTTAAAAACGTGGTAAAATTAGTTTTGAGCCTGATCCTTCACTGGTGTAGAGGCAGCACTCTGCTGATTGCAATGGAGCTGGCCCAGGTTTCACTCATACAAATCCAGACCCTGGTGCTTTAATGCAGCCTTGCTCTGACCCGCTAAGTATCACCTCTGTGAGTGTGCCTGCAGCAAGTCGTGCAAGAGCTGTGCCACAGTCCGGGCTCTGTGTGTTCAGCACCAGGTTGTGAGCTTTCATGGGAGAGCTGCTCGTGTGAGGATTTGGGTATGATTTCCACTACCCTGGAAAGAGATCTTTTATTTTTTAAGTAGGGAAGGAGGTGGTTAGTGAAGCACTTCTAGAAGTGAGTAAGGTTGGTTATTGGGATGATGTTCTGCCTCCACCCTGCAAGGAAAAGCTGTCTGGGGTTGGTGGCAATGGGAATGAGTCAGCCGTGTTGCATCACATCACCCTGCTGCTCTGAGAGAGGGAAAACATGTGAGGAGGTTTTGTATATTGAGTTTCAGTACATGCTTGCAGCACTGCACAATTTATAGCATTTTCCTTCCTCTAAACATACCCTCAAAGATGTGTATCTTCTACATAGGAAGATTACCACACAATCTGTTATAAGACCATGTATCTTTAAAGTGTCGTATCTACAACATCTCAGGGTGTAAAACTGTTCTCTATTTTGGACCACCCTTTGCTACTCAAAATGGACAAGTTAGCAGCTTGACAAAGAGAAGCTTTGGGGGTTTTGGTTTTATGAACTCGCTGCCCAACACCTCACATGAAGCTGTTAATTTCTTTGGTCATAAAACAAAGACTGAGGTGTAAAATGGCTTCTGGGCAGGTGTTGTCTGTAATGGAATCTTAGTTTATGGATTTGTTCTTGGCTCATTATTCAAGGCTTGAATCTGATTCCTCAGATGTGGAAAATGTTCAGTGTCCCTCTTAAGACCAGTGAAGGGTGACTTTCACATGACAGAGGATGTGATTACTGTCTGCTCGCCCCATCCACAGTTTTGTTATTTTGCAAACACGTTCTTGCTTTCTAATTTCTGTTCCCCCTCAACCTGTAGCATGAAAATCCATGATCTATTGTTTTTGATGCCTACTGTGCTCTGTAAACAGTGGTGGGAGGCAGAGTAGATGTGACCTTTCCAGGCTGCTAAGTAACCCTGTATGTCGCAGTATCCTGGAAACTTTAAAATGCTTCTAAATGTGAAGATCACAGCTCATTCACATCTCTAATGAGAGTGGGAGGTTTTCTGTCTTACTGTAATTGTTTTGGTCCTCTGCCTGCAAGCTGGGTTACAGCAGGTGGCTGAAACACAAGGAAGCAGCCTGAGAAAATAAGCAGCAGTGAGTGGTTCTGACAGGTTTGGTCCATCACAAAACCACTGGACCAAAGCTCCTTCAAGTCACACCACGCTGTCTTTGTGTGTTCTTGGGCTTCCCTTAGTTTGAGTGGGCTGCAGGAGTGCACTTCCTTGGAGTCTCCAGCACGTTTCTGAGCCCAGTGTCAGTCTGTTATCTCCTCCATATGGAGGTGGCTTCTGGGATGAGTGCCTCGTAGCCTGGCTTTGTGGATGCTCCTTCTCCCAGCACTGATTTCCCAGTCCCGTTGAATTTATAGCTCACCTCTCAAGGAACAGGTGTGCAAATCAGGCAGGGCTTTTAAGACTGTGCATTTTATGCAATTTAAGACAGCTGTGCATTCAGCACTGTGAACAGAGGGCTTTGGAAAGGAAAAGGGTTAAAATGAAGGTGTTTTGAGACCCATTCCTAGGGTCTGCTGAGGGCCTGGATGAGGCATCAAACACTGCTTTTACTTCTACTGACCAGGAGCCACTTGAGCACAGAAATGGCTTCTGCCCTGAGTTCAGTATCAGTTTCTCTTCTCTGCCCAGTCCTCCTCACCCCTTAACGCAGTGTGCTATCAGTGTCCCAGACCAAACAAAACCTCTGCGGGCAGCTTTGGATCTGCAAAAGGAGTAGTGGCATGTCTGTGGAAACATCTGAGTTTCTGGTTGCCTGCCAGTGCGTTTCTGCAAATGGCTGATATTCAGCTTCAGAGCACATAAAAAATTTAAAGAATCACTACATGCTAAGTTAAAAAAAAAAACACAGTGGAGTCCTGTTCACTCAGGGAAATTATTGAAGCAGTAAAGAATAATGTGTTTGCAGATGAGGCTCCAGAACAAGCAGCGCAGAGCAAATCAATAATGTCATACTTCTTGCCAGATTCAAAATACTTGTGGAAATAGCTATGGAGTGAGAGGGGAAAAGGTTTGTTCCAATCAATCATTCTTGTATAATGCAATATCACAGACCAAACTAACTCACTTGCTAGGGACTTTAAGAGCTTGAAAAGCATTTAATCAAAAATGTTCAGGCATTGTTTATCCTGAAGATTCATTATAAAGGGAATATGTGGTGGATACAGGGCAGGCAGGCTGAACCAGCAAGGCTTGCATCAGGTCCTGCACACTTTCCTTGCACATCCTCATGCAAAAAGCTGGGAGCCTGACTTTTTGTTCAGAGCATCTCACTGCATGATCAGCCTGTGAACACCAGTGAAACGGGGAGAAATGCCCAGCTGGGGTGCACTGGCTGGGAGGACCTTGCTTGGTGTTGTAATGTTTGTAATGCAACATTGCACTGGAGTCCAGCTGGGACTCTTCCTCTGCTCTCTGCCAGCTGCTAGAGGTGCTCAGGGCTAGGTGGCCCTGTCTTGGGTAATTTACAGTTTAGGCAGCAAGTGTATGCTTGGAGTAGGTGACAGCTGTAATGAAATTAAATGCCCTGCTCAGGAAACTTGTAGTGGAACTGAGAACTAAAAACAGAGCTCCTGAATCTGAGTCTCCTTTAGAGACAGCTGACAAACAAATTTTGGATTAGCATTTTTCCCTGGACATTGGTGTGATTGAAAGCAGCTGAGGTTAATGTGTTTAGGGTCAGAAGAACATTTCAAAGTGATAATTCATGATACAATAAACAGAGAGAAATACCAGGGCTGTGCCCATAGGAAGGCCCAGGGAGTGGTTCAGGAGAGACCTTGCAGATGCACAGGAGCAGCAGACAATGCTCTGAAATTAGGGCTGGTTTGTTTAAATGATACCTGTTTTGAACCTGTCCATGGAATGTCAATTCACCAGGTGTGAGGTAAAACTCGCTTTCGTAGTTTTCCTGTTTGTTTAAATAAATTCTTTATTTAAAAAAAAAAGAGAAACATGGTAACATGACCTTTGTCTTCCACTGTACCTAATGATGTAACAGAAATGATGATTTCTGTAGTACATACACTCCCTAAAGCAACCTGTATTGATCTAGAGGACATGACAATTTCCCTCTTTTTTGATGTCAGTGTTTTATTGATGAAAAGGCAGCAATTCTAATTTCATCAAATTCTCATGTTTTGAAATACAGGTTAATCCTGATGTGGAGCAATATGGACCCATTTTTTTTTAATGTGAATATAGAATTGCCATAATTCATATTTTCAGAACGAAGGTCCACTGTTCTGTTGGACACTCAGATCCATGTGGTCTCTCACTTGCCCTCTAACCCACACACAGAGGTTCACCTACTTAGGTCATTTTTCATCCCAGATATCCCTGACTTGGTCAGAACAGGGAACTGAAATGATGCCTCCCTTCATCCTATGATACAGCCACCTCACTCTGTATTTATTTTTTCAGAAAGAAAACCTCAGACCAATTCTTTGCCACAAAATACTTAATAAAGAGCATACTTCTGCAAGATCCAATTAAACAGAAATCTTTTGATGAAAGTAGTCAGACTGTCTTGCTGTTCTCTTGAAGGTCATCTAAAGGCTTGAAGCACTCCGGGTTTTGGAATGAAAACTGTCATCTTTATTCATTTTGAGTAATAGTGGAAGGAACTAGAATTATAAATTGAGATTCAGTTCTTCCTCCTTCAGCTACTGAATCAAAAAAAAGTTGTATAGAATGAGATCCATCTTCTGATTACTCAGAACAGTATTTTCAGTCTCTCATAAGGTGGGTCAAACAATGCCCAGAAAGTTTCCCCTCCTTCACTTAGGCCATTAGAGAATTAAATTGATTGCATCATTTTCAGCATCATTTCACAACAGTCAATAGTCCATCTTCCAAATTGCATCAGTGCCTCGTACCATAATACCCATATGGAAAACGGAGCAGCTGCCCCTTCCTGATACACAAGGCATTTAAAATTCTCCCGCAGAAAATTATTTAAACAAGACAGTAAAATGGCAGCAATTTGCCTTCTCTTTTCTCCTGCAAATAGATTGTTCTGTAAGAGTAAAAATTATTTGCTGTTGTTCTTTTTTCTTCCCCTGCGTGCCTAAATTCAGCATTATGTAAAGAAGTTTAGATAAAAGAGGACAGACATAGTAGCTGTGCTGTAATGGCCAGAGGCACTAACTGAATAAAGCAAAGTCAAGAAGTCAGCTTGGGGGCTGGGAGGAATCAATTCTGGCAACATGCCCTCTGTCGAACTGTGTGCCTTCTTACCTGGAGGTTTATTTAGTGGTGGAAGGGGGAAGGACAGCCAGCCTGGCTGGTGCGTGCCTTGGGAATGAAGCAGGAAAGGCAGGAGCAGCTGGGAAATGGTTTCATGCTTCTGGAGGGTTTTTTCCTCCCAAGCTATGGTGCTTTTCAAATCGCTGCTTCGCAAAGGCCAAGTGCTGTGTTGAGGGAACAAGCTGGAGTCTGGATCACAGGGCATTCCAGTTGCTTGGCCCACAGCTCTGTCCTGCAGCCCTGAAAGTGTTGCTGCAGCACTTGGTGCAAACAGCTCAGAGTAACCCCCTTCTGCTGAGGCTTTTCTTCTGGCTTATGGCTTGAGGGACTCCTGAGCTGGGAATTTTCCTTTCCAAGTAGATCTACAGGATTTTCCAAAGCAGTGCAGAAGAAAACGTGTTCACGTCTGCTGGCTGAAGATGAGATGATGCCTATGGTGAGGTGAAACTGCTAGCAGTGTGTTTATCTGCTGAGATGTGATTGACAGGATTTTTAAGAGAAGTAGGGAACAAATGCAAAAATTCACAGCTTGTGGTTCTGCTTTCAGTATTTCTTCCATGTCAACCTTCAGAAGTCTTGAAGAGTGTGTGGCAGACTTTATCTGTTCTGTTTGGTTCCTTTTGCTTTTCTCTTTCCCCCCAAGAGAAATGCTAGCATTTGTTTCTTTTTTTTTCTGTAGCAAGACAGAATGTTAGAGATGCATGAAAGAGCTGAGCAACCGTAGTTTATATCTCACTTTGATTTGCTGCTGTGGTATTACAGGAACACCTGGTACAGCATTACAGAAATCTGCCCAACATCACCCATCTTGCTTGGAAGCACGGCTTGGTGGCAGGCTGGCAAAGTGAGAAACAGTTCTTCCTTTTTCATGCCTGATGAAGATGTGTTGAGGCACTGGGGACCATCTGTTTGTTCAGGTGTAAGTTATTCAGATCTCCAACCCACCTTGGGCAATGACTTGGTCAGGCACAGTTTGGGTGGGAATAGCAAAGCTGTATCTGTGGGTTTTCTGTTTGCTGTGACCAGAGCCTGAATGCCTCACTGGGCACTACTGATGGTGTGCTAATTCCATGAGCCTCCTGCTCCTGGGCTCTTGTTTCACATTTTAAAAGTTACCTGGGCTGTGTTCTGTGTGCTGCTGAGGTCTGATTGTGGACAGGGGCAGAAACAAATTGGAAAGTGTAAATGATGTGACATCCTGCAAAGAACTGCTGTGACCTCAACAAGGGTCTTCATGGCTTTCCAGGTGAATTTATCTACTCCTCCAAACTAAACAGTGTGAGATTATCTGTCATGCTCAGCTTCCCTAAGAAGCAGGTGGAGAGATTATATCATGTATCACTGTCAGCAGCATCATGCCCCAAAGAAGGTGAAAGCTTTGCATCTTCTTGCTGATATTGTCAGCCTTTACCTTAACATCAGAACTACCATTATTTCCTCAAAAATGTATTTGTATTGAACAGCAGAGACATCTACCATTTGCAGACCTACATATTCAAATACAATTTCCTTCATTTTGTTACTTTACTCCAAGTGGCACTTCCCTTTCATAGCATTCCCATCGTCTGTTTCAGAAATTATAAGCTGTAGACTGCTTGCTCCAGGAGGTGTTCTCTGAAAATTGGCAGCTTTGCATGTCTGTAAATCTTCTGCCAATTTGCAGAGTTCATGTGGTTCTTCCTTTAGGCATTTTTATGTTGTAGTTCATCCTTTAACAGCTTCTTTATATTTAAGAACACACAAAGGCACACCCTTGCAGGGAGTTTGTCATCTTAACTCAGAAAAGCATTGCAGCCAAAGTTACTACTGATAAAGGACTGTCAATAGATGCTCTTATTTCTGTCATACTCCTGTTATATTCCTTCCTTGCAATGGGATTATTTCAATACTGTTGTTGTTATGTATTGCTCTTTCTTCTTGGACTCAGTTTTGGCAGGGAAATGCTGACTGTACAGTGCCTATGTAACACATATGGCAGATGCAGCCAGTGCTTGGGAATGTGATAACAAACACTTTGTTTCAGAGCACGGGAATTATATTTTTATAATTTATTCTGAAAATTAATGGATTTATAGATCTGCTACACAATTCAGTAACAGAAGTTTGCGCTGGAGGTGTTGACCTGAACACCAGTTTGAATTTCTGTGTGGCTTTCTCAGCTGCTCTTTAACTTTTGCAATGATGGAACAGCTCCCTGGGGCCAAATGCTGTTTGCTCTCTTGTCCCTCATCCTAAAAGTCACAAGGGCTGCTCAGAACTCAGAGTAGAAACAGTGATGAAAAATGTGCTTGCTTTCCCAAAGCTGGAAAACTCTCTGTCCCCCTGTTGCCATGGTAACACCTCCATCCACATTCCTTCATCACTGCTCCCTATTACCTTTCTCTACCACTGTCTCGAAGCAATCATTGTCTTTTCCTATCCCTGTGCTGAAGCAAGGAGAAAAAAAATGTAGAAACTGAAGGAGCAGCCATAAGCACAGAGCTGCAGGTTCATTCTGGATATAAAACCACCAAAGTGATTAGCCCTGAGGACAGGATAGCCAGAAAATGAAGAGCAAATTGTTGATTTGAAGGTGCAGCTCTGATTCTCCTCAAGTAATACATTGCATAACTTGTGTGTTGATGGTCTACAGGTCATTCTGGGGCACAGCTGCTCCTACTCGTGTCCCTGAAATTTGGGGTTGTTTAGGAAAGTGGTTGTCTGGGATTTCTCTGCCTGGGTTATGGCTGACCACCTGGCCAAGTTAAAGGGTTTGTGACAGAAAGCAGCTCAGCTCAAGACTGTACAGACTATTGTGTAGAGAGTTAAGATGAAATGCCACTTCCCAGAGGTCCTATTCCTCAAAGTGATGCCCAATAATTCCGTTGAAATAGGCTCGGCCTGTGTGGTTGAAGCTTCACTTTGTATCAGGTGACCTGCCTGGCAAACTCTCTTTGTAGGTACTATTTATGCCACCCAAATTAGTGTCTGTGTGCTAGTTCCAAGTGAAATGAATTTTACAGGGGGTATGATCCTCTTCATACAGGTCTGTACCTCTGCTTTTGTGTAGCTGACTGGAAGTGAAGTGGTTTTGGCATGCTCTAAACCTACGTGGCCCATGCAAGTAAAGTGTGGGCTGTGTCTTATTTTGATGCAAAGATTATCCCACATAATTACAAAGTTCTGTACGGTTACCTGTGTTTAATTAGAAGCACTGAACATTATCTGTTGCAAAGTGGATAATTACAGTACTCCTAACTAAAACCCACTTGTTGGTGTCTTCTGGAATGAGAATGAGGGCTGTTCTCCCATTCCTGAGATGAACATTTTACCTCTCACGGCTTGAGTCAAGGCTAGTGCCATCATGGGATGTCATAATCTCTCAGCTGTACTCAGTGTTTATCCTGACAATGCTGTACTTGGGAAATAACCCAGCACAGCCTGGTGTAACATATCCACAGTGCATACTGCACAGTTTTAATGGAAACTTCATGATCAGAAAAATTTCAGGGAACTGGTTTTATATCCTATTGACAATTTTTACTTTAAGTTTAGCTGAAATGTTCTCCACTGTCTGGCTCTTTTCTGGGGTTCAATAAAACTGCACTAAAACTGTTTCCCCGAAGTAGAGGCTTTCTAAATCAAGCCAAAATAATTCCACAGTGGAATCCAGAGGCTCTTCTCAGCAGTGGTCGAGGGAGGCTTGCACTGATAGTTGGTCCTGTATGTGTGAGGTGTCTGAGGCGCAGCAGGGCTGTATTTGGGACTGGATGCTGAAGTAGCCAGCAGCAGAGCTTCTCCCCTCTTGTAAAACCAGTTCTTCGTTTTCTTCTTCAGTTCTTCGTACTTATATGCACCTCCTCTCATGACCTTTACTTGTCCTGTCCTACCTACCACTTTCAAGTTTCCTTCCTGTGCGAGTCCCGTATTTAGTCGGTGGCTTAGTCTCTCACCAGACCCATGGCACATCTTCATTCCACAAATATTCCTCACCTTTCTTACTCCCTGCCCTTCCCTCTGTATCTATTGTGGCACTAGCAGAACACAGGAGGGAAGAAGGGATGCAACACGATGAAGATAAGAGATTGTGTTGTTTGTTATCTGCTGGAGTATGGTGTAGTGTATGCAGAGAAGTGTGATCCACAGAAGGAATAACATGCACAGAGCATTTCGTGTTGTCCTCCAAAAGATTCCTGCTGAGAACCCATAGGATAGAAAGGCCAGCAGAAATTTTAATCAGATTCATTCTCTTCTCTCTGGAAGCAAATGGATTGGTAGCATTAAGCTTTGAGAAACTCTGAGTTCCCTTGAATGAGATGTTCATTGTGTTTTGCTCCAAAGCCTCATCCTACTCCTAATGTTATATTGAGTCTGCTAAATATAGATAATTTTTCTGATATTCAGACATGAAGAGAAGGTAATTAGTGGTGTTTGTGTACAAAAAAAAGCTGATTTGTGCAGGGAAACACAAACTCTGCCTCCCTCATTTCCAAGACAGGGAGCAAGTGTAAATCTGTAACATACCCTTTTTCCCTCTTGCCTCCTCAGAGAGAGGGAAAAGCAGAAGAAACCTGGCTTCTGTAATCAAAACTGTAGTCAGAGAAACTGGAAGGGTTGATCCAACACAGCAACTTGAGCAATTTTTAATTAAGTGTGTTCAGTGATCAGTCATGTTCATGAGCAAATAAAAATTAGAATTAGGAAAATATAAATCAAATTAAGTTTAAATAATTATTTGATCCTCAGTGTGTATCCATCGGTTTAGCTCCATGAGTTGAAGCACATGTGTCTGATCCTGTTGCTGTTGTCATCAAATTCTAGAACAGGAAATTAAAATCAACAATTCAATAACAAGAAAAAGAAGCGACACCAAGAACCCCTGCTACTCCTGAAAACTTCAAAAGTCTGCGGAAGTTTCTCATATGTAGAGAAAACTGCAACTCTGGCATAAAGTGGACCTCAGCTCTTTGCACCTATTTATCTTTTAAGCTAAACCTGTCCCAGCACTTCCTAAATCTCAGTGGGGCCAGATGAGAATTCTGACTCTATTAAAGTAAGGAGGTCGTGTCACTTTTCATCCGACTGTATTTTAGGGTATTTTGAACTTCATGCTTAAAAAATTTCAGTAACAAAATGCAGATCCTACAAAATTCAGGACTGTGAAGCTACTTCTCCATATTTTAGATTTCTTTTTGGAATGGGTTCAGGAGGAGAATTCTCTGCAGTTGCACGGCCTTGGTGCAGCGTGGTGACCACAGTGTGAAGTGCCTGAGAAGCTGCCACAGTGCAAGTCAGGGTGGCTGGGCACTGGAGAAGGCTGCCCAGGGAGGAGGTCTGGGCTCCAAGGCTGGCAGAGTTCAGGCTGTGTTTGGACAATGCCCTCAGGCACAGGGTGGCATTCTTGGGACTGTCCTGTGCAGGGCCAGGAGTTGAACTGGTGATCCTTGTGGGTTCCTTCCAATGCAGCATATTCTATGATTCTAAGGAAAATACAGTGAACAACAGGATTAATAGTGTTTATGTAAACTTGTAAAGGTTTTATTTGTAATCAAAGTTCAAACTCTGTCAGTCAGTTAATTGTTTGGGAGCAAATTCTCACGTTTTTTGACCTGGCTTTGGAAAATGCAGAGAGAGGGAAATCAGCTGTAACTTTGCTGCCTGTATTTGGTTTTCCTCCACCTACAAAGAGTTCGTTTGTACGGAAGTGAACCTTGGTCACCTGTAACATACTCTGCACTGGTGTCAGTACGTGACTGTCTTTGAAAATCAGCCTGTCTGTAAGCACAGTGCATCGTCCTTCGAGTACAACAGGGCTAAAGGAAGAAGGGACAGGATGCCAGAGTAAGGATGCTAAACAAGTATTAGAGGAAATAATGGTAATGAAAATACAGTAGAGAAGAACCGGGCAGATCTTGGAAGTCATCCAAAATACGAACATCTTGGAGGAATAAGCCAGTGGGATACTAAAAAGAGCAAAATCTAAACCATGCCTAGTGGCTGGTTTGGTAGGATCAGGAAGCTCTCTAGGGATATCAGCCTTGCTGTGAATTTGTTTTGTCAGGACCCTAGCTCAGTGCAGATGGCTGAACTGTGTCTTCTCTGCAAACACCACGGAGTCATTCTTTGAACTGCAGCCTGGTCTCAGGACAGACACAGCAGTGCTGTGCTTGCAGCTTCTCTGTGCACTATTAGCATGGTAGCTCTGTTGTCGTGATGTGTTTCCACGTGAGGAATTCAATTTGACCAATGTTCCAATTGGCTGGCGTGTCCCTTAACATATTTTGATGTTGTTCCAGTCAGCTGTTTCAAACCTGTAGAAAGGGGCAAAATATTTTGATACTTTTGAAAAAGACATTGCTGTGATTTTATGCATTAACATACAGTTACAACTTGGGCATGGTATGGCTTCGGACTGAAGTCAAGATATTTTCAGCTTTACTTTCCAGATTGAACTTTTTTCTTGGTTTCAGATCTGTCAGACCAGCTTGGCCAAAGTTACACCCGTTCTAAATAGCTTGGTGTCGGCGTTAATTAGGTGCAAGTCCCTGGTTAATTGTGTTGTTTGAAGCTGCCCTGGCGCTCCAGATGCCCCAGCACTCTGCTGGTCTTTCTGGCCGCCCCAGAGCTGCGTGTGTGTGTGTGTTACAAACAGGTACGAAGGATCTGGGAGATCTTCATTCCCTCCCTCCATGGGGGCACATGGACGTGCCTCTGACACCCATGGCGTGGCCCAGGCGGTGTTTTCTCTCCCAGACACGCCGTCCCTTGGTGCTCCCGGTGCCGTTCCTGGGCTCAGGATGTGTCCCGGGTCCTGACCCGGGGCAGGGCGCCCGCGCTGCCCGGCAGAGCCGTGGGAATTCTGCTGGAATCGGGATCCGGCTCCTGGGAAGCCGCGCTCGCTCTTGTTCCCCCCTCGCCTGCCCAAAGGCTGCACCTTTCCTGGCACTCCCAAGTCTCGTACGGTTATTTCCTTAAGCTCCTGCTGTTTGCCAGGGTGATTTTCCTAAGTCACACGGCCTTATTTCACATCTGTGGCCGTATGATTGAAACATAGTCTCGTACCAGGCTTGGGTAAATTGGTAGGAAGAAGGCTGTAGAAGAATAAACGTATTTGGGGATGTGTTTTGCATGTTCCCATTATAAATGAGAATTTGTTCAGTTGAGAAAAGAACCAAAAAAACAGCGGCTATCATTTGGAAGAGAAAATTTCATGTTGCAAAACTTCAAAATGAAGAGATTCATTTATCCAAAGGGATGTTCTTTTCATGTATTGCAAATTGGAGTTCACTTTCACCAATGACTGCTCCATAGAAGACCATCTTCCTTGTCTTTTATGAAGTCCTCTGGTTGCTAAGGGAGCACATCCTTCACATTTCCACACCAGTGTGCTCTCTGAGGAAATTGTCCTAAGAATTCTTATGCCGACCAGCATCTTAGTCGAAGGGTTTCAAGTAGAAAAATACACAGAAAAATTTACAGCAAAGATTGCCAATTAAGTGAACATGAAAAGGTGTCCAGTCCTTCTTTCAAGGAGTCTTAATAAAGGAATACATGAGAAATTATTAAGGACTAGAACAGAAATAGTTTAGAGTAGACCATGTATTTAATGCCAGTTAGAAAGCTGTTACAGCCCACACTTGGCTCTTACAAAGACTGTAATTGCCACCCTTAAACCAAGTATTCCCACAGGCACCTGATGCTGTGCAGCCAGGCTAAAACAGTGGGACAGGTTTTTGCAATGTGCTCAGACTCTTCCAAGCAAAAGTGATTTCTGGGAGGGTACCTTGGTCTGTGGAAGCTGCTGGAGTTTGGCAAAGAGCTGGTTAAGAAAGGATCAGGGCACGTGGGAGAGGGTTGGTTTTCTTTGTGACTCAGCAAATAGCAGTGCTTTGGAGACAAGGAGAGTGAGGCAGGGCAGGCAGAGACCCAGCCGTGTCAAACTCCATGAAGGGAAGTGATAGTTACGAGTTTTTATGAACCCTTTAGTCTGTTTCTGGTCTAAAAGAGCTGGTTTTTGGCAACCATCGGTGATGCGTCCTGGTGCACAGAGGCTGCAGGGAATGCTGCCCCAGGGTGCTGTTTTAGCTCAGGACTCTGTTAGCATGTGGTGTGTGTGCTCAGAAATAACCAGCATCTTCTCAAAAACGACAAGGCCAGAGGAGGAAAATTTGGGCAGAACTGCCAAATTACTTCAGTCTATAAAATAGATGCTTTGTAAAGCTCAGGCTTCAGCAGTGGTGTTCACTCACATATGACCTTAGCCTCTGCTCTCTAGTTATGACTAGCTATGTTGTATTTGGCAAGAAGGCAGCATTTGTTCAAGGGGGCTCTTGCCAGCTGTGCTGGAGAAAGTGCTTTTCAACAGGATTCCAATTAAAGGCTTTATTAATATTTATTATTCACTGGTTGCAGTTATTGGTAACATGCATTTGCCCAGGAGGGCTCAAATGAAATACAGCATGGTGTTTCTTCCTGGGGAGGGGGAGAAAATGATTCTTGAGCTGTTTGTGTTCACTGTGTGGTGTTTGAGTGGTGATGTGGGTCCTGTGTGTGAGTAGTGAGGGTCCCTGTGCAGTAAATTCCCCACCCAGGACCTGGTGTGGAGTAGCTGGCAGGCTCTGGCGAAAAGGCAGCCGCTGCATGTTTGTTCAGCAGCAAGAGGGGTGGGCAGCAGCGCCGGCACAGCTTTGGCTCTGTCAATGTTTCACAGAAAGCAAATATTTCCAAGGTGATTCTCAGAAACTGCAACCTGAGGACACCCTGGGCTATGTGTGATCCCGCTGGTGCAGGACTGCACCGCGAGCAGCAGCTGCCTCCTCCAAGAGCAGCGGCAGGGCTGCCTTTGGCTTGGCCCTTCAGTCGTGTCATCTCTCAAATGAGGTGAATCAAGAGTGAAACGTGAGCAGTGATGCTCCTGGAAGCACTCTGAGCTGGACACAAGCTTGAGTGAATGACTGACAGCTTGTGTGAGACTCCTGATGCCACAACAGTGGGCACAAGCGCAGGGGGCAAATGGGTTTAAAGCATTTCCCACAGCAAAGTTTTAAACGAGCCCAGGCTCCTTCCCCCTGTCACCACTGGCTTTACCAAGCATGGTTTTCAAACATCTGAGCTGAGTAACTTCCACTGGTCAAACTCCACTTGAGTTAACACAAGAGCACGTTTTTATAAATGTGTGAGCTGTTCTTTTTTGTTAATATATTGGCACTAAATCGCTGTGGCCTTGCAGCAAACTCTCCTCTCTTTGCTGTCAGGAGTGTGAGAGAAAGGGAAGACAAGCGTGTCAAACTTCCTAACCAGTTGGACAACACAATTCTCTGAATGAAATGCCTGGAATACTGGCTTTAGACCCCTCTCTCTGGTTATCCCATCATATAGCACACATCTATTTCCACCAACACCGAGTTTTTGACCTCCAAGCCAGACCTTTATATTTATACCAATTATGCCACTGCCACACATCAGGGTTGGTTTTTTTGAACAGTCAGTGCATTTGTTTTTGTTCCTATTAATCTCTTTTAATGTATTGTTGTTGTGCTAATGCCAGCTAAAGGTAATTCCAGGGAAATTAAGCTAGGATTAATCTGTTGTAGAGAGGAAAAGAATTATTATAGTTCTCATTAGGATTGATTATTTTTTTCCTGTTCGTCTGAGCATCTATGAATGATTGTCAATTCTGAACAACAATTTTCATTCCCAGGATTTAAGAAAAGAACTTATTGAGATGAATTTCTATCTGCAAGCTGCTCAAAGCTTGTATTTTAAGCCAGAATAAGCTGGCGTTGAATAGAAAAACAAGTCAGCATTTCTTGGGGATGGTTCAAGCTTATTCCATTTTTGTATTAATCTTTGTGATGCTTCACCTTTTTTGGGGTTTTTTTGTTGTTGTTTGTTTGTTTGTTTGTTTTGTTGTTGGTTTTTTTTTGTTTTGGGGTTTTTGATTGTTTGTTTCTTTTGTTTGTTTGTTTGTTTTAATAAATAAGATTCCTAGCTGGTAGTATTGCTTCTGCTGCTCCATGTTGATAACCAAATCATCCTGACAGTGCAGATTAAAGCAGCTCCACTGCTGGTATGCATTCACATCTCTTTTGTTAGTCCTGTCAGTCTTAATTGATAGGTCTTATTTATGTGCATGAGGAGGTTATTCATGTGAGTGGGGCATTCAAAATATTGGTGTTCATTTACAGAAACAAGTTTGGCTAATAGATATTGATTTTTTAAAAATTGTTTTATGGTTTTAAGTAATATTTAGAATGTCTGATCATGGTTATAATGACGTACTCTTTAAAATTAAACAGATTCACTTCATGTTTAGGCTAAAATAAAAGAAGTAGTGCTTGACGTAGCAAAGCTTGAGGAAGTGATTTCATTTCAGACACTTAGGGCTCAATTCTCCTTATGAAAATTCTAAATTTTTGTTCCAGGAAAATATTCTGTAATTGGCTTGGGTCAGAGGGAAAATGAGACAATGTGCCAGGCCACTGCTTTGGCACCAAGGGCACCTTCTGCCGTGGTCAAGACCTGGAGGAACTCAGCCAGTAACAAGGCAGACTTTTGACCAAGCCTTTCTTTCAGGCAGGCTTTTGCCAGATGCTTTATGAAGTAGATTTGCAGCTCTTGTTGTGTCAGGGTATGGCACGTGAGTCTGCACTTGGCCCCTTGTCTTGACACCACATCTGAGAGTGGCTGGAGCAGAAATGAGAACACCATGTGCTGAGATGGCACATGTTTTCATTAAAATGTAATCTTGCACCTCATAATAGGATAGATGGTTTCAGGATTGAGCCTTGTGTACAGTGGGTAGATGCAGTGAAAATTCTTTTTTTCATTATCTTGAATGGTAAACCCATCTGCCAGATACAGGGTGGTGCTGAATGTTGCTTGCTCTATTTTTCTGGAAGGAAACTAATTAAGAGATTATAGCTTCTGTGTTTAATAGTTGTTCAAAATTACTATTGTCCAGCAGTTTCACCTGTTTAACTTCTTTAACATGGGGTTAAGGGACCTCACGTAACTAAAATGTGAGTCATATTTATGACTTTGTGAGTTAGCTACAGTATTTTTCTAACTGAAATTAAATTATATCTCAATTTCTGCATTTTTTTACTGCTTGATAATAAAAAGAAATAACGAACTGTGCCTTGCTGCCCCTTTGGACACATCCCCTAGCTTCAATTACTTCTTCTGAAGATCACTCTAGGAATGCTCTTTGCAGTGTCAGACCCTTTTTTCTGGAAGCAGTTAAGCTCCTTAGAAAACAAGAGGGTTGTTTTAGGGTAAATTGGAGAGCAATCAGTTGCAATCCTGTTGCAGACCTTGTTCAGAAAGAATAGTTTTATATCTTGATCTGTTTGCCATGGCATACCCACCTTTCTAAAGAAGAGCAGTTTTATTAATAATAAAGCCATTGTTTAAGCAAAATTGACAATCTTTTAAGAACCCTTGAGAACTGATCCCAGTAAAATGAGGCATTAAATGGGATTCAGAAGAGAGGTTGTACATAATGAGCCATGGATGCTGAATTCTTTACTTTTATTTTTTTATTCAGCTCTGTGTTCACTTGAGATGATTCATTCTTCCAGTGAGCTCCTTCCAGGAAGGATTCCCCACAATCCTCAGAATGTTTCTCTGTCTCTGTACTATTAAAGTTCTTTCTCTGTTATTACAGCTTCCTTTTGACTGAAATCCTCTTTGATTCCTCCTGAAGGATCCTTTCAAAAAAAGGAAATGCAAAAGGAAAATTGCTGGTTACAGATGTTCACAAAGACAATTGCTCCAGTAATTCTTAAAAAAAAAAAAAAAACCAAACCAAAACCATTTTAAGATTAGTTGAAAGGCAGAGTCTCATCTTTTCAACCAAGGAACTTGAGGTCTTGTTAATGAGGTCAGAAATAGTGCAGCTGTTGCTAAAGTGTGCTTTTCAAACCTTTTCACCTTTATGGCAGAGCTTACATGAAGCTTTGTGTGAAGATTTAATAAGAACTTAGAATACCATGTGTGCTGGTGGGCTCAAGGCTGTCTTTCTTTGGCAATGTCAAAAGAAACTGCCCTATTTATCTTGTTTGTGTGTTTGTGAATGCCCTGAGGTGAGGATGAAGAATTACTTCAGCAGGGGAGTTCATATCAAGCACTGTACTGCAAATGTCCTAATACTGCAATGTTCTGGGAAAATTTGGTGGGTGTCAGGTAAGGGTGGAAAAAGTGAACAGATGAGAAAATGTTAATTACTAACCCCTTTTGCTACACAGAGCATGTTTTTGAGTGGTATTGTCTAAGCTGACTTTTTTACTTATTCTTTAATGTGAAATAAAGCATGAAGAAGAGACAACAGAATATACACAGCTCAAATTTTGCATGTAAAAGACTGTGTGTAGAACTCAACAGATCTGCTTGAAACACAGCACTGAGGAACATGCAAGAGGCAGCCATCAAGCGTAGGCTTTGGGTATTGGAAAGCAGAATTGTGCAAAGACTGGGGAAAGGCAGATGTCTGATCCTGCTCTGCAGCCTTCTGTGTCCCAGTACAAGTTTAGTCATCTCTCTCCATCAGTAACAACATATTTAACCACTGACTTCAGGAAAAAATCAAAGCCTCTGGTGGAAATAAGTCTGAAAACTCAAAACTGTTTCTCCACCCACAGGCAGTTTTCCTGCTAGCTGAAAAGAGTGTTAATAACTACTGCTACCTAGTGGTTCCACTTCATTTCTGGGCAGGAAGAGCCCAGGATCCTTATCCTGGATGGACAGTGTCTCCATTTACGTGTCAGGATTTTTTCTGCTGCTCGTAGTTCTCTGTGCAGAGATCCCATTGTTCACTTACCATGTGTATTTTTGCAGTGAAGTGTCTGTGATTAAATAACAGGCAGATGTGGGACAGCAAACACTTCTCTGGTCTGATTTACAGTGGAGAAGAAAGGGTGGAGGAACTGGGCAAAAATCACAACCAGATAGCTCAGAGAAGGGACATCATCTGCTCTCAGCTGTGTCCTTGTTTTACAGCAAAGAGAAGCCACACTGAATGCAGCAGAACGAGGTGGGCAATGGGCATTTGAACCACTCCAGCTACAGCTGACACTTAGCTGGGGCTTTGTTTTTTCCAGCTAAAATGGTGAGCAAGTGTTGCTCACACCTGTCAGGGTGCCGGCTCCTTTCTGCCGAGCGCTGCTTTCTGCCAGTGTTGGTGCAGTGACTCAGCTGTAGCACGAGCACTGGGAGAAGAGGGCTTTGTGTGACAAAAACAAGGATGTGAGTGGGTGCGTGCCTGCCAGGCTGTGGTACACGACTGCAGCTGCTGTGGGGATGGAAGCAGCTACAGACCAGTAAGGACCACCCCAGCACTGCCACGAGCAGGGGCCCAGGACTGTGGCTGTGCTGCAGCCAGTCCAGGAATGTCTCCACAAGCTGGGAACATGCCTGGATTGCACAGCAGATCTGGCAGTGTCTGGATAAAATACCTACGTTCTCTCCTGGTTCTGCTTTCGTCTTGCCTTTTTCTTCTAAGAATTCAGAAAATGCTTCCAATGTATATTCCCCAGTATAGGCCACTTCCTGAAAAAGATTTAAAGTTAAGTATGTAACGGTACACAACATTTTGGAAATAATGGCAAAATCGGGTGGAGGATTCTTTAGACTGACCAAACTCTAGACTTTTGTGTGCAGTTTACAAAGCAAGGGCAGAGGCACAGCAGGTTCCAACATCACCTGAAACTTGAGTGTAAAGAAGAAATAGATGTCTAAGAAGGAAAGGATTTGTATAAAAATTATAACCGTTATTTTATGGTACCAGCTTGGGATCCTGCCAACTACTGACATCAGTGGGGGTTTTTGTGTTTAACAATAAGCATTGGCAAGATATTCTGAAGAGCAGAGTCTTTTAAGTGTCCAGCCGTGCTATTCAAAGCTGTCTAAACCTTTCGATGGAAATTCAGATTCTGGAATAGTTTTGAATACATTGTCCAGCTGTTGCACAGCTTGAAAGAACAGGATGAATATGAGCAGTGACATTAATTTTCTTATACTTCACCTTAAGTTGGGGATTTACTGAGGATTTTCTTCTGAGGAAGTTCAATGAAAGAAGTTTCAGTTTAGAACTTTAAAATTTTCTGAGTGGATCTAGGCGCCATATTGTGTTTTAAAGATTCCTCTCCAAAAATCCTTTGCTCTCTGGAAGTATAAAAGGGTTTTGCACAAGTTTTTTAGCAAGAAGTTGTAGGAGATCATGAACATGACATTGGGAACTATCTGCTGTTATCTGAGTGTGTTTGGAAATAGGTGGATGCCTATTCTCATTTGGGTTAAGCTCACTCCCACTCAGACCAATAATGCTGGTTACTCTTACACCTGATTTGAGTTCAAAGGACTGTAAACAAAACAACTCCAGACTGGTGAGTTCACTAAAATTGTACACTTTTCGTATATTAGAAGTTTGGTATTTCCATTCCATTTTAATGAAAATGTGGCAGCTTTGAAACTACTTTTTTAATGGTTTCTATGTTTGTAAGTTTAAGTTCCTTGAGAAAGATTATTTTATTTCTCCAGTGGCAATTAACATTCTCAGATGAGTCTTGATTTTTATTGGCTCTGATGATGGCTGGGACAGCAGCTTCTCAGAGCCTGAAGACCTGTAAAGCCAGACCTGTAAAGCTGATTCCTGCACTGGTTACTGGGGATGTGTGTCAACACTTCTCACTACAGTAATCAGTGCATAAGAGTATGTAGATGTTCTTTTTCTCACTTAACCCATAGAAGCAGACAAGTCAAGTACAAGACAAAATCTCTGCATTTCAGGGAAGTAGCACAAAAACATGGTGCGCAAAGAAGGACTTGAGATTTCAAACACTCTTTAATCCCAGAGAGTTTTTAAGTATGAAACAATCCCTTAATAGTCAATGGAAATCTTTTACTAGTTTGGGGCTTTTTTGTTTGTTTATTTGGTTTTTTTGCAAACTGACATTTATTAAGAGCATTTAATGGGTTTCTGCTCTTCTGCTTGAAGACTAAACGCTCTGTGAGTGTGCAGGACTGCAGTCCAATTCATCAGAAGTTGTGCATGCACATCCAAGAGGAAAATCTCTCAAAGATTAAATGAGGACATGGGTAAATGCCTTAGAATTTAATTTAAGTTTAGTACTAAGCAGAAAAATGAAAAGCTTAGTAATGCCTTAATTATAGCGGTATCTTAATTTTTTTTTACTTCAGAGATATTTTCTTTTTAATTAGATAATGTACATAGATGGAGAATGTCGCTATTTAATATTTTTCTTTGCTTTGACTTTCAGCAGCCTTTTCCAATTATTGTGTAAATAGCTGATTCATTAGGTAGCATCTTGCAAAAATCATTGGTCTTGACAACAAATATTTATTCCCAGTGGAGGCTGGGATACCATAATGGAGTAAAATTACTGGCTTAAATGTACAGAAGAAAGGTTTTGATTTGGGTTTTGTGAAAATATAGAGGAAAATAACAAGAACAGTATTAACACTTTAGAGACAATTGTCATACATGCTCTGGAAACAACTAGCACAAGTGGTTCTTTGACAGAACATCTCTTTGAAGTAAAAAAGCACTGCAGTCATTAGGAGGTATCTGTGAATTCACTCCAAGCTGAGACTGTTGCTAGAACCCAACAGGCAGATTGGAGATTGTTGAACAGCAGAATGTGAGGCCCTAGGGACTTGTAGCCCAAGTCAGTAAATGCTACCTGAGCTCTTGCCACAGGATGAGACAATAGAAGGGCTTCTCCTCTAATTCAGGTTCAATGTCTACTCAGAGGCCAGTGCTGAGCAGAAAAGGACCAAATCTTTCTTAGCTAAGGGACCCCTTTCTCCCTGTGAGACCTGTGCATGTGTGCAAGCACAGCCCCCTGCCTTGGTGGGCAGCTGTGCCCCCACAATGTCCCCCAACAGCTTCTCACCTGGTAATCCGAGCCAGCAGGAAAGAGAGTGAAGAACGGGTAGCGAGCCAGCGCCACGGCCAGGATGTCGTTTGCTGTGACATCGATCTTCGCAATCATTACGTCCTTGCAACTTTGGTATTGCTCTCCCAGCTTCTCCCAGATCAGCAGGAGTTTTCTGCACTCATGGGACCAAGGGGCATCTGCAAATTTAAAAGTAAAATTAGAGGGACAGAGAAGAGCAGAAGAGCATGTGGTGGTGCAATCGCAGGGACCTATTTAGCCCTTTAGGTTAACAGGGTTTGGGGTTTCATTTGTTGTCACTCTCTGCTAGAAACCATTTGCCCCTCATGAATTTCACATCTCCATGTAGTGATAACTAGTTATTCACTAGCACTTTTCTGATAGCAGTGCTGCCTTAGCTCTCTTTAGCCTCCTGTGACTGTAGCCAGCACACAGCACTTGGACAGCTTTGCTGGAGAGGTGTGCCAGATAACCAGTGTTGAGCTTTTGACAGGGTACCCTTCCTTCTCGGACCAGGGTAAGAGAGCAGAGGAGGCTGCTGTTCTGCTGAGGTCTTTATTTCATATCTCACAGCTGTCTTGAAGGCAGAGTTCAAAGGGGGTTACATGATAAAGGCAAGCAGCAACAGCAAACAGCAGGCAAAATCCGCTTCTTCTGTGTATTCTATATGCTCCATATACTCTATATGCTCCATATACTCTATATGCTCTATACACTATACACTGTATACTATACACTATACACTCTATGTTTTTTCTTACAGAAGTGTAGATTATATTTGTTAGTTGACCAATAAGATTAACACACGATTCTAGTTTTTCTTTCCTTAACCTATCCTGGTCTAATTCTAACAGTCGTAAGCCTTACACCAGTGTTACACAGGTTTTACACAGATTTGTGTATGCAGTTTCTATCAGTTGTTATTGTTTATGTGAACACTCTATCTAAAAAATGTGAACAGTGTAATTCTATCTATATTTTGTCTAAAGTAAAGATTTCTGTGAAAAGGTAACACTGCTGCAGCAAGAACTGTGTTTAAGGTCTCTGCTGCAGCTTTTTAATGTTTAAGGCACTTAGCATATATTTCTACTAAAAGTTAAAAAATCTATATTTCTATTTCACTTTGGTGTGACTTCACGTACCTCAGCTTGTCCAGAGGTTTTAATTCAGTCCCTGTGCTTTGGCTTCCCTCTGGGCCTGAGTCCAGAGGAGTTTTCACTCCAACAAACCAGTGCAACCCCAGTAAGTCTCCATCATTCCTGTGTTGTCCAAAGTGTACAAAATACTTCCTGCACACTAAAATTAACTGTGTTCATAAACCATGCTATGCTGGCTCTAGAAATAGGAGTCTGAGTATGGTGCTGTTTTGACTCTGAGCACTGCACTGATGCAGGTTACCAGAAAGGCAAACAGCTGAGAGCCCAGCATCCCCTTAAATAGCTCACAACACAGTTGCAGCCCTTCAGCAGGAGAGCAGTGCTCACACTTGGTTTATACAGAACTAAAATTTCAGGAGTGCTTTACTGAATACAGTACATTCCCTTTTCCAGCCTCTCATTTCCAGAGGACTTGGTTCAATTCTTGCTTAGATCATTCAGTTTGTTCATGATACTGAAATGTAAAACTTACTCATGTGAGTGACACAGCTGCAGCCAGCAAGGAGGGTGGCAGGAATGTACTACCCTTATGAATTTCTGGAATTCAGGACAGTAGAGCTAGGTGTCTGTATTTCTGTTAATGCTGCATGTTTGCTTTACTGAAGTAATTAAGGCTCAACCGAATCCCTGCTGGCTGGTACAAGGATAGGGCAGAGGTTTCTTCCTGGAAAGAGTCCTGTAAGGAAGCCACTTCCCTTGCAGACAGAGGAGGAAAAAAGGATTTCCTAAATCAATTTCCTAAACCACAATTCCTATCTGGGATTTAATCCTGGAGTATTATTACCAGACAATCTCACTGAACTCTCCCTCTGCCCTTGGAAGACAACACATTTCCATCGTACACCATGAGGTTCCAGTGTTGTGCTGTCTTTCAACAGGGAGATTTGATATGGCCTTGGCAAATATTTACTGAAGGGATCCAGTGCTACTCAGTGCAACACTAAGTCAGCAAAGGTATCACAGCGTTTCCATAGATATGACACAAATTTTTCTTCAATTCTTTCCACAAACAATAAAAATTAATCGAGCTCAGATTCTGTAACGTGTAAAGATTAGTTTGGTATATAGGCATGAGCTTTCTTTTTTTCCTTCCAATTGACCAGCTTTTAAGCTTTTAAAGCAGCTTAAAACCCGAATTTAATCACAACACTTACAAAACATAACAAACACAGTCATGGTCTTATTGAAGATGATACTGTTGAAATTCTTCCCAACAAGCACTTTGACAGGCATCTTGTCCCAGTCTTCTGGAATTTCTTCACTAGAAAGATGTTGCTGGGCAGAAACAGAAACATTGCTGTGAAAGTGCAGGGAGCATTGAGGAACTGTACTCCGGCTCAAGTTAATGTGAGACTGATGGGACATTACCTAATGTGCTCTGTTACTGTCTGATAACTCTTTTATATCATTACATCCTGGTCAGCCATCACATGGTTCCACCTTCTCTCCCTTCAGCAGGAGCTGGGAGCTCACAGCCCTGGGTAGCTGGTGCTCAGAATTACTTGTCCCTCTGTTGAATACAGACTCTGTAGCAGACTGTCTGAAAATGATCCTTTGGAGCACATTTGTATTCCTCTCCTGAATTCTTGTTGCCCAGTGTTCAGGAGTTGGACTAGTGGAAAGTTTATGTATTGTGGGCTCTCAGAAGTGATATAAAACACACCAGAAAGTGTGCATTGCTGCTTGAATCTCTGCCTCCACCACCAGTCACAGTCCCCATATGACTCCTACAATTTACAGTGCAGTAGCTGGGAATTTCTCTTCTCTAACACCACGGCACAGCAGCAGAAAGGCACACATGCCCCATGGCAGCTGTCCTTGGTGGGACTGTGCCACTCAAGCAGATCTTGGTAAGAAAGAGGCCACATCCCCACTGCTCCCATCCTTCTGCTCCCCTCCGGCCCTGAATACAGGATCTACCTGCTCAAGTTTCTTAAATTCTGCCTGCTCTCAGACTGACTGCTTTATCTTTTCTCCCTGTAAATCATCCAGAGGAGCACTGAATAAGCAAAATGTTTTAATGTATTTTCCACATGAGTGTGATGATGCTTCATTATGGCAACAAATGCTGTATTTACCATTGGGAATGATCCCCCTGGGAAATCCACTTTGCTAAACTCACATAAAACAAATACCAAATCTTAATCCCCTCTGAAACTGTCAATTTTCTATTTACTGGATTTTTTTATAACCTTAAAATCTCTTGCAATCGTTGTTTGCATCTCTCCCAGCAAAGGGAGGGAAATATCTCCATTATAGTATTGGAAAGATTGACGCACAGGGAGTTTTTAAAGCACTGGAGTACAACACCTGGCATCAGTTAAAATACTGGGCCATAAATGATCAATCCAGTATTTACACTGGAGGACTGGGAAACTTTGTAGTCCACCTCAGTTGTTAAATACAGAGGAATGCTCTGTCAACAGGCGTGGATGGATGCATTAGGGTGACAGTAGAATAACAAACCCATGATCCCAACAGGACGCTGTTCTAATTCAAAAAGGGGGTGCTTTGTCAATTTGTTATGTTTCAGCTGGTGTAGTAGAGAGGTGTCCCATTAGCAATGGACATACCTTTGCTTTTCCACTTAGGTAGCTCTGGCAAAATGCTTTTAGGCTCTCCACAGTCACCTCATCTGCAGGCATTTTGTACTTGGCATCACTGGTCAGATTTAGGATTCTCACAGCAGGAACATCGATGTCCCTGACGCGAAAATACTCAAAAATCCGTCCGTTCCTTGCTTCGTTGGTATCCACCAAAACAAACAATATCTGATGATAAAGAGAGAATCATGCATCTGGTTGAGCCTTCCAGCTTTGGTTTTGCCATTTTGGAGAAATGGACTACAGAGCTTGGCAGTGAGGTAGGATCTAACCCTTAATTCAAGGAACTATGTAGAATCATTTTTGGTCTCAGACCAAAACCCAGCAGCTCTGTGGACTTTATTACACCTTGATCCTAGTTAATAACAAATGCTAAAGCAGCCAAAAGTACTGAAGATTTTCTCTCTGTCCTTCCAGAGTGGTTTGCTGCCACGTCTTTTAGTAACACTTCTAATTTACCCCTCAAAGTGCTTATTGCTCTTCTTCGTAAATCTTAACAGAAGAGCTGAAACACCTGCAATCCGTATGTATTTACCAATAGGTGATATTTTACCACAAGATGACTTACTATTCTTCAGTGTCTCATGTACCTGGAGCAGGAGCAGCACCGTGGGAAACCGAAATACTTGTGTGTATGACTGCCTGTAACTGTCTCTATACATGCAAACACGTGGCTGCAGGCAAGGCTATGCACATAACTTGCAGCATTCCTCAGGTTTTGTAGCTGGCTCCAGCCCTTGGTTCAGGCAACACTCTGAGATCCTCATGGTATTTCCTGGTAGTGCCAGAAATTGCCAGAACCTTGCTAAAACTCCCTTTGGTTGGAAGTTGCTCCCAGAAAGTCATATTTGTAAAACCAGAAAGAGGTTTATTTGGAGCAGCTGGAATTAGTGCTCCTCTTCGCGGTCTTTGTGTTTTAAAGAATCGTTTCCAAGTGTAGTTTATCTTTCAGCTTGTCCTTAACAAATTCAAATAATAGTTACTGAAACTGTTTTTAAATTGTTTGGTGGACTTAGAAGAGGGACTGACAGCAGTGTACTTTTACCAGTCATGTTGCTGGGTGGTTTTCCACTGATCTTTTGGCATTCCTATTTGCAAATCTGGATTCAGTGTTACAAACCTTTCCTCTGAATTCTGCAGCAGCAAACTTGTAGTTTTCATAAATCTCATTGAATGTCTCTGAGTTCGTTGGGGTGAACAGCAGGATGTGATTTTCAACAGGGACATCGAAAATCTTCACAGATGTCTGGGAAACAAAAGACTCAACATCTGTTCCACTCTTTGTAAGCAGAACAGTGAATCAGAGGCTCAGCATATCAGTATCCCTAGGTTCTGCTATTGCAGATTTTACTTTTTAAGACTCAGTTCCCAATCATTTCCATAACCATCGGATTTTGTTTAACTGTTTTAAAGTAGATAAAGTAAGAAGAATCAGCAGCTGCTGAGTGGTTTTTTCAGTTCCAGGAAAAACCTCATGATTATTCACAGGTTTTTACAGTCAGAAGGGGCTGTGATCTTCTAGTCTGATATCCTGTGTAACACACACAGAAGAATTAGTGCGGAAAGTAAAAGTTGGTGTTACCCAGGGAGGCCCAGCTGGGTCCCACCCCACTTTTTTGCTGCAGAAGCAGCCTTAGGCCTTGGTGTTGGCTCCACAGGAGGGAGGTGTTTGCATGCTCAGAGTTCACTGTTCCACCAGCCACTCCTCATCTCCTCCAGGAAACAGCATCTTGCCAGAGGGAAGCATCATTTGGCCTGGGCTGGACCAAGAGCTGCGTGTTGGGTTCTGCTGGTGTTTCTAGATGTGTTTAAGGATGGCCTTGCCTAACAAGCAAAGCCTCAGTCCCTAAGGTGCAGAATAGCTCCCTTGGTCTTTTTCTGCATGGATTTCTGTCTTTCTCCTGTAGTTTTTGTTAATGCAGAGAAATGCACATACCTCAATATTATATTCAGTGACCAAATCCAAGGTAAAGGTTTTGATTAGCCTCGTTAGACTCAGTTTGTTCTGTCTTCCATCTTCAAGCACTTCATTATGCACAGGTTTTCCCTGGACAAATAGTGAAGTTTGTGAGGTTGGTGGCCTTATCAACTATAGGAGCAAAATGACAGGCTTTAAAAGTGAGGGTTTTATGATCCTCAGCAGCTGAAGTTCTGTAACTTGTAAAATGAATGTCACAGCTAGATTGCAGAACAAGATTATAGCTAAAATTCAAGGTACAGCTGACAGTTTTAATTTGTTCAGTAATCTTAACATACTGAAAGATCTTTCCCACCTCTATACACACTATCTGTGAGATGTTGCTCGCTCAGGAAATCATTGGTCTGACTACTTCCTAGTCTAAATACTGCTGCTACCCTGTGTAGTTTTAGGTTTGTTGTTGGCCACTTCTTCTGTTGTGGACTAGAAGAAGATTCCTGGTCAAAATCAACACACAAGAAAAGAGGTGAATGTCTGCAAATCTTACTGAACGTGGCAGCAAAGGTTGATTAGAATGCAGGTTGGAAAGTAAAGCTATTATATCCAGATATTTAAGCATAAATTAGGAGCCTGGATGTAGGCAGGCAGGCTGAAAATATCACTTGTCTAAAGGTTGCTGGTTTTGCCTCCTACTTGTCTCTCTTGTCTGTAAATGCATTATTTTTTGTGTGTTAAGCTGTTTGAATTACCACCAGGAAATCATTTAACCTGAAAATTTCCCAAACTGCATTTCTATAGCCCACAGCTGTCACAGCACCTTGCCTGCTAGACTTTTGTACTCCTACCTTCTTAAACACAACAAGAGAGTTCCTTTGGATGCCGTAGTTAGCGCAGACGTCCTCACTGGCTGTCATCCCAAAAGGCATCTCTGGCACATCTCTTGCTGTCTCACAGAAAACTTCCACACTGTCATTGTGAAGTTCCTAGTCCCAGAAAGAGTATTTATTAAGACTGTGCCCTACACCCTGCTAAGATGTGCAGGAGTTAGAGCTCCAGGTGAAACAGGCCCCTAAAGGCTTGTGAAGCAAAGAGCAGAGTGTAATTGTAAAGTGGGTATTGCTTGCCAGGATTACCTCTAAGGGGAGATCCTGGGAGTGCTGTGACACATCTGCTGTGCTCCCCTTTCCAGCTTGTGTTGGCTGGCCTGGGTCAGCAGGGATGGTGTGGGGTCCCCTGTGTCCTCCCTGCCCTCCCCTGGCACTGCCACTCTGCAAAGCCTTCTGCAGACAGGAGGGATCGTGCCACCAGCTGCTCGCCCTGCACAGCCGGCAGGAGGTGAGGGATTACACAGGAGAGGAGCTGACTGACACCTTTGGGGCTTTGGACTGAGTGCTCCTCAAGGCAGGGACCTTGACTCCTGCATCTACCAAATAGTCACTGTGCTGTCCACCCTCAAAATAAGAGCAAATTAGCAGGATGAAGGGCAACAACACTTCCAGATTTGATTTAATCAGACAATTATTTCATGCTAGATGAATAGTAATTTATATGCTGAGACCTTCCAACACATCCTGGCACTCATATTTGTGAGCAATCTGTGAGTAATAGAAGGCCAAATACGGTTCTTTATTTGCTTGGACACTGTTTTGTTGGCTTCCACCCATTAAATTTCTGACATGCCCTAGCTCATGCTCATCTGTTGTCATTTCAGCCGCCGAGCGAAATCAGTGTCCAGTGAAACACATCTGCAGGCAGTACCTGCTATCAGCGTGGTTCAGGGAACTCTCTGGCATCTCTGTCATAGAAAGAGCTTCTCAATTTCTCCCAGCACTGGAACACTGCCTTCCTCCCTGAACAGCAAGCAGATTGCTGCAAAGCAAGGTTCTGGGCACTGAGCACTTTCACAGTTTGTCCTGTTAATGTTGTATGTGCTCACCGGCTCCGTTACCATGGGGCATTTTGGTAATGAATCCTGTTTTCCACATCCACAAAACTTGGACTATGTACTGCAGCCAGCACATTTGGGATATTATCAGTTCAGGTGTGAGTCCAGACATTGTGCTTTTAACTGGGCAGAGAGATACCAGAATAAAAGTCTGTTTCGTTAGAGAAAATCCTTGATTGAATTTCCAGATATGAAAGATTTCAAGGACACAATTGAAAAGCAGGAAAAAGCTGTTCCTGTTTT
Organism: Corvus kubaryi; assembly: GCF_017639235.1. NCBI lineage: Eukaryota > Metazoa > Chordata > Aves > Passeriformes > Corvidae > Corvus > Corvus kubaryi. The sequence goes on from NW_024581129.1 coordinate 1,574,733, forward strand.
ACTGACTCTGACAGCATATCTTGACTATTGTTCACTAGCATTCGTCCCAAATCCTAAGAACCTTATTCTGCTCTGAAAAGTGGCAGAATTTGCTTGAGAAAGGACTACATGTGTTGGATCATTTACAGTGGTAATATTTTATGACTTTTTGGCCTTCTTCACACTGGCCAAACTTGGGATGGTTTAGCAGAAGCCCTTTCTCTGAGGCTGCAGGAGACACTGCTGTGACCAACCAGGGCTGTGCAAGCACTGCTGAAGGATCGTGCTCTCAGGAGCTGTTCTCAGGGTCTCTGTGCCCAGATACTGATTAAGGAAATGTGCTGTGGTGTAAGATTTTCTTGTATCTGCCTGGGCCGCTTGTCTGGAAGTGTGAAAAAACAGATAGAGGCAGATAATGGTTTTTTAAAAGTAGAGAAAACTGAGAGTCTGTTTTTTTCTGGTGAGTTCTAGTTTGGATGGGTGGGATTTGGTGGTGATAGCAAGAAGTATATCCCAAATTTGGAACAGAAACCAGCCTTTTGAGCTTTCCAGATAATTACCCTAAAGAAGCCAATCACTGCCAAATCATCAGCTTTTATGATGGCTTCAGCCTGATCAGTAGAGTTGATTAAAACAGTGCTAGGTCCTGTTCTTCTTTTCACCCATGTAATAAAGGTTGAGGCTTTTCTGACTCCTGTGGAAGGAAAAGAGAGTTAAAATGAAAGTCAAAAGGAATGACAGAAATTTCTGTGCAATCAGGACAAAGGCAGTGGAGGTGCAGAGGGATGCTGAATACAAATGGACTTGGACTTCTTAGGACTGAGGTCAAAGCTGGTTCAGAGGGGGCTTGAGATATCCAAATTCAACCTCAGGTTCTAGTCACCATTTAAACTACTGTGACTCCAGAAGACCAACAGTGGATCAGTACAGTGTTTTCTGAGACCTCTGCAAATGGTTTTGAGTCCAGTTAAATGATTAATCACACCTGGAGAATAGAGATGAGGAAATTCAGGCAGAAAACCTGTCCTGCAAGATTTCATGTGTCCCAAAATCACAGTGAGCCATAAAGTGCTATCGACCCGAGGTTTAATCCAGAATGACTTCAAACCAGTTGCAGATTTTATTGAACTGTTTGTTCAATTATATTAGGTGTCAAAATTGTTCCTTTGGTGCTGCAGGAGGGATCTGATAGGCACAGAGACGTTAAAATTCCTCTGTGGGGCTATAGCATCACTTCAGTTTAGACATAAGAAACAAAGCTGAAGTGTAAAAGTTGTCATTTAGTTCTGGATTGTTCCATCTTTTGGTTTCCAAATTACTACTACCAGTTTTACTGAGATTATAGTCAGTGTGTTTATTTGGTAAATTCTCCTAAGCTTTCAGGAGTTTTAGAATATTGAGTCTCTTTTAAAATTATGCTCTTAAACTATGATGTTTTCAGAGGAATTTGAGGTACCAAATTGAGGTTTAGGCGATTAAAATCTTGGCCCTTTCATCTCTGTATGACAGACAGCCTTCTTGGATCAGAGTAAAGGTTAATTAAAATCATACATGAAAGAGAAGAAGTTAAGTGCTAGAGTCAAAATGTATAGTACAAGTGGATTATCAGAGATGCAAGTCCTGGCACTGTGCATTTTAGCAGAATGACAAGATCAAAATTGAGTCAGACCATTTCACTGCCATCAGTTTTGCAGCAGACAGCACTGCAAATAGTTTAAAATACCATTTCTTTAAAGTGAAGCAGGCAGACATCTGCTCTGGAGTGTAGAGGCTGCAGAACAAAGCACAGAGCAGTATCTAGTGGCCACATAGTGCTTGACTTCTGCTGTCTAAATGCAGAATGGAGGTCTTGTCACTCATGTCAGTGCTATAGCCCCTAAACTTACTTTCCATTTGATTAATCTTTCTATTGAGTTCCTTTAATCAGCCTGTGTACTGGCCAAATTCTGACCATGCAGTCGTAAATGATGATTTACAAAGCCTAGATTTGGCTTTCATGTTATGTCCATTGCCAGGGCAACCATTCAAAAATTCCATCTTCCCTAAAGAGTTGAATTAATTTATTGATTTAAGCAAGGTCTGCAGTTTCTTTTGCATGTACCAAGTCCTGTGTGAGAAGCCACTGGGTGGCCAGTGCACATTTCCAGTTGCCAATGCTCAGTGGTTTAAAAGTCAAACATGCTACGTGAGGTTTTACTCAGTGTTGCACATAAGCATTTACCAGTGAACAAAATGTAATTTAAGCCATTATTGGTGGTACATGTATTCCAAACCACTGGTGCTATCTGCCTGCTACAAAGCACAGAGCAGCAGCCAGTTTCCTAATTCCTGCATCTTGCTGGAAAGCGTGCCTGAAGCAGCAGCTCTGCTGGAGGGCAGCTATGTGTGTGTTGTTGCAATACTCTGTACTCACTGGCTCACACCAGAAAATCTGCCACCTTTACCAGTTTAAGAGAGGTTTTCTTGTCAGTGCTGTAGATTTAATCAGAGACTGAAGGTAAGGGCTTTTGCTTTCACGTGACAGCACCTCTAATAAAAGTTCAGTACGGCATGTCACGCTGTCAGTGGCATTTGTGCAGAGGCTGCTGTTTGCACAAGTCTGGATGGTGGGAACTTGGTAAGAAATTCAATAGTGAGGAGGAGCAAGTTGCTAAAAATACTGAAGATCAGGTTTCAGCAGGAGCCACAGGGGGCTCAGCAGTTAAAGATATCTTAGCACTTGGTTGTGTACAGGCTCAGGAGGCAAACTCTGGGTTCCTTTTTTTTATTGTTGTATTAAACTTGTGACTCACCTGTATGTGCTCAGAGTATGCTAACAGATTGCAAGCCATGCAATTTTTATCACCTCTGTAAAAGTTCATTTTATGAAAAAAACCCTTTCTTGTATACACTGTAAGTGAACGAAAACATCTCGTAAGACCTGGGTTTCTGGGATTGCTAAAGTCTGCTGTTGTCTTTGCTTAGTATCTTTCTGTAAAGTACTTCAAATTATTCCATGTTTTATTCTAAGCCACATATGAGCTCCCTCTGATGGTTAAATAGCAAAATTATTTTCCTTAGCTTAGGAGGCCTACCTGTATGCTAAGGACCCTGTGAATTCCCAATTCATTGTCAGACGTAGTGTTGCTCCAGCCTGCTTCTGTAGGCATGCTGCCCGTGGGAATTGCAGTGGACCAGAAGAGTAATGGAGCAGTTTTGGGACCCAGTTCTTGTTTGGCATAACTCATTAATGTTTACTGTAGTAATTGGGAGTGAGTTGTCTTGTTGGGGCAATTCTGTACTCGGTGGAATAACACCAGTAATTAATTTGGCTGTGTGAACTTAATAGAGAAGATATTCAGTTACACCCTTGGAAGATGAATTCAGATTCAAGTTCCTGTATTGGTACAGAGGCAAATGCATATTTAAAACCGTGGGCAAAACCAGCTTTCCACCTTGTGTATTTTTTATCTGAGCATCTGTATTTTTCTTCTCAGCAGTGTAATAGATAGGTACATCCTGTCATTACTATCATTATCTTATCAGTGCATGAGACAGTTTACCTTTGCAGTCTGTGGGATCTTCCCTGCTGCCATTCACAAAAAATTTCACAGTAGGAAAGGCTTGAATATTAAATTCTTTTCTCAAGTCATGTTGGTGTGTCACATCCATTTTGCCAAACTGGATTCTTGGAGCTTCTTTTTTAAGCTGCCGTGCAGCCTCAGCAAATTCTTCAGACAAATTCTGAGATGATTGAGATAAAGTAACATCTGGAAAAGGCCAATCAAGAGCAAATGGGTTACATAAGCCACAGCATGAAGCTTTCAGTGGAGGTTGTTGTGTCAAGTGGTAGCTGGAGGGTTTGAATAAGGTCTTCTATGACTCAGAAATAAATGAGAGATTATATTTACTTCTTTATATTGATGCTGGTTTTTCACCACTCCATATGATCTTGAACCAGTCACGATGAACAACCAGCAACATTACAATAGTCTTCTGTTGGGAAAGTACAATGAGCAATTAAAAAGTGGCTTGGCTGACAATGCTGGGCATGAGTTAGAGAGGTGAAGGATAGAGTTAAGTATTGCTCACATTAGGACTCTTTGATAAGATCCCATTTTTGTAAGCACTTCACTGAGGCAAACTTTCGTAATGCAGAAGGTACTTTTCCAGAAAAGATACTGAGGAGGGAGAGAGAGGAGCAGAGCTGGTGTTTTAAAGGCTGGCAGTGTGTTCCTGTGTGCTGTGCTGGGTGCCAGCCCTTCTCCAGCTCCAACGGCAGCTGTGTGCTTGGTGCAAGGAGAGCGGCCACCCCAGGCTGGGCCCTGGAGCTGTAAAGTTGTATTAACATGAAAAAAAGGACAAGAGAAGGAACCTAGGCACACAAACTGCTCTGCATTCAAAGTCGGGTAAGAGATAAAGGCCTGGAGCTTTACAGTTTTGCAACTTGGGTTGAAAAAAACCCCCAAATTTTGGTTGAAATTGAGATACCCTGTCTTGTTAAATTTCTTTTATTATAAAGAACAAAACCTTTTTCTTTAGATTATGCACATAAAATTTTTTGTTTCTTCGATATATTTTGCAAATGGGAACAGATGAAAAACATGCAGTTAAATTTGGTTTCATAAAATGGTGTTTGTTCTTTTGTGTGTGTACGAGTGGCTTTGTGTATACACGTGTTCAGATATATAATTGCACAAGCACACGCACAAATGCACCAAAGCACAACTCTAACCAAACAAATGTCTTTTGTTCTTTCACTAAATTACAGAAGCCCTTCTCTACAGCATACCTGGTGATTGCACAATGTGGTTATAACCAAAAAAATAAATGGACATTTCTGTAGGAGTTCTAATAAATGAAAGATAACTCCATAATCTAACTCAGTGCTGAGTTACATGCCTTGCATTATTCACTGTTATCCTTGCTCTGATTCCCAGCCATCAATCATTTTCTTCCACCTTACTGTTACAGCAAGTGTGAAGATTAGCATCAAATAATGCTATTTCCTCAGAATATTAAAGTGATAGGCCCTTCCACATTCAGTGACATACAAACCCATTTTGGAGAGGCTCACAGAACCCCTGCACTGGAACAGCTGCTCCAGCTGCTAATTTGCCAAGGGTTCCTGTTAGTACAACAAAACTCAGTGTCTGCTCAGGGGATAACCAGATACCATGTGATGAAGAGAAGGTGCTTTTCTAAATAAGGTAAATGAGCCTTAAGAGAGCAGTCCAAATCCGAATTGTGTTCTAACTGCCTGTAAAATCAGTGTTTCATCAAATAAATTTATTATGATTTTTCAAAGAAATTTTACCCAAACTTTAATTTCCTATTTCCAATGTATAACAATATTCTTATGAACCTTTCCCTCAACAGGATTGTAATGTGTTATCTCCTAGCACCAAAGAAAGAAAGAAAGAAAGAAAGAAAGAAAGAAAAAGAAAGAAACGAAGATGTCTCCAGTTGTACCTCAAGATGCTCTAGAGGCAACTGCAGCAAACCAGCAATGCTGAGCCATCAATGTAAGAAATTGCATGCCTACCCTATAAAATTGCATGTCTACCCTATGCTGCTTCTAGAGACACTGTGTGTTGAGCCTTTATGAACTATTTTTGCTTAAACTGATTGCAAAGGTGGACTATTCAATAAGACATGGAGTGTTTGCGATGCAGTTTGAGAGTGCTGATACACAGTGACTGCAGGTGGCAGGGCTAGCCCAGAACAATGGCTGGGCTTGCCAAGAGGAAGGGTGTATGGCTCTGGACAGAGTGCAGTTGGAGTAAGGAGCAGGAAACCCCACAGCAAATCAGGATCCAGCAGCTTTCAGCTAATTCCAAGTCAGTGTTTCACACCAGAGGCAATTTCAGTATAATGATTTTTCTCCTAATAACCTAAGGTTGCACAGCTGTTTTACCACAGCTGGGAAAGTGGAAGCTTAAATGCTTTTTGCACAGTGAAATGGGAAGGAGCAGAAGAAACTGTTGGTGAAGCCCAGAAACAGAAGCTGAAGTTTCACAAATAAAAAATAAACACTGATCTCAGACACAAGATATCTGGGTAGATTGCCTGGGTAGAAGAGGGTGTAGGATCCATTTTTCTCTGAAATACTTCAATTCCAAACAGATGTTTTAAGAATCATCCCTTATCACTGAATGACCTGGGTAGTCAGAGTTGCAGGTAACTAGGAATGTAAGTAGCATGCTTAGATAATGAGAGTTGGCACAGTTAGTGGCTCCATGCCACTACATGACTCCATTCTGTAAAAAGTAATCTGCAGTCAGAGACCAGGAGAACTTTAAGTACCATTCACCTGCTAACTGTGAGACACAAGTTCAGTGAGTGAACAGGCTTCTTCATCACACAGATAAAAACTGTCTCCTTGACTACCCAGAAATCATGTGGAAACATCCATCATGCACCTTTCCCCTGCTTTCCTGAGTGATTAGACTCCTCTTCAGCTCTCCATCAATTCCTTTTCATTCCACTCATTCTCTGTTTGCCTCCCAGGTGCTTTATTTTTCAAGTTGTTTGAGTGTTGCAGGAAATCATCGCTCCTTTTATTTGGAGCCTTTTCTTGAGGTTTGTTTCGTTTCCTCTGGTTTAGATTTTTATTGACACCGATCACTCCAGGCAGTGGGATGAGGAAGCAGCTGCTGGGGCAAATGTGGCATCACAGGCTCCAGACTCAAGGAGCATCAGCAGGGTACAAGAGCAGACAGGGATAAGAGGCAAGAGAGCTGGTGACAAGGTCACCAGGGAAGGCATGTGTGGGTGGTGGGACACCTGTGCAAACCAGTGTGCTGTGCCACATCTGCCAGAAGCAAGAGGCCCTTCAAAGGCTGCCAGCTCAAGAACAGCATCGTATTAACATGGGAGAATGTTTCCATTATCTGTAGTTTTAGCTGTGTTGTAAATAAAAACAAGGAGAAATTAAGGGTTGGGAAATTAAAAGTGGGAAGAGAACCAGAAATCCTGTATTTTGACTCTTATCTCTTCAGTACATCAACAACCTGAGTAAGCTGCTGTTTCTTTTTCACGGTGCAGTTTACTGAGCTAAAATACATTGAAATGTGGACAGATAAATGTTTTGCTGACACATTAATGTGTTTAATGACCCTAAAGTATTCTTGAAGTGGGTATACATGGAAGCACAACAAGTTACTTTTCCTTTAGCTAATTGCTGGTGGCCTCCAATCTCACTCTGCTGTCTACATCGATGGTTTAGGGATGGCTGCAGTCATTGTGAATGTGTCTGTTCTCCTGCCACGTACAATTTCCTGGCTGTTAGTCTCTGACATGGTCACAAAACCATTTCAGCAGTCCCATTTCTCATCTTCTGTGCAGGCAGCTTTTGCAGTTGCACTACAGATATATAATCTTCTCTGTAGAAGAGTCTGGAGATGAAGGATAGATTCATGTTTAACTTATCAGAGTGGAAGGATGTTAATCTTGCTGCAGTTGCAAGCTTGCTTGTGTAACCTTGAATTCTCTCATTCTTTTCTAGAGTGAGATATGGCCATAACCTCCTGTGCTGACCTCTCTACTTTTTAACTGAGGTTTGTAGTTCATTTGAGCTCTTCTGCTATGCAAACATCAGGGTTTATTCTAAGCTTGGGTTATTCAAAGCATTCACTGAAACAGGCAGGTGTGAGATACACCTACGTGAGGGACCCATGCTCGTCAGTAATTCTGCAGCTGGTAACTGCAATTTTTTTTCCAATAATATCACCTTCAGCTTTTGTGCCTTAGAAAGGAGATGTTTGTCTTCAAGAGTAACCCTCATCTTGCCTATTAAATGTCATTATCTCAGCATAGGCTGTCAGTCACAGGTTGCAGGAACACTGTGCCTGACCCAGTGGCTCGCTAGATGTACAAATGTTCTGCTAGAGAAGGTAAACTTCACCTTTTCACAAATGAGAGCGTGCTTAGCACACAAAGCAGCAGCACAAGGTCTGCACCACTCATGTGCTTGTCCTTAGGCTATCCCCATGTTTATCTAGGAACTGGAAACTTTTCAGTGCAAAGAACAGCAGCAAGCATTCTCAGAAACCTGTGGAATACAGCATTCACTGGGACCTGTGTCTTTTCCTGAGCTCTCCTGATAAGTTGGAGGAAATGGTGTTATCCTGTGCTTTGAAAGCAGTGTTTTTAGTATTCCTGTGCATGAGTGTACAAAGTTGATTCTCTCTGTGATAGGCATATTTGTTAGAGTGCTTGAGACCTTTTATGGTGTTTGTTTGCTTTTCCCTGCAGTGGAAGTCAACACAGGGACTCATATTCAGGCAGTGTGTAGTGTAAACAGTGAAACTCTCCCATGCAGGCAGCACTGATCTAAGGTCTGCCTTCTGCTGGCAACAAGTGCTCTGAATTCCCTGTGCTCATAAGCATTTGTGTGGAATTTAGATCAGTTTAACATGGATAGGGACATGCCACAGCCTGCAGCAGAAGAGCACTTTCAAGTGAGTGCTGAGATGGGGTGCTCCTAGCGTGTGCAGGGCACACAGCTCAGCTGGGCAGGGCTCACACATTGCTGGGTGATGCTTGCATCCTTTTCAGACATGTCTTGTGGCACAAAACAGCTGGGATGAGGGAGGAAGAGGATTTCCAGGTCAATGCTTGGTTTCCCCACTGGGTACTTGCCCTGTGAACTTTGCCCAGCTCCAGAGGGATCTGTACACTGCCTGGCCGAAAGTCAGCATGTATTTATAGTAACCCTTCCTGAAGGAAGGCAGACCTGGGACTCTGGGAGGGTGGAACTGACAGGTATTAAAAGGACTTGGGCGTCACTGGGCAGAAGACATCAAAGCAGACCTCACCTGACAACTATTGTGGGACTGGTAAGTAAATAATATTATGCAACAGGGAAAGCATTGGGGCTTTCTTAGAACTGATAGGTGGTCCAAGGCACAGTCTTGAATCAAAGTTTGTAGCTCAAACATTTCTGGTGTCGGTACAGCACCAGAAGAAATCCCACCTTCTGGGAAGCCTGGGATTCCTTCCCACTCCCTATGTCTCTGTGATTGCTGATGAGTAAGGAGGAAAAAGATCTCAGGTCCTGCATTCATTCTGAATGTCAGAAGATAATTCCTGGCAGCCCCACAGATTTCCTGAGTGATCTGGGCAATATTGTTTTCTCTCACATTATCTTAGTTTCTTTAATAGTTCCTTGTTAACACAGGTTGTTCATTTAGATAGAATTTTAAAGAGTGGGATATAAAAGATTAGGGCTTTATGGCTTTTGTGTGCCAGTCCCATCTTTAGTCTCCTTATGCTGTGGCAATGAAATTATTACAGCAAATGAATCAGCTCATTCAGCATTGTGGAGTCAGGTTTCCCACACCCCAGGGCAGTGCCTCACTGCAGGATAGTTTTTCACTGCCCCAGAGGCTGTTCAGTGGCATGGCTCCAAAGGGAGCTATAGAGACTGAGGTCAGTGATTTCCAGATCATGTATCTGTGCTGTGGAGCTCATCACTCTTGGGAGCGATTCCAAAACTCTTTCTGGGGACTGTAGATGCCGTTATGGTTTGTGGGGGAAAGGCAGTCCATGAGTTTTCAGTAAGCCCTTCAGACAGACTTGTTGGCCTTTGATCCAAACCAGCAAGCGATGAGGATCACTGGAGCAAGGTGTGTTTGGGGAGCAGAGCTTCATCTCTGCATTTTGGAAGATGCAGTAGGGAATGGAAGAGTGTGTCTGTCCTTCCCTTCTGGAGAAGCCAGTGGTGAGGGTGGTGGGATGTCAGAGAGGTCCAAGACTCTGCTCTGAAGAAGGGGGAAGAAAGCCTGATTTAGACTCCCACATCCTTTGAGTGCCCCAGTCCCTGGGCTACTGTATTCTGAACAACTCTTTCTCCATCTCCTCTCTCTTGATGAATTCTTTCACATCTGTTTTCCGTTCATATTTGGTTTGCAATCCTGAGGTGTGTTGCAATATCTCACTGTTGATAATCTCTGCCAGTACTAAGAAGGTTTGGCTACAAACTCTGCTCTGGCCTGGCCATTTAGATCCTATGCTTTGAAACAGCTCTTACAAAGCTGAGAATACAGAATGACCAAGGTTTTTCTGGTAAACTATTTTTTCACCAAAATTATGCATCTTCAGAGAGATAAAACCGTTCACAACTGCGGACTGAATGTGGCAAATAGCTTTAAATCCTCCACAATTAGTAAATAAAATCTTCCCAAAGTTCAAAACTTTCAGAAGTATTTAAAATTTTTAAACATTATGTTTCAAATAATTTTCTAATGTGATTATTCTGAAAGTTTAAAAATACTTGAAGTTTTATAACATTGTTTCAGGATTAATGAAGTGTTTGGTATGATCCAAACATATTTTTAGTTTCAGGAGTCTGTTAGTGTATTTTGGGTCTTGTTGTTGGAAAAATACAAGTATTTTCATTTCAGCTTGACCTACAGTACATCATAATCATTATTATTACTATTATTATTAATAATATTATTATTATCTTTGTCATCTATGTCTTTATTATATTCTTTATTTAGGTTATTATCACTTTTTATTTATTGCCATAATATTATATTGTATGTGTTGTTATATTTTCATATTATTATAATTAAAGATATTATATTATATTATATTATATTATATTATATTATATTAGCCTTATGCAGATCAAAGGGTTTCTGCTACCAGCAAGCTGCTGGCCAGTGCAGATCCCTGTTTGTGGCATGGGAAATTATGCAGCATCTGAACTTTTAGATGGGTAACATCACAAGAATCCACCTCTTGGCTTTTGCCCTTGTGATGTACTTGTAGGCCAGACCTGACAACAAAGTTAGTTACTCAAAAACCCCACCAGTTTTCTCCCCAGGAGGAATAAACGTGAACCTAAAACAAGGACCACAAACCTGCCTCTACCTAACCGAGTGCTCATTTCAGGGAAAAAGAACAATATGATGCAATTGCAGACATCAAAATGTTGTAGAAAGACAATCCCTAAAACCCAAAGACTCCCAGAGGAGAGATGCCATCCAAAAAATCTCATACAAAGTGCTGATGAAAATGTAAGAAGGAGAAAAGCACTCTCTGGTTAATTTTTGTTTGGTTGGGGGTTTTTTTAATATGTTTTACCCATCACTGCTGTGAAACACATACTTGCAAAACCAGGCAGTGAAAGCAAAGAATGCCAGCTCATCACTGTCTTAAGTAGCAGACTGGTGTTTAACTGCCCCAAAAAAGAATAAACTTTTGTAGTTACAATCAGAAATAGATACATGGAGGAAACCAAAACAAACAAGGACTGCTGGGGGGCAAAGGAATGGTAAAACAAGCACTCCTGAGTGTCCCAACATCAGTCATTCTCTGCAGAGCCACCAGGGTAAGAGAGTGGAAATTGATACTCACAGAACTTCACCAGGAGGTATTTGGTTTCCTTCAATGCTCTGTCAAAGTTGCTCGATTTCAGCAAGAGGACATGGTTCTCCTTTTTTATTTTGGGGAGCTTGGCTTTCTTCAGCTTTGCTTCATTTGGGCTTATGCTGTCTGCTGCCAGGAAGCCTGTGAGAAACAACAAGAGAAGAAGGAAAAAAGGATGTGTCTTCATCTTGTCCTGCCTTTACCCAGATACTGAGAAAGAAAGAAGCAAAGGAGCATTAAGCAGTAGGGTTTGCTGCTCAAATGTCTGCAGCTGTATCAGCCAAACCAAGAGGCTGATAAGGTTGATAACAGTCTACCACCAGAGGAGCCAACTGCACTTTCCATGGGAAGATTAAATTAGTTAAGTACTTCCCCACTTTTACTAGTGCTTGTGGGGGAAAAAAAGTATCTATGGGGAAGTTTACTGTTTCTGGAAATAAACACCCCAGGGAGAAGGTGAAAGAGCACAGGAGGAAACACTTGCCTACCGCTGGAAGCACCAGTGGATTCAGAGTGCACTTGTGTGATTAGACACCCTTCTCTTGTCAGGGCTGCACACCAAGCAGCAGGTGAGGTACCTGGGACAGTATTTGAGGGCTGCTCCCCTGCCTAATGTTTGCTTGTCTCTTGCACTTACGGAGCTACTGATTGGGGATCTGACTGAGAGTGTGCTGAAGTCAGGGGAAAACTCTCATTTCTTTGCATAGGGAATTTCAGTGCCTGTAAGTCTTGGAGGCCTTGTCTGTGAGGCTCCCCCTCCACTCAAGTGCCAAGTTGTAGCTCAAGTAAGATAGTACTTCGTGGGTTAAACCAGAAAATTTCACCATTGGTTTTCAGTGGTAGCACAATTTTCTGTGCAATAAATTGAAGGGACTTTTAAATGTACCATGTCATCCTTAGGATAGCTGTCACCCATCCATGTGAGCTGTGAGGCCTCCCTAGACAGTCTTTCCAGAACATTTAAAAAAAGGACTTACAGAAACGTTGAGATTTTGGAATTCCTTCATTTACTAAGGAATTACTATTTCTGTAAATATCTGCCAGTCTGTAGTTGTAGCAGAAACATCTTTGACCCTTAAACTGTGTTGCAATTTGTGAACTTTACCCCTGTAGCAGGTAGAGATCAGGTATTCCACTGGTTGTTTCAGTGGCACAGAGGACACAGGTTAGTTGACAACAGCTGGGTCTGGATTAGTAGAACCAAGAAGAAATTCCTCCAATAATGACTCTTTGTTCTTCTTGAGGAGTAGCAAGTGCTGCTTCGCTCCTCGTGCCTTTAGCAGACTTTTTATCCAGGAGGGCACCACTAAAAGGGAGTGTTTGTAATGGAGGCTGATGTGGTAGCCTCCACTTTCTGTGGGTGAAGGATCTTGGGGGACATATTGCTGCAATTTAGTCTGTTTTCATGCCTGGTGTGAGTGGGGCAAACTCTCCTCTATCAGTCTCAAAAGCTTTGAGTTGCAATGCACCTTGAGAGGTGTTCTATTAGTACTTGTGCAGGGTGCCTAACGAAATCAGGAGCTGTGTATTCAGGCTGCTTGCAAGATAAGATCACACATAAATACAGATTCAGCAATCAGGTACCAAAGGAGAAAAAGAAGCAGAAAGATAAGAGTCTCCCATTTGACTTTGTGGTCTCTTTCTCTTCATAACAGGCTGCTTTCCAAAGACGTCTTTCAAGCAACATGCCAGTGAGGTTAAAAAGCATCTTTCAGAACTGCAGGTTAAAACTAACAAGGCCTGTTTGAGCTGAGCAGGCAGTGTTTAAGATCAGAACACAGCCTAAGGCTCCCAGAACAAAGGCAGGATGACAAAACCATTTGCTGAGAGAGCTGGTTTTCCCCTGTCTGCCCCTGAAACAAACTGCAGTCGACTTTAAACCCTCCTGGAAATCTCCTACCAGGAAGTAGGCTCCATCATGGAAAGGGCTTCTAACCTCTATGTCCTGAAAGGAAACTGCAGAAAAAAGGGGATGATACAATAGTCCATCCTGCCAGGACAGATTTGCAATGAGGAAAGGAGTGGGATTTAGTGGATCTGAGCTGGTGAACAATGTTTTCTTTTAGACATAGAGCAGGTAAGGTCACACTCTGTGCATTACTTCATCAGTGCTAACTAGTGCTGGCTTTCCTTTTGTGCTTTATAGTTTGAGAGCTCTGGAAAATCTGCCCTCTGCAGAAGTCACAGTCCAGTCAACAGGAAACACTGGATTCAGGATAAATAATATTCTAGGGACTTCTGCTTAGTTACCCCTCACAGCCTGTAAAATATGTGGTCAAGAGCCATTGAGATGTGCCTCACATGTGCACCTTCTGTCTCAGTTTCTCTGGTTTGCCTCACAAACACAGGGATTTCAGAGTGATGCCAGTTACTGTTATTTATTGGCATTGAGCACTGGAAGCTCTCACTACAACTACACTTGCAATATACAATGCAAAGGTGAAACTATCCCTGTGAGACAGGTATGTAGTGCTGGCTGTTCAATAAGGACAGCATCATGGCACAGAAAAGTTTAAAAGCAAAGCTGATTCCATTGAACTGGGGGAAAATTCCCTTAGAAATATGGGTGCATCCTTAAGGACTTCATTACACTGAAAACAAGTTTATCTGATGATTCAGCACCTGTGAGTGAAAATCCAGTTTTCTTGACTTTCAGGGTTGGGCTTCAAATACCTGTGGCATCCTCCATTCTGTCTCTTCCACATGTACCTGTATGCTGTGTGGGAAAGACTGGAACTGTTGGCACTTTCTTTCCACGTTTATTTTACATGTATCTTTTCCCAAGTTGCACACTTCAGCTGAAGTGCAAAGCAAATGGAAGTCTTTGGCATTTCACCTTTGCTCACCTACTGTTTATTTTGTGTTTATTCCATGCCCTCAAAGAAAAGAGAACTCATAAAAAAATAAATCAGAGATTCATCAGTTTTATTGGTGCATAAATTCAGTGTGACTCGCCATCTAGTGCAGGTTTAAGGCATAACATAATTAGAGACTGTTGTAAGTCAAGGTGGTAGTCTCCTAAAACACTTCAAAACTAGTGGCATTTTATTTCTGTAAGCACGCAAAGTAACATAAAACTTACAGGAATCAAGACAAAGATATTGAAAAAAGGACTGGCAAGTGAAATTTTAGAGAGGAGATACGAGAGTCATTCATCAGCTGACAAAGTAGAGGACAAATATTCTAATGAAAAAGAAGTGCTCAGTCTCTTTACAAGAAAAGGAGGAACATAAAATAATAGGGAAAACAAGGATGTGTTCAAACAACCTATTTATTCAAGCTGGTTTGCATTAATTCATCCAGCATCACAAACTAGACAGCATCCAATAACTAACTGCTTTTAAATGTGTTTTCTTTCATTCCAGGTGACTGATTCCTTAGGTGTGCACCTGATTCTTCCCCTCACTGTCTGATAAAACATCATTTATCATGAGAACATTTATTAAATCCTGGATTCCTCAGTGTTTGCGGATTCTCAGGTCACCTTGCAGATCATTCCATGGAAACAACAGGCTTCTTACATCTCAGATTGTTTCCTACTATGAATCTATAAACCAGTGTAAAAAGGAACTGCCAGAATATTTCAACTTTGCAAGTGATGTCTTAGATGAGTGGGCACGGCTGGAAAAGGTAGTATTTGTCTTTTACCTTATAGACATTGTGTTGTTAACCCCAGCTGGCAACTAAGAACCACAGAGCCCCTGGATCTCACTCCCACACTCCCCAGTGGGATGGGGAGGAGAATCAGGAGAAAATAAAGGTAAAACTCAGGGGTTGAGGAAAGAACAGTTTAAGAATTGAAATAAAATAAAATAAAATACAATAACAAGAAGAATATTAATTATAATTATCACCATTGTAGTAGTATCAGTAGCAATAGTAGTGATGAAAAGGGAGACAACAAAAAGAGAGCGCAACAAAGAAAACCCAGACAAGACAAATGATGTACAACACAACTGCCCAGTGCCCACTGATTGACACCCATCCTGTCCCCAAACAGCAACTGGCACCCCTCACCCAACTTCTCACCAGGTAATAAACTGAGCAAGGCTTTCTGTGGTGTGGAGTATCCCTTTGGACAGCTCAGGTCAGCTGTCTTGAACCTTTCCAGATTCTCATGCACCTCCTTGTTGGCAGAGTGTGAGAAACTGGAAAGTCCTCGACTTAGTTGTTGCTAAGCAGTGCTTACTCAGTGCCAGTCAAAACCAGGACACAGTGGAACAAATCTCAGATGATTCAGTTTTACTGATGGATACTCAATAGTGTTAGCACCATTTTATTTTGTTTGTCAGAAAGATGGGTTTCACTCTAGCAGAGTGATTGCCAAAGATGATTTGTATTGAAGTGAAATCTTTTGAGGTTTGTCTTCATGTTTTAATGTCTTCTGATGTGCTGCAGGATGGAAGAAAACCAGCAAATCCAGCTTTTTGGTGGGTCAGTGATGAGGGAGAGGAGGTGAAGTGGAGCTTTGAAGAGCTGGGCTCTCTCTCGAGGAAGGCAGCCAATGTCCTTTGTGAGGCCTGTGCTCTGCAGAGAGGAGACAGAGTTGTGGCAGTTCTGCCTCGTGTTCCCGAGTGGTGGCTCCTGAACGTAGCCTGCATGCGAGCAGGTGAGCGACTCACCCACCCCTGGGGTGCAGAGACAGAGCAAACAGAGCCTACAAGCCACATGTTAGATCAGTGTGAAGAAAATGCAGGCAGGGATATGTTGCTGTGACCTGCACAATTCAGCTTTTGCCTAAAGGCAGGATTGGCAGCACTCACCCAGGAACCACAGTGCCAGACAGGGTCCAGTCAAGAGGCATCCTCAGGTGAAGCCAGAGAGGCTCCAGTGGCTGCAGCCTGAGGCCAGGCTTGACCACATACATTGTAAGGGAGCTGAATGTATAATGGAGGAACTTACAGAATTAGTGTCATTAATAATTGAATATATCTATTTTGCTCTGCTTTTAAGCTGCCAAACATCCATGACGGATCAAATCAGCATCAACAGAGAGACACGATCAGGTATTTTTGGGAAATGATGAGTTTCCTCAATTGCTGCTTGCTCTTTTCCAGGAATTGTCTTTATTCCAGGAACATCCCAATTAACGGCCAAAGACATCTCATACCGACTCCAGGCTTCAAAGGCCAAGTGCATCATTACCAGTGACACCCTGGCACCTGCACTGGAATCTGTCCTGCCTGGCAGCCAGTTCCTGAGAAGTAAACTCATTGTAGGCAGAGGGAGCAGGGCTGGGTGGCTGAACCTCAAAGAACTCCTTGCGTGAGTATCCAGCTCTTTCACCATCATCCCTGTGAGGTGGAGGGAGCTGTACCAGGCAGGTGAAATTGCTGAGTTTTGAGGTTCATTTTCAAAATACGGAGGACTTACATTTCTCTGTCAACCTGCTGCATTGTGATTACACTGGTAGAGGTTTGTCCAACCCAGGTTTTGGGAGCTAAGTTCAGGTCCTTCACTTTCTCCTCACTTAGCAGCCTGCCAGCTTTTAGAAGCTCTCTGCTTCTACTGTGATCACAAGAC
Organism: Corvus kubaryi; assembly: GCF_017639235.1. Taxonomy (NCBI): domain Eukaryota; kingdom Metazoa; phylum Chordata; class Aves; order Passeriformes; family Corvidae; genus Corvus; species Corvus kubaryi. Next base: position 1,591,593 of record NW_024581129.1, read on the forward strand.
AAGCAGAGTTCTAAACAATTGTTATGAGCATGCCTGCTAGAGCCCATTCTAATGGCTCTTGATTAAATGGGAAAATACCAATTGCTAGCTCTTGGTGCTCAGTTCTTTTTTCCCTTTATTATCCTGGCACCTCAGAGGATCTGAATTGTTCATCAGTCTCTTGAACATAAATGATACACTATTAGTAAAAAGACCAATATACTTGGCATAATAACCTCAGTTATTGATTTCAGGTTGGGGGTTGGTTTGTGTTGAAGCAGACACTGATTTCTGCCTGCTGTTCCATAATCAGCACCTGGAGTGCCCTTGATAAACAGTGGCAGACAAAGTCTGGAATATTCTGTAGGTGCTCATATTTTAAATGTTATGGCATACAGGGCATCATCGTTACAAGGAAAATGTTTTCTCTAACTGTTCTTACCTGTGTTACCACTTACTCAGTGAGATCATTCAGTTTGGGGCAGCTTTCCTGTTGAACTCCTAAACAATAAAAATACTGATTCCCTGCTGGAAAACTGTGTGTACTGACCAGAATATACCATTTCCTCTGAAGGGTTGCATCTGCTGACCATGAATGTGTCAAGACGAGGAGTCAAGAGCCAATGCTGATCTATTTCACCAGTGGAACTACGGGCTTCCCAAAAATGGTGGTGCAGTCCCACAGCAGTTACGGGATTGGATTCACAATCTCTGGCAGGTATCACCTTGCAGTTCCTCCCAGGGTCCTCATTAAGTGACGTGATCACCATTAAATGGAACATATGACCATTGAACTCCAGTAAATGTGGGCAATTCGTGACTGTAGGATTTGCATCCTCCTCATTTTGAATGTTAAAGGATACCTTTCTCAAAATATTCCGAGTTGAAAGCTGGTGGTCAAGGGTCCAGAGAAGTAACTTGTTTAGTTTCCTAGAGAAATGAGCTGTGACAGCTGATGTCTCAACTGCACCAGGTGGGAAAAGGCTGCTCCAAATGATCTGTTTGGGTTCTGCTCTAGATCCAGATTCTGCAGCTCGAGACAAAGATGTCTTGCATTGCTCACAAGAAAAATAAATGCTCAAAATATTAAGCAGGAGGGAATGAAGGGAAATAAGAGAATGTTTAAGACTCTTCAAATCTCTCAAACTTTCTACAGAGCCCCACTTGCTCTAATCACATCTTCTAATGGAAGCCTCCTGCCCTTTCCTTGAACACTGCTGTGACCTGGGCCCGAGTATCTCACATTCTCTGTAGCATTTTTTCATCTCTGCTTTTTCATCAGGTATTGGATGAACTTGACTCCTTCAGATATAATGTGGAATACCTCTGATACTGGCTGGGTAAAAGCAGCTTGGAGCAGTCTTTTTGCACCATGGATCTGTGGATCCTGTGTCTTTGTACACAATATGCCACAGTTTAAACCAGAGGTTATTGCAGAGGTAACCTTAACATTTTATACTGTGATGTTTGCTTCCATTTTACACAAATGAAGGAAACAAACTGGCACTCGTCCATGGGTGCCACTACTCAGTAGCAGCAGGGATAGTACTTCCCACATCCCAAGGAATCATCCCTCCATTTGATGCCCATTCAGCTCAAGGAACAAGTGTTTTCCCTCCTGATTAGGCCATGTGGCATGGCTCCAGTGTAGAGCACAACTGGAGAAAGATGCAGGATATAAAGATCTTGGGGTCACTGCTGTGTTGTCCAATATTGAGCTTAAAGCTCACTTCAGGTATGGACTTCCAGCTGCTTGGGGGTCAGGCTGAGCATGGGCCAGTAATCAGAGTATGGCATGAACCTGAATTAAGGCTCTGTTATCCTGAATTTTCAGTGAGTTGCCAGAGTGCCTATTCCTCCCCTCAGGCACTGCACAAAACCAGTTAGCTGATTGATTCCCATCAACACTGGCCTCTTTTGTTAATCACCTGGACATTCACAAGGTCAGAGCCACCATCACACTTTCATTTGCAACAGAATAACTCCCTGTTTTTCTAGACTCTCTCCAGATATCCCATCACCACCTTCTGCACAGCTCCCACTGCCTTCTGCATGCTGGTCCAACACGATGTGAGCAGGTACTGCAGGGAGGGGAGGGAGACTGGGGCACAATGCTGGCACAGCTCTGGAGGTTTAGTTCCTCAGGTTCCTTAATTTCTTTTTCTGTTAAAGGCAAACTAATTAGCAAAACCAGCTCTCAGAAAAGAAGGCTGTGTTCTGAAAAGTGAGAATGACTAGGGCTAGCCCAGGTAGGCCACCTGGGCTTCAGGACTGGGTCTTTGAATAGACAGCACAGAGGAAACAAAGGAGACATTTTTAAGTTGTCACTTCCTCTGAACTTAGGGTTCCCAGTTCAATTTAAATCAACTGGGCAGCATTGGATCAGGGAGCTACTGGAGTATGGTGGAGTTGTTGTCACATGCTTGAGAATGAAGGGAGCAGTTAGAGGAGCTTCACATCCTGAGAGTTATTTGGCAGCTGTTCTCCCCAGTTTGTTACTCTGTAAAATACCCAGCTTGTGAGAAGTGGTTTGCAGGGAGTTTTCACATCTTTGGTAAGGTACTTATTCTTGTCACATAGGTCTTTCAACCTGACAAAAGCCAACCCAGGTTTAGCAGAGCTCAGCCTCTCTGTACCTATTCAGCCTTCCTTTTGCTCTAGAAAATTCCCTGAGTTAAATCTGATCTTGGGTGTTGGCACATAACTCAGCTTTCCACATACATTTGATGTGCTTGTTCAGATTTCTCCTTTTATGTCAGCTCTCTCAAGGAAACGCTTTTGCTCACACATTTTCCAGCGGAGAAACCTATTTCTAGTGACACAGAGATAAACCAATATCATCTTCAGTGGCAGCTCAAGCAATCTAGGAGTCTAGTCCAGGTGTGCATAACAGGATGATGACTCATTTCCAAAGGAGCTTGTGAAGTGTTAGGTGTACTTACTTGGAAAGCCAAGGAAGGATGTTCAGTTAAGTCTACCTACTGCTCATTTTAGGAGCTAAGACAATTATTTCATTTTCTGTTCCTCTCAAGCTACAAGTTCCCGAGTCTGAAGCACTGTGTAACTGGAGGGGAAGCACTGAATCCCGAAGTGTTTGCAAAGTGGAAAATCCAGACAGGGCTGGATATCCATGAAGGTTATGGCCAGACTGAAACAGTACGTTTGCAATAAATGTAATTACTGGTAGTAGAACCCTTCACCATCTTTGCTTCAAAAGCAAAAATAAAAAAGAGTATTTTCTCTGGGTATCAATTTTTCCTGTCTGAGGTTTTAATGAAAAATATTAAAGCAGCTCACACCCCAGACTGATGTTCTCAAAAACCCCAGTGCAGGTCCTGATTCAGCCCTTGTCACAACAAAGTCATGGGAAGGTGCCTAATGCAAACAATAATAGCATTCACAAGATGTTGCAACAATTTTAATTTTTTTTTTTTTTAAATCTACTCTGCAGGTGGCAATCTGTGCCAATATGAAAGGAATGAAAATTAAACCTGGCTCTTTGGGAAAAGCTGTTCCCCCTTATGATGTGCAGGTACGTGGAAATGTGGCAGCTGTGGGTAGAAGAGTAAGGCAGGGCTGTCTGCAGCCCTTCTGTGCCCTGCACTGAGCTGGAGCAGATGCTCCTCTGGGCTGATCAAAGCACTGCTGCTGTGTCTGTCCTTGCTGCAGATCGTGGATGACCATGGGGCTGTTGTGCCTGCAGGAGAAGAGGGCACCATTGCTGTCCGAGTGCAACCCACACGACCCTTCTGTCTGTTCTCCCAGTACTTGGTGAGCCCGACCTGCTGTGCCTGTGTCTGCTGAGAGACCCGGGAGAGACCCAGGGCAAGGCTCTGCCAGGAGCAGAATTTCATGCAGGCTCCTCAGAAGGTCTCACTGGGTTGCTTGACGACTTTGATCCTGGTCAGTGCGTGGTGGTGCTGAGGCGCAGGACATTCTTAAGAAAACAGTAGAATTAAGTAACCTAAAGATATTCTCCCCTGCAGTTACACTCTCATATTGAACAAGCTTTAGGGGACCTATCCATGTTTTTAATCCTCTTTTGAACCCCCATAATATTGGGATATTTGTAGCATCATCAAACAACAACTTGTAAAATGTAATTGCTCACTCTGTGATAAAAATCTTCTTTAGGTTCAATACTGTAATTTCAGGTTTTCACTGTCTTCTGTTGTCAGTGTTTTTTCTGTGTAACCAAGAGGTTAAACAGGATGTGGAGGTCCTATAGGTCAAGGCAAATAAAGAAGTTTTTTCTGCAGGTCACCTCATCTGAGTTTTGGTCCTGACAGTTAAGGGTAAAAAGTTACTTTTGATAGGAGGTTATTTTGGCAACCCCCTGCAATGATAAATCACTTCCCTGAACAGAATGGGTTACATATTTGCTCTGATGGATGGGCATTTTGATAGAGCACGACCTTTTCCCTCTAGAACAGAAATTTCTACATACACTCTTTAGTGTGTAGCTCTCTTTTCCACCTGTCACATACTTCAGCCATCAAACTGCTAATTAACATGGCTCTGGGTTTTTCACCAGGAAATATAAAACAGTATTGAACATACTCATTTCAAGAACACCTTAATAACTTATTTTGATAATTTTTAGCACCACTGCAAAGTAAATGTGTTATGTCTCACTAAGAATCAGAAACTTCTCTTGAAATGTTTGGTTGTTGCCAGGATAATCCAGAGCAAACTGCTGCCTCTATGCGTGGAGATTTTTATGTCACGGGGGACAGAGGCGTTATGGATGAAGAGGGGTATGTCTGGTTTGTTGGAAGAGCTGATGATATCATTAACTCTGCTGGGTAAGGCATCTGCTTCTCGATTTGCCTCATAAACCACAGCCTGCCAACACCAATGGACTGGCCCATCCTGCTGGGGCTGACCTCTGCTCGTGCTCTCCCAGGTACCGCATCGGCCCCTTTGAGGTGGAGAGTGCGTTGCTGCAGCACCCAGCAGTCTCCGAGGTGGCTGTTGTCAGCAGCCCCGACCCAGTTCGAGGGGAGGTAAAAGAAAATAGAGCAAAGATGTAGTAAGAAATGCCCTTTATTCTAAGCATCAGTATCCCTGTATGTACTAGGCTTCCTTGAAATTCAGTATGTTGCAGATTTTTGAAAGTAAGTGGGCTAAAGTTTTTCAATCCACATTTTAATAGATCTTAGAATATCAGAACTATTTCCTTGTTTGCAGGTTTTATGTGAAAAAATAGTTTGGCTTTCCAGACTAATCATGACATGTTTTTCTCTAAGCAAGGAAATTTTGATTATTTCTTGTTTCATCCCTTAGTGCACTGCACCAATGACATCCAGAGCGTTTCATTTTTGTTTTATATTTTCGAACTTTGCAACATTTCTTTGAGAAACAGGGATGAGATTTTCAGCTTCAGTAGGATATAAAGTTAAGGGGAAAATAAAGATGGAAATATGGAAAACATCCTCTGCTCTATAATCAGTCCTTCATAGCCCAGCATTCTGTAATAACCAGCCAATGAAAAGAGAAATTAAAGAAAAAGACCCAATTTGGGCATTCTCAATTTTGACACTCACTTTACATGACAAATGTACCCCTTTATTCCCACCTCTGGAAGTTAATGGAATCCCTTCCTTTTTGTGGCACAGGTGGTCAAAGCCTTCATTGTTTTAGCTCCTGCTTTTGTATCACATGATCCAGAAAAATTAACTCACGAGCTCCAGCAGCATGTCAAGAAGGTGACTGCACCTTACAAGTATCCAAGGAAGGTAAGTACAGCCCAAAACCACAGGTTCTCTAACTGGACCAGAAACTGAGCATTTTTTGCCCTGCCTCAGCTGCTTCTCGACTGCGTTCTGACAAACACTCCAGGCAGAGTTAGATGGAATAGAAGCAGATGACAGGGTCTGTTGCAGCTGTAGCCTTGGGTTGTCTGTGTGTGCTAGAAAGGACCCAGAGGGAGGCAATGGTCATGAAATTTTACTTTATGAGTGTCCAGTCTTTCTTTCATGGAGTACTGGGGTTTTCACAGCACCTCAAACAGGCAAGGCATTCAGTCAATATTTCATCATCCCAGCCCTGGCTGTGCAGCTTCCCATCCTTTCACCCCCAGCCATAATGAAAGCGTGTCTTTCCTTCAGCTGGGAATTTAACCAGAATTTATTTTTGCCTTTCAGGTGGAGTTTGTTCAGGGTCTGCCAAAGACAGCAACTGGGAAAATCCAGAGAAAGGTTCTAAGGAGCAAAGAGTGGGCAAGCATATAAAAGAGCAAGAGTGATCTGGAAGGCAAGGAGAGAAATATTCCCTCACCTGTACCAACCATAACACATCAAATATGGCATGTGTTTATGACCCAGAACTCTTGGAAACATTGGGAAAATCAATCTATGGCAGAAAAAGGATAAAACACTCATATGGTTTGAGGGTATGTGGTATTGGAACCACTTTTGCCATCGACCTACAAATTTTCAGGAAGAAGTGCAAGTAATTCAAAGTGTGGAATATGAGAAAGGACAGTCCCAAGTACATACAAAGATCAAATTTTTTTAACTGCAATTTGTATAAATACTTTCCTTACAAAAAAAAAAAAAATAAAAGGTAACTATAACTCTTAGATACATACAAATAAATGAGAAATTAATAAAAATAGTCTTTGTCCTGTGGTGGGTATCAGCAGTGCACTGATATATTCTTTTCAAAAACTACCACTGTAACATTCTCAAACTCTTTCGGAGTGGAAGGAAAAAGACATTTCTTTTTAATGCTTCTCTTCATCTTGATAAATTTGTAATCTACTTAAATGGCTAAAGTCGAGGCAAAAGAAGACTCAAGGTGCTTTAGGTTAACTGCAAATTATGCACAATTACCAGCGGTGTAAATGATTACAAGAAAAAGGATATGCCACAGGAAGAGTTCTGCTCCTTGCTCTGTATTGTGGCACATTCTGTTCTCGTCACTCCAGAAGAAGTGAGCAATAAAGCCAGAAGGGTTTCACTCCAAAACACTTATGAAGGAGTGCCCGGCTTCCACATCTCCAGGGGACAGCTGATCTTTACAGGGCCTCGTATGGGAAACGTCCTGACAGGTGAGTGAAGTGAATGAAGAGGATCTCCCCCAGCAGCTCTCAGCCTCTCCTGCCCACAGCAGCCAGGTCAGGAAAATGAGGAGAAATGTCTCTATCAAATTCGGGGGCTACGTAGTGAAGTGAAGGTTCTTGGGACTGATGTGGTGAATGGATCAGTCAGCAACTGCTGCAGCTAAAGCAATGAGATTCTTGCTGGAAGGAGTTTGGAAAAACCCAGAAAGAAAAAGGAATAGAGAATTAGGTACTGAATGTATGAAGCAGGAATGTTCTTCTAATGCAAACAATAACATCTGATGGTTTTGTGTTTTCCTATGGAGGGTTGTGGGCAATTAATTAAAAAATTAAAAATTTTAGAAAGCAGGATAGGGAACTTAACATGTAATTAGCAGGTTAAAATCATCAGTCTGGCTCTGTCTAGCTTAAGTGACTTTAATGAAAAACTCATTAATTCGTACCTAGATTATCTTTGGTTAATCTCAATATTATTTTTATTTTTTGTTTGGTTTTTGTTGTTTGTTGTTGCAGGATTCATAGCAACAATTCTGCTGATTTTCTTATATCGTCTACAGCACCTACATACATAATCTTCTGCCATGAAGTTGTTGTTTAAATTACAGAGTCTAAAACTCTTGTGGACTCTGAAGCCTCCTAATAGGACTTTCCATGGACATCCCAGGCTGCTTTCCTCTGATGTACATTCCCAGTATGAGTCTATCAGACAGGGCAAACAGGAAATACCAAAGTACTTCAACTTCGCAAGTGATGTACTGGACAAGTGGTCTGAGATTGAAAAGGTAGGTGATCTTTTGTTGTGCCAATGAAATACTTTAATTTTAAATTTCATTTGGAATAAGTCAGGTTTTTTTCTTTATAAAAGCAACCAGCTGCCAAACCATATTTGCATTAGGAAATTATACAAAAGCTCATTCTTGCTTGCTTTATTTATTGTTATTTTGGAGGAGCACTAATGCACAGTGTAAGGCTTAAACTGAAATAGGATCCAGACTAGGACTTGGGTCTGGAGACAATTAGGCTGGTAAACATTTTAGGTTCAGAAAAGAAGAATCTATTGGGAATACTTGAGCTTGATGAATAGCAAATCTTGATCCTTTAAGGACAGGAGAAAAATAATTGCTTATATGCCAGTTGTCAAATACTCAGCTCTTCCATAATTTACAGATGCCTGTGCGTTATTATTTCATGGTCTTTCAGAAGAAAATGTTTTGTGTTTGAATCCCTGTGTTTTTTAGGCTGGAAAGAGGCCATCAAACCCTGCTTTCTGGTGGATAAATGGCAAAGGAGAAGAAGTGAAGTGGAGCTTTGAGGAGCTGGGGTTCCTGTCCCGGAAAGTGGCCAATGTGCTGACTAAAGACTGTGGACTGCAGAAGGGGGACAGGCTTATCCTGGTCCTACCACGAATTCCAGAATGGTGGCTGGTCAAGGTGGCTTGCATGCGAGCAGGTCAGTGAGGTAAAAAGATCATTGCAAATTGGCTGAGAGGATCAAGAATGGATATGGTTTATCAAGGAAAAGTAGTGTAACAACCCAGTGAGTGGCCTAGCCCCCAGGCAGTCCCAAAGGATTTTCACTAGGGGCCATGGGAGACAGAGCTTGTGCAGCAGACAAGGCGATTCCAGAAGGCTTGGAAGAGCCATGGGAGTCACCAGACAGGTCCACATTTCACTCCTGACAGGAGAGCACAGGCATCTGCATTAATCTGATATAACTGTTTGGCTGGGGAACACCAGGGCAAATCCATATCCAAGGTCAGTTTGGGAGTAGTTAATTTAGGTTCTTAGAAAAGAATCAGATGCAGGAAAAATGCCAACACAAACTAACTTCATCGCTCTTCCAGGAATTGTCGTAATTCCAGGAACATCCCAGTTATCAGCCAAAGACATACTGTACCGACTCCAGGCATCAAAGGCCACGTGCCTCATTACCACTGACAAACTGGCTCCTGCAGTGGACTCGGTGGCATCCCAGTGCCAGCTCCTGAAAACCAAGCTAATGGTGTCCAAAAGCAGCAGGGAGGGATGGCTGAACTTCACTGAGCTGTACCAGTGAGTGTGACTTAGTGCCACTGCAGTCACGAGGACAAAGCAGACCTGTTCCCACAAGCACTCATTGACACCAACTACAACCACTGAAGTCATAAATGCATTCTCCTTTTTACAGAAAACAATCTGCTGACCATGACTGCATCAAAACCAGGATTGAAGACCCAATGATTATCTTCTTTACCAGTGGAACCACAGGTTCTCCAAAGATGACTCAACATTCCCAGGGTAGTCTTGGTTTCAGACCCCTTTTAAGTGAAAGGTATGAAAGACTTAAACCTGCTTGAACATAAGATAATTGAAATTGCACAGCAGAACTATTGTAAAACATTTCTGAATAAGAAATACCAGTGTACATCCCCAGTCCTTCTCCCTTTGAAATCAGAGTAAAAACCCCATCAAATTTCTAGGGATTAGGATCATCCCTAATGTCCCCATCTTCCAGTTAATAACTCTTACTCTCTTTCTGGGTATTTTTCAGTATCTTTTCATTTTTTTTTTTTTTCTGTTCTATCAGGTACTGGTTGGATTTGACTCCCTCTGACATGATATGGAACACAGCAGACACAGGATGGATACTAACTTCAGTAGCATCTTTTTTTGATCCCTGGGTTTTTGGATCATGCATCTTTATACATCACCTACCACAGACTGAATCAGCAGTCATCCTAAATGTAAGGGAAAAACTCTTGGAAATGTATTCATCTGCAGAAAGGGTGCCAAAACCAATTCTTGACAGCATCCACAGATTTCATGAGGGTTGTGTTTATAGCAGTGTTTGAGATGCTGTATTTCTTGAGTAAAGCCCCTGCTCTCATTTTTAATGTATCCAGAAGGGGACAAACATGCAATCCATTCATACATTTTGCTCATAGCTGGTGAGCACGTGAATGGAAATCATCCAAAAGCAGCACTAATTGCCTGCCATTCATTCTAGTGACTGTGGAAGCAGTATCAGTTGATACTAATGTAGAAAACGAGGTGTATCTCTGCCCACACTGGCCAAGATTAAAGTGAAAACTTCCCCATGATGTAGGCAGAGACATCCTTTTTCTGGCCATGCCCCAAGCTGTGGGGTCCTGGTGTCAGGTAGATGTGTTAGCATGGGATTTATCCAATCAAATATTCAAACTTGTATACAAATATACAATATACAATATTGCACCAGCTGCAGGAGGGTTCCTCACCCAACAGAGGGTGTGGTGCTTTCACACAGGGGGCAAATGTACTTCTCCTTTCTGTGTCACCTGTTTACTGCACATTCCCAAGGCAGTTTCTTGTCTGAGCTTCACAGATCCATCTTGTTGTTTAACCCTCTAGACTCTCTGCAGATTCCCAATTGATGCCCTGGTCGGTGCTCCAACATTGTTCCGCATGCTGGTGCAAAATGATCTCTCCAAGTACGTCAAGAAATTATTTACTTCTGTTTAATTTACCCTAACTGAACTTCAGTCATCTCCCTATCTAACTGCTTGACCCAAAATAGGGCAATAATTTAGTTTAAAATATCCTTCATGAGAAGACCATCAAGCAAAATTTGAGTTTTGCTGAGTTTTTTGATCAAACAGAGAAACTTGATGTTTTCCCTCAGAAATTTGAGACTTTTTCTATTTGCTACTGAACTTGTGAGTATGAAACTGAGAGTCTGTTAAATACTTTGTCATAATTTTTGTTTACCACATTAATTGTCCACACTTTGGGAAGGGCTTCATCCTAGAAAGTGCATGTCAGCATAACTGTGAGGGAACTATTTGTTGTGGCAGTTGTACCTCACCCCCATCTCCAATTCTCACTGCCTGCCATTGTTCCTTCCTTCCCTCTTGAACTTTCTCACTTGGCCTGTTGCAGAGGGTCAGCAACCAGGGCCCTGGCTCAGCAGATCAGTACTTGGTTATTTATAATCCCAGCTGACTTCAGCAAAAATTTTATTTTTCACATGTTTAACCCTGACTGCTACTACTCATAGGTAGAGTGTTGAGCACAGACCAATATTGCTGCTGTATGGGGAGCAGAAGGATCAGGGATCCCCTGATTTCCCCACCTCATGGCACTAACCCTCTCAGCAAACAGCTCTCCCGTGGTCTTTACCCTTGCCTGCTCCTGCTCTCACCCTATAGACTTAAGTATTGCCTTTCTTGTTTTCAACTCCCCGTGAAGATACAAATTCATGAGCCTGAAGTACTGCACAAGTGGAGGGGAACCACTCAACCCTGAAGTCATGGAGCAGTGGAAGAGCCAGACAGGGCTGGACATCCACGAAGTGTATGGCCAGACTGAAACGGTACATCTGTAGGGTCCATAGCCTATTCTGTCTTTGGAATTCCTTTTTGCTGCAAGGTTTGTTCTGTAGGAGCACAACCTGTTTCCTCCTTCACATTTCTGTGAATGTTTCAGTAATCCCCTTCCCTGGTAACCTCTGCAAGAACTCCCTCTCACAGCTCTCCTCACAGAACCTGCCAGAAACACGGGGCTTTGGGAGGGAATGTGCTGTAATATCTCCACAAATGTCCTTAAGCTAATTCCAAGTAACAGTGACAGCCAAGAGGGCAGAGTTTGAATCTAAGGGAAGAAGACTAGTTAGTAGAGGACATTAATTTTCCACAGATAATGGAACAGGATTCTTTTAGGGAGTTTTATAATTTTGCTCATCTGTACTCTCCAGCACTGACATATAGGATCCTATGAACCTTAATTCCTTACTTTGGAATTAGTCTAGAAACTACATTTAATGAATTGAGTGTGAATGTGGTGATTTTCTACTGCAAAACTTTGGTTTGATTTTGATTTTTGCAGGGAATAATCTGCTGTGGTTTTAAAGGAATGAAGATTAAACCTGGATCAATGGGGAAGGCAGCTCCCCTATATGATGTTCAGGTTTGTTGACTGCTCTTTAGATTCTGTCATAGGGGATTATTTGTTTGGTTGGATTTGTGTTTGGAGATTGTTTTTCCATTGGACTAAAATAAGAGCTGTTTTTCATTCCAGATCGTAGACAAAAATGCCAATATCCTGCCTCCAGGACAACAGGGGGAAATTGCTGTCAGAAGCAAACCTATAAGGCCACTTGGTTTTTTCTCTGAATATTTAGTAAGAACTTTATTTTATTCCTCACCACCACTACCAATCTCCCCAAAATCTCTCCAATTGCATAGTAGTCCAAAATGTTGAACATTTTTCACCATTTTATTATTTATTACCAGAGTAATTTGTTTATTTGTTATTATTTGTTATTTGTTATTATTTGGATTGGTAGATGTTAGAAAAGGAAAGAAAATAATTTAAGATCAATTTAAATTTTTTCTTAAAGAATAGAAATTGTTTTAAACCTATTTTATTGTATTTTATAGCAATATCAACATCCTTGATTGAAAAATTAAGTTCCAGTGCATTTGATGTTGTGGGTGTTACAGCACAATGTTCAGTCAATGCCTGTTTAAAATCTAAACTGCTGCTTGTAAACCACTTTAAGGATAACCCCAAGAAAACTGCAGAAAGTGAACGTGGGGATTTTTATGTCACTGGAGACAGAGGGACTATGGATGAAGATGGATATTTCCAGTTTATTGGCAGAGACGATGACATCATCATTTCTTCAGGGTCAGTGTGCACACACCCATTCTAAATCTGCCTTTGTATAGTCTTGAATGTCCTGGTGAGCTTCTGACATCAGAGTGCTGTGATAGGAATCTCTTGACCTCTTGACTTTGGAATACTTGCTGTCATTATCAGCTTTTCACAGACCCACAGTATGATGATCATCTTGGTGAGGATGCTGCATCCATTTCCCCTGCAACCTCTCATGTGTTTCAACAAAGAATCAAGAGTCCATCTGGCAAAGGAGGGATGTTTATCTAGTTTATTTTCTGACTAAAATTGAAGGACTCTCTATTGAATTCAAAGAGCTTTTGAAACAATTTATTTTTAACATGTTGAAATGGAAGATTTGTACGATGTGATATCATAATATGGCACCAGGTGCTGCTGCAATTGCAGTGGGGTGGAGCTCCAGCGTAAGAGCCCCAAGGAGAGAGGACAGATGGAGAAGGATGCACAGCCCCAGCAGTCCTCTGCCACAGGAGCACCATGAAATGCTGCTGCTTCTAACCCAGCCAGCTTTCCCTTTTTGCCTAAAGCTTCCATAGTTGGTTGTCAATTTGTTCTGGCTTGGCTTTTTTCTTCAACATGACAATTAAAAAACATTTGGTACTGGTTATTCCAGATAAAAAATAAGAGACAAATCTCATTTTTATTTTTGCTTGCCTAGGTATCGCATCGGGCCATTTGAAGTAGAGAGTGCCCTGATAGAGCACCCAGCTGTGGTAGAAACAGCTGTTGTCAGCAGCCCAGACCCCCTCAGAGGAGAGGTAACAATGCTGAACAGAGGGGGAGAAGCAATGCATTTGTCCAAATACATAATGATATAAAGAGTTTTCTACTTAACTGAATCACGTACTCTAAGGCAATAACATCATCTTAGAATCATGGAATAGTTTAGGCTGGAAAAGACCCTTGAGATCATTGAGTCCAACCATGAAACCAGCACTGTCAGGTCCACAAACAAACCTAAGCACCACATCTACTTCCATCATGGATAATCCCAGTGGGGCTGACAAGCAAAATCCCTTCCCAGTTACGTGCCTTTGCTCTTCTGAGTTTCTTTTCATCCCCAGGTCCCCTCTGTGGAGAGCATTACTGTGATGTTTACTTTGCCCTTGTTCTTAAGTATTTGTCTATTCACTGAAATTGTCATTTATGACTCTTGGTGCAGCCAAAGTTGTGCTGTACCTGCCCAAGCATTAGACATGGGCTGCAGGTGTGGTGGAAGCACGGTCCTGTGCTGGGATAACAGGGCTTACTGTCCTCAGCGTGAACTTCAGAGAGAAACAAAATGTCCCTTAGCTTCAGGGACAACTCCAGAGACACCTTTTATTGTCCCTTCCTCTTGACTGCCGCTGAGAAAAAAGGGCAAAGGCTCTTATTTGTAATGAGGGCACAAAACCCATGCTTTAAACTTTCCCTTCTGCACATACACATGCAGAAGTTGTGTCCTTTCTTACCATGTGCTGGTTTCTGTGTTCCTCCTGACCGTGGTGACTCTGGGCAGCTCTGCTCGCTGGTAACCTGCACATCAGCCCTTAAAAACAGATGGTGTCAGATTGCTTTTGTTGATTTTACCTTGCAGGTTGTGAAAGCATTTGTGGTTCTGTCCCCAACCTTTTCATCCACTGACCTGAAGAGCTTAACTCGTGACTTGCAGGACCATGTCAAGAAAACTACTGCTCCATATAAATACCCTAGAAAGGTAAATACTTCTGAGGAGAAACTTTAAAACAGAGCACCCTTCCTAAGTCTCAGGAGAATTGCCATTTAGATTTTCGTGATTCACTTGAAAGAGACAGCAGTAAAGATTCATCTAGAGCACTGGCTCCAGAATACCATTAACAATAACTTCCTAAATAACATTAGTTTACATTGGTTTTCATGCATTTGCACAAAGTACTTGTTAAAATTTCTCAGAATTTTCTAGGTTTTATATATCCCAGTTAGATCTCCATATTCTAAGTCAGACTCACAATCCTAATTCTCTGGTTTGTATTTAACCTTCAAACAAGCAGTTGCCAGTGCCTTTAGGGTAGCACATGACTGAGCCTGAATAAGTTTTTGACTACTGATCATCACAACTAACAAATAGACACAAGCCCAAGAGGATACACTTGGTGTTTCTTAGTAATCCCAGCACCACAGGAAAAGAGCTACTGCAGTGCCTTAGCTCATGTGTGCAGAACTCACAGAACTAAGAACCATTAACGACTTTGGGGCTGTAACATCCTTTTTTTCTTCTTTTTGTCATTCATCTCAGACCTCTGATACCATGCAGGCATTCACCCTTCTGCTGTGAGTTACTGTACTCAGCTTGGTGAGCTGAGAGGCAGCTGTAGAGATGTTTGGCCATCCAGGCAGCCAAAGAGAACGTTTCACAAGGGGCACAATGTGCTGCTTTGGTGTGGCTTGGATCTGGGGCAGGCAGCTCTTACTGATGGGAGTCCTCTCCATTTTCCACATGTGCTGAGAGTGAGTCTTGGAAAACCAGCTCTGTAGAACACGCTGCATTGCTTTCTCTCTTTATTTCATCCAGGTGGAATTTGTCAAAGAGCTGCCAAAGACAGTGACTGGGAAGATCAAGAGGAATGAATTAAGAGACAAAGAGTGGGGACGGATATAGCATTGTTTGGAATTTAACAAAACTTCTTTCATTCCATTAGCACTATATAAATTTCACTACTATAACTGCCCTCATTCTGATCTCTTTTTGTTAAATGCTTGAGCATCAAAAACTACAGGTAACATCAAGATGTGATATTTGTGCCTGCTTGCAGAGTTTCCAATGCCAGTACTTGACTGAATTGTATTATTCTGGGTGAAAAATAAAATTTTTAATAGACAACTTCAATAGCCTTTCCCTTTGAGACCTCCTCACCATCCCTCTTAGAGCCCAGCTTCTATTTGATGTTATTCTCAAGAGACAACAGGAAAGATAACGCCCCATCTGAAAAGGTATTCTATGTCACACATATTTTGATTCACTATTTCCTGAGGGTTTACCCTGACATCCAAAGCTTATGGAAAGGACATGGGGACTGGTATGGTCGCTATATGGGTTCCAAAAATGCAACATTATGAAAAGGTTGCAAAAGAACATTTTTTTCTGGTTTTGGATAGTGACAGCAAAAGTCCTGGAAAAGCATTGTTACAGATGGGGGATTAGCAGTTCTATTGGATAGATTCAAAATCCACGGTTTTGGTGGTGGGATGAGAACCACATGTAGGTGTCCTTTCTTTTGAAAGCATCTTGTCTCTTCCAAGCACTAGCCAGGAGTGGAATTCTCAATGCAAGGTTGGAAGTATTTGGCATGTTTTTAAACTGTGAGGTATGTTATTGTGGACAATATAAGATTACTGACTTGCACAAGTAATATGTATTTATACCGAAAACTATTCTGAAGTAGATATGAACATAAGATCCCATCCTTTGCTTTTAAAACCCCTTTGAGGTAAATGAAATGAGAATTGAGATTATGTTCAGTATGTGAGAAATAATCCTTTTACAGATGATGCTGTCATGCATCATGAGAAACAAGTAAGTTGTAGAAATTCACAGTACTTGCTTAATGTTGCACATACCTGTACATACAGTGTGTATAAATATATGCTTTGTGTATGCATTTGGCACATAAAATTGCTCTGCTTGCATTAGTAAGAAAGTTAATATTTAGTTTTACATCTTGAAATGCTTAATACATTTCCAGAATGGGTTTGGAACTTGGTCCTGCAGATTTTCTGGATTGTGATTTTTGTGACTTTGCGTGTGTTAGTTTAGCCAGTCCATTGAGCAGGAGCCTTTTATAAGTGATCTACAACTTCATCTCCTTTCCCACAATACCAAAAGTTGGAATCAAGCTTTAATGAAAAACAGAGCAGCCTTTAGGTGAGTTTGGGTTTAGTTATTCAAAAGGTTCAGATTGTTGATATAAAACCAACTCTTCTGCTAATACTTGATCTGGGTCTAAATAGCCATCCTGTAAGAATAACAGACTAACACAATTTACAAATGAAATGTATGTAAGCTTATCTGTTTGAAAAGGGTTTGTTATTGAAAAGATCAGTAAGAGAAGGGGTAATTTGCCAAGTTTGGCCATCACACTCAGGTGACATTTAAGATGCAGACCAGATCTCATCATCGCTGCCTGAGCTTCCGTCAGCTGTGGCAGAGCAACAGAGCTCAGCAGCTGCTCATTTCTTAATGGGTTCCTTTACAGTCCTTAAAATCCAAAATACAGTTATCTTCAAACACAGTCTCACAGGTTTCTAGTGAGTGTAGAAAATTAAATCCCCCATGAGAGCAAGTAGTTTGTTTAATGTGATTCTACTGGAAGAAAAGTGAACAAAATAAGGTTGTGCTCAAGTCTGGCTGCAGCAGGGTTTTAAACTTCCCTTTTCTTGTATTACAGCTTTGTTCTGAAAGATTAACTTTTCTCTCCTTCATTCAGTCAGAACAGAGGGAAAACATGTTGAATATTTTAAATGTAATGCAAATTTTGGAATAGACAAACAAGAAATTGGATTAGGTCTTAAAGAGCAATCAAAAAAAAAGTTGAAAAATGTAATCTGGTCACAATTTCAGCCTCTGATTCTTTTAAGGACGTTCAGATTTCAAGTGTGAGTACTTTTTGGAAAAGTAATCCACTTTGAAGTGCAGTAATCAGATTTTTAATGTAATCCATTTATTCCATGTAAGTAATACATTTTTAAATATAATCTAATGATGAACTTTGAAACTAATTTATTTTAAAGCAAATATAAAAGTATAACCCTGCAACAGGTTCCTAGGTTTTGGTACTGGTCTGTGCTGGGCTTTCAACAGACCTGGTTAGATTTTTCCCTGAGCCCTGGTAGTGGCACCGACTGCTCATTGCAGCAGGGAAGGGCTTGCTCAGGAGGTTTTCTCTCTGCTGCAGCCCCGACAGCTCAGTCTGCACATTGGGCCAGCCAGACTTGCCAACGTGTTCTTGCAGTTCTGCAGTGGTACAAAACCTGAACCTGACCAGGAAAAAAAGGAAGAAACAAACTGGTGAGTCAAAACATTTCTGTTTGATGTGTGGGCAGGAGCCCTGCTCTGCCTCACTGCCCAGGGTTTCCAGAAGCCACACAAAGCCCCTCAGCTGCTCCCTTTGAAGTCAAGGTTGTGCTCAGTTTCAGTGGTGGGTGTTTGTCCTGCACTAGTGACTTGAGGAATTACTGAGTCAACCAACTGATATTCCCTGTTTCTCTAAAACAGAGCTTGTTCCTTTTGTTGGGCACTGGGAGTGATGTGCTGCCTGCCAGCTAAATCCTAAAAAGAGCCCACAGCTTTTAAATTTGCAGGCTTGCCACAGAAAAGGAGCACAGCTTGGAACGAAACTAAGTGTTGTTATTCCTCTGTACAGAGAAGTTGGAGTTTGTTCAATAACTCTCAAAGATGATCCCTGGGAACACTCAGAGGAAGAAACAGAAACACAGAGTGGTGCTCTGTGCTCTTCACTGCTCCTCACCAGAACATGCTCATCCTGGACTTTTGTGTATTCCAGCATCCTGTTCCCTGTCACTCTTAAGAGGACAGCCTTTGGAATAACAGTGGAAGATACACATTGCTCTTCTGCTGCTTTGGAATATTTCTAAAGCAACATGTTCTGTATAACTTTAAATTGTACATGGGAGAACAGCTTTTTGAAAATAGTGATAGAAGAGGGAAAAATGGACTGGCCTTTATTTTTGTATCTGCAGTGCTGTCACTGAAAGCCATGACATACATAACTCTGTGCCAAATATTATTTTGTGAGAATGTTTTTTAATCATTGTTGGTGATCAGACTTCCAGCTCTGGCCAGTACTGGGTTGCACAGAGTTTCAGGATTAAATATAATCAAGGATTTCCTGGACTGAGGTGTCAGTTCAGACTGTGAGATATTTCCATAACAGTCAATCTGTTAGGTGGTTACGGGCGCAGCAGAGGTTTAGATCATCCCTGCTAGGTCACATCTCACATTTCTTGTTACCTCTCTGTAGCCCTTGCACTTCACACAGTGCTGCTACAGCACTTGATTCAGAAGATATAAGTAGCAGTTGAACTCTGTGACCAAGGCTGTATTTAATAGGAGCACAAAAACACCAGTGAACCGAAGAAAAAGAAAAAGCACAAGGCTATTTATCTTGGATTTTCCTGGTCCTGCTGTAAACCCACTATGCACTACCCATAAACACTTCTGCTGGTGGCAGGAGTCTGGGAAAACAGCAAATGTGCTGTGCAGTAAAGCTGTTGATGACCTTTCAGGACATCTAATTGTTATTAACTAGCTAATGAACACAAGTCCTGGGCGAGGCTGTGCCAGGAAAGTTCTGCAGGTGGATCTCACCTCCTTCACACCCTTAAGCTCTGAAATGGATATTCCTTTGCTTTCCAGCTACAAAGCTCATTATTGTCTGAGGTCAAAAACAGAGAGAAAACAAATGCACAAAATGCTGTGTCTATACATTAATCTAAATGGATCTGAGCTTGCACTACTGAAACCAGAGGATAGTTGAGAATTTATTTCTTTAGGAGCAGAAATGGAAAAGATGTAATTAAATGGAGCTTTGACGAGCTGGGTTTCGTGTCCCAAAAAGCAGCCACTGTGCTCTTTGGGCCGTGCAGTCTGCAAAGAGGAGAGAGAGTTTTAGGGATTCCACCTCGAATCCCAGAGTGGTGGCTGCTGAGCGTGGCTTGTATTCAAACAGGTGAACTCCTAATGGTCTGTAAACCATTTATTAGCTTCTCTGCCAGAAGTTAACAACTCATTTAACAGTTGTATTTCTTATTCTACTTCCTTGCTTGAACATTTGACAATCAAAGGGGTGGCTGGGGTAATCTCTTACAACTGATGTAATTACCTTCATCGTTTTTCTTTCAGTGGTTTGTGCTAAATCAGTTTAACTGCGACAGACTCAGGCTAAAGCTGCTAGTGTTTTCTGCCTCAAAGTTACACATTCTACTTTCCTTGTGCCTGCAGCAAAGGACCTCATAGAAACAGAAGCTATTTTGCACTTCAAGTCTGCACATCTCTATTCAAGTTCAGATGTGTGAGACTTGGTTTACCACCTTCTCATTTCTGGATTGAATGGTGCTGGCATTCAACAAATCAGGAAAAGCTGTGAAGTGATCAGGACCGAAAGGAAAAATACTTAACAAATTTCCAATTTTATTACACTTTCAGGTGTTATCACCATCTCAGGGACAACACAACTGACAGCACCAAACACTGGCTATCGACTGCTGCCTTCGAAGGCCAGGTGCATTATTACAGCTGCTCTTGCTCCTGGGGTGGACTCGGTTGCATCCCAGTGCCAGTCTCTGAAAACAAAGCTAACTGTGTCTGAAAGCAGCAGGGCTGAGTGCCTGAACTTCAGCCATTTGCTCCAGTAAGTGCCTTCTACCTCAGCCCCGTTAAGAGATATCTCTAGTGGAAATTTCCTCAAGTTTAAACACTCCCGTACACTTGTATCTCACTAATTAATTAGATACTTCTAAGGGGGTAGCAGAGGAGGCACTTTAGTCTCTTTTTTATATAGAAAAGGAATATTTAGGAATAGCCAAACTGCTAATTATAAAATAGGTAGCCTTATGATTTATATAAGACTATAAAACAATACAGAAAAGTGGGCAGAAATTATTCTTTTATTGACAGCTGTGGCCTATTTACCCTCTAAAAGACACAGAAAAATATTCTATACAAATTATTCCAATCCATATTCCTGAAACTTGGTGATAATAAGGCTAATGTGAACAGCTTTTCACTATGAAAGGCTAAAAAGGGCACTGCAAAATGAACTTAATGTCTTTAGGAATCCTCTCAACAGATCACTGTCAGTCTGCCTACCTGGCAGGATAATTGCCCCGACTTCCCTGCTGCCCCAGCTGCCCACTGAGCTGCCCAGGAGGCTCTGGGGCTCTGCAGTGGGAGCTCCTGGGCAGCAGGAGCCACCAGCCAGCACCAGACACGGCTGGGCTGGGGACACAGACTGCCCACACGTAACCTCACACAACGGGCAGTGTTTGCATGCCAAGCCAAACCTGTTCAAACATCACTCCTAGCAGAGCATTTTTTGTCCCTTTTTGTACATGCCACACCACAGTTTGATCCAAGAGCAATCTTAAATGTAAGAACACCATGCCCACAATGAACAGTTACTCATATTTCATGTTGTTTCCCAGGCAGGCCAAAAAACTAAGCCTCTTAGGTTTACAGGATTAGCTGTTTTAAGATGGCATAACCAGAGGGTGATTGTTATTTGAATAGGAATATAATACAGGAAGGATTTTGCAGCATGATTCTTTTGGGTGCAGGATATTACCAGCTGCTTCCTATCAGTGGGAGTTACTGGTGTTACTTAAAGCTCTCCCCTACTGTATTTCACTACTGAAATAATAAATGAGCTGAATTACATGTAAATTTTTTTAAATTTAATGCGACCCTCAAGAAAGGCAAGTCCGTACCGTGAAACACCAAGGCTGTGAGGTTGGCCTGCTCTTAAAAGAAATTATTTTCAAGCTTCTCAAGCCAATCTGAGTTTTAATCTAGCACAAGGGGAAGACTGAATCTCAGAGTCAGGGTTTCATACCAAGGGATGGTCCTTGTGTTTCAAGCCAGCATTAGGACAAACTAGGTACACCAGAGTACAGTGTTATCACCTCTTCAGCTGATGTTTGGGCACTGTAACATCCTTCCTCAGCACTGACAGTGTCAGCAATTATTTGGCTTTTCATGCAAGTGAGATCATAATAATGTCTTCTAGTTTGTCCATGAAGGTTTGAATTCAAAACACTGAAGCACTGTCTGTCCACACCACTGAGCCCAAAAGTGATGGCACGGTGGAGAAGCCAGGGAATTCATGTGTTAGCAATGAATGTTCAGTATGTGCAAATTGTGAAAAATCAGAAGTAAACTGTAAGTCCTGTAGGCACACAGAGGAAAAAAGAGAGAGGAAGAAAGAAAACAAAAAATCCCACTAACTCCCCTGAGTCTTTGTCCTTAGGAAGATAAGCAGGCTGTCATGAATCATGATCACCAACATCAGCCACCAGTAAACATCCACAGCTGGCCTTTGTGTCTGGTCTCCTTTGGTAGGTTCCTTTGTGTGACCTAGAAATTGATGTTTTAATCCACACACAAGAATCTTCAACAATTTAAAGAAAACACCACGGGAGGTAAGAAAGCAGACTTTTAATAAACGGGTTGAAAGGGAGACAGGACTAGGGAAAAAAGTCATCTTCATTTTCCAACTTCTAAAACAATCTTGAAAGAAGAGGAAAATATAAATATGAGAGACTTGAACACATCCTTTTCATTAAACCAAGACAAATAACAAATTGTGTTCTTCAAGGTAAGTCTTTTCCCATTTTATGCCAGAAATGAAATACTAAAGCTAGAAAGTTGTACAGGAAGCATATTCAAAACCCTGCTGGAAAGCAAGTTATAGCTGCACAGGTTTTGGTTGGTTTTTAGAAGTCACAGGGACAGTCCACTGTAACAGCAAGACAACAGAAAGACTCACTAGCATTACTTTCAATCTGAAACAAAATTAATACCATAAAGCTAAAACTGTACCAAAAATTAAAATTTAATTCCCCTAATCTAGTATAGTATAATAGAGAGCTTCTTTCATAAGAAGTTTCCAAGCAGTATTTAAATTCAAATTTTGAGACTTAAGAAAAAAAAATAAAAACAAAAAGACTTTATAAAAAACTCCCAAGGATTGAGTCTTTGGAAAGAGCAGCAAAATGCTATTTGCAGGAAATTACTCAAAAGGATTCCATTCAGTGACCAACAGCATTTACTATAAATCAGTAAGTGCTGCATACACAGCTAATGTAAACACATGTAGTTTTTGATAGAACCATCTGCAATGCCTGCACTGTACTTCTACTGTTCTAAAACAGTCCAATCTTTAGATCATCTCATAATATTCAAGTATTTATATGTAACAGTTCTTTCCATTCACTTCAAGACAGCATATCCTTGTGTATATATAAATATATGTATAAAACCCTCCATCAAATTATTGGATTTACCTCATTCTGTTGCTCACACACAAAAATGTTACCAAGTTCTGCAGCTGTCAGATCACTTCCTTCCCAAAACCCCCTGCAACCATCTTTACCAGATCTCTCACTTCTGTCAGTAATTGCTCAGAGCTGTTTCTGTGCTGCCTTTTGGCTTCTGTAGCTTCCAGATAAAACAAAGGAGAGTCCATACATGTCAGGATGGCCACACCTACACATATATGCACAGACTGCTGCTTTGTGTGCCAGGTACAGGAAATGCACAACAAGGCTGTAGGAGGACAGCAAGCTTCACCAGAAAGGTGATGCACTCCTGAGCACCCTTACATCTGTTGTAATGTCAGTTCCACCTGCAACGAGCACTAAAATTCTTACACACGTGGATTTCAAAACCAGGATTTCAAAACAAAACCCCCTCTCCTCATTCCAACACCCTTTCAGAACACTGGGGCAACTTTTTTTATATGTTTGGATTATGTTTACCTTTCCCTTATATCACATTTTCTACACTGTCAGTGCATCATTCCCCTTGGGCTCAGATTCTATTTCACTTTGATTCTTGTTCTCTTCTTTTACTTCTTTAGAGCTCTTCTCCTCAGTTTCTGCTTTAACTACCTCAGAATTCTGTTCTTCTGTCAGAGTTGACTTTTGTTGTGCATCTTCTTTGTTGCTCTTCACCACCTCCTGCAGATTGTATTTTCTGAACAGAACATAGTCCCTCACCACACTCAAGCAACAGACGGTTTTTATTATTTCCACCACAACTGTGTATTGTGGATTATTAAGATCGACTTTGTTTTCTGGATTGAGGCTGCCCACAATTCCTGTAAAAGAAGATGCAGTTTAAAAGATGCTGGAAAAACTGTTTAAGAGCATAAGCATGTCTTACTGAATGGATAGAAATTAAGACAGAGAAAGCAAGATCCCCCTCAGTTACAGCCAATTACTTATTTTTGTAACTGCTTAAAGTAGCAGAAGAGAGCAGGACTGGCAGAATATACCACTAGTAGGGCTGAAGCAACTGAAAAATTATCCCACTGCAATTACTGAGAAACAAAATATTCGAGTAAGGCGGAGCTATTTTATGAGCCAAATATTGAACAGAAATAGTAACATTATTATTTCAATACAGCATCCAGAAAGAAAGGCTGATAGAAGTCATTTCAAAGCACATATCACTGATACTGACAATTACATTCAACAGTGCTCTCTCTTCTGCTTATAGTCTCTTAAGACATCAACACCAACATGGAATACTGATGTCAAGACTTTTTTTAAGTCTTAGAGAAGCTTTTAACGTTCAAAATACAGGTTTTAAGCAACAAATGTGTATGTCCATTATGACCACTTTTAAGAGTCTGACCCATGTTGTGCATGCAATATACCTGTGCATGTAAACTTGTTCTGTTTCGTGTGATACCCATACATACCTGCCAATTCCTTAATTACTTCTTCCCTACTCATATGGCTGTTATTACGAGCTTTGTAAACAATCTGAAAAGTACCCTTGTTAGGGGCTTTAAACCAAGGCTCAAAAAACGTTTCCGTGTATTTTTTCATATCTTCCATAAAAGCCTTGCAAGTTCCAGAAATGGGCAGCATGCGCAGAATGACTCTTGTTTTCTTCTTTTTAGTGGTGTGCATATCCTTTAGTATATGGTGCACCAGGTCCTCAGGTTCTACAAGAAAAACAGGTGGGTATGAGCAACAAATTGAAAGCATTATCTCCCTTCTTCCCCTTCTAAATAATAAGATGAGGTAATGCACGCTTGGCTGCACTGCTGTCAGCCTCAAATCCCTTTAAATAGAGCGTTGTTTTACTATACCAAGACTGGAGAACCAAAGATTATTCTGTCAAAGCAGTTTCAACTACCTTTAGCTTTTTCACTAATGACAGAATTCAGTGGCACGGCCAAAGGAAGGGAAGGGTATTTGTTTGATATATGTGTGTTACTCGGCAGCCACACTGTGGCCTTTTCCTAACAGTGCTCAGAGCAGTTTGCATTACCCAGCATCAGCTGAAGTCCCACCTATGCCCTGGGTTCTGATGAAGACCACGTTGTTGGCACCACTCTCCACCGACTGGAATCGCCGCAGCTTCTGCTCCGTCGAGGCACGGATCTGGCCAACCTCCTTCTTCAGGGCTGCCTCGACATCGTCCTCATCCTCCTCCCTGTCACTTCCAGACAGCCGCTCCTCGTGATCTGAAAACTTCACACAGGCACGGTTCGCTGGTGAGCACCGAGCAGCAGTGCCCGGCTCCCAGCCCGCGCTGGGCCCGGGGCACACGGGCACGGGCCGGGCCTCTGCTCCAGCCGGCAGCGGGGCTGCGCTGGGCTTCGCCTGCAGAACCTGGGACTCTCGTGGCCGTGGTGCTCACCCACGGCTCCTTGCACACACACGCGGTGCGTTCCACACACACAGCGGGAGCCGAGGCCGCGGGGTGCCGCTCCCCCGCCCCGCCGGCGCCCCGAGCGCCCGCCGGCCCCGCCGCACGCACCTGCTCGGGCCCGTAGAGCAGGTCCCCGTACTCGCCGAGCAGGCTGTAGGCCTCCCCCACGCACTTGCGCTCGTTCATGTTGCAGGTGATGAGGATGCCGCGCATGCCGGCCTCCAGCTGCCGCCCGCCGCCGCGGGGCCGCTTGGCCCGGCCGGCCGCCGCTGCGAAGTGCCCCTTGGGCCGCCGCTTGCGCGCCGCCGGCTCGGCCGCGGCCATCGGGCAGCGGGCGGCAGGCGGGGGCGGGCACGCGCGGCCTCCTCATCACCTGCAACATGAACGAGCGCA
>NW_024581129.1:1622102-1665134 GCF_017639235.1 Corvus kubaryi
CTCGGCCGCTCCGCCGCGGGCCCGGCCCCGCCCAGCGCGGCGCGGCCCCGGTGCGGTGCGGGAGCGCCCGGGAGCGCGGGGCTGTGCCCGGCCGGGAGGGCCCGGCTGACCTCGCCGTGCAGGCCATGGCGGAGCGGCTGTGCCTCAACGGGCGCAAGCGGCTCGGGGAGGCCGCGGAGGGGCCGCGGGCGCAGAAGAGGCGGAAGGCGGACGGCGGCGGGCCGGGCCTGGGCCCCGAGGTGAGAGCCGAGCGCCCGGCGCTGTGAGGAGCGCGGCGCGGGCCGCCTGTGCCCTGCGGCCGCTTCTCGGGGGCATTGCCGTGTCCCACGGTGGGACGCTGGGACCTCAGCAAAGCCGTGTACACGGGCAGTGTGCTGGGAGGGCCGGCTACAGGTGACATCGTAGAATGCCTTGAGTTGCTCGACAGGGATCATCGAGCCCAGCGGCTGGCCCTGCACAGGACGCCCCAGCAATCCCACCGTGTGCCTGAGAGCATTGCCCAAACGCTTCTCGAACCTGGACAGGTTTGGGGCCGTGACCACTGCCCTGGAGAGCCTGTTAATGGCTTGGATTCTGCTCCAAGGAATGTGGAAAAGAACTCATTTGGCGTGCTCAGCGTTACATTTAAGGAATTTTGTTTAAAAAATAGATACATTCGCCAATATAATCTTCTCCTAAACAAAGCGGGTCTTGAAAGGAGCGTTGTGCGTGCTCAGCACGTGCGTCCCTGAAGGATGCGGAGCAGCCGTGCGGTAACACCTCACCCCAGGCACACTGAGTCAGTGCCCGTGGGACAGAAGGTGGCATGTCCAGTCTGTGAGATCAGTCCTGTTTGTACCCGGCTGGAGACGGATTCCTGTGGTTGGCAGTACCCTCTATTTGGTGACTCAAAACCTCTGCTCTTTGTTTGGGTTTTTCCGCAAAGCTTTAATTAGGCCACATTGAAAACAACGGTGTCATTACTTGTCTCACTCAGCATGAGAGATGAGGCACTGGCAATTACACCAGCCTGTGCTGTTACTGCCAGATGATTCTTAACCGCTGGAACCACGAAGGTGGTCACCTCTCTTTAACTTCTTTACTCAATGACAAATACCTTTAAGAGCCCAACAGCTCAGTCCCTGATTTGGGCCGGCTGTGTCCAAATTACTGAGCACAGGGCTTGTTAGCCCTGTGCAGAGGAAAACAACTTCCAGTGGTTGTTTATGCTGTGAGGTTTTACATCCTGTAGTGTTGTGTGGCATTTTTCCATCACATATTAAAAGAATATCTTTAAAGTTTTTACAGGAATTCTTTGGAACAGGCCATCTGGTCAGTGGAGGTCTCCAAAATGCTGCATTTACTTGCTAATTAGCCTTTAGAAGAATTGTGCGTTTAGGCTTAAAGAACTGTTGTGTTGAACTGTGTGGCACAGTCCCCACCTCATCTACCCAGTGCTTTCTTTCTGCAGCTTCCTTGGATTTTACTGAAGCGTTTTTCCCTGCAGGGGTCAGCAAACCCTTCTGGCAGAGCAGATCCCGCGCTGTAAATAGAGAAAACCTCACATGGAGTGGCTGCATGTAACACTTGTACAAATGTTTAAAGCTCTACAGCAGCAGGTGGGGGAAAGGGCTGAGAGAGTAGGACATTGTGTTTGCATATCAATTGTCTCTTTACTGCATGCATCTGCTTATGTTAATCTTTATTAAATAAATCTTTGAAGTTAGAGTACCTGGGTTGACAGTAAATATAATGTTGAAGTGTGATCTGAAAGGAAACTTTCGCCCATAATGAGTGGAAGAGTTATTTTAAATGTAGTTGGTCGTATCCTAATAGCTTCTTTTTCCTTCGTTTTCCATGAACTGGTGTGATTACATGAAACCTCTCTTTACCAGCATTTCCCTTTCCACAGGAAAAGTCGTGTCGTTTGTCAGCAGCTCTGCTTGGCGAGGGCTCCGAAATCAGCCAGGAGCAGCTGTATGAGCTGCTGAAATATGCAGCTCTGGGGAAATGCCACAACGCAGCACAGCCCAGGTACATCCACAGCCAGAATCAGCCTGGCCTCGTGTTTTCCCGTGGTGTGAGAACATTCCTAAAGGAACATCGGCCATGCTGGGTTTGGAATGCTCACCGTGGAGGTGCCACAATGGCAGCCTGGATTGTGCAGATGCAGTTGTTGTTAGACTTGGCCAGGAGGCAGAATTCCTCTTCTGGCAGAAGTCCTGCCATTGCATAGTTTTGTTTCATGCAGTTTTGAAAAACTAAATGACTGCTGTGGAACTGAAGAAGCTCCACACACTGAGAAACAAAATATCCTGTTAAAACATTAACACAAATATGTATGTATTTCATGTTAGATAGAATCGGAACAGAGCATTCTATAGAGTGTTTTAGAAAAAAAAGCATTTTAATCACTTCTCCCTTTCTCTGGGCAAGTTCTCAGTGCTGGAAGGGCAAGGCTGGGGAGGGTATGTAACCTTGAATGGCAAAAATACGGTGTAATGAAATGAATCTTGAAATGAAACTCAAAGCAGAAAGTACCCCACTTTAGATTTTAATAGTGAATAGAAAATTATTTTGTGAAACTTACTTTGATGCATTAATTCACCAGACTGTGTCAGTACAGTTGAAGTTACTGGTATGTTCACATTCTGATGCATATAAATGAGATACACAGGTCTTGAAATGGTAAGCAGCAGACATTTGCAATAACTTTTCTTGCTCTGTCTCCCATATTCTGTTGCTTCCAGGAATATGTGGCTGTTTGAGATAAGCTATAAAGCCTCTTCTTATTGGAGTAATTTGGCACTTTGCCATTTACTGACTTAAAAGCTGGGCTGGTTCCAACTTTTTTTTTAAAGAGTGCTTGATAATGGTTTTGCTTTGATTTTTAAGTTTTCTTTTTTTTTTAATTATTGCCCCTTTTTTTTAACTGTAGCTGGTGCCGTGTTTATCACCAAAGACACCTGGCTGGGGTTGTGGTTGTCGTTCTACATGAAATGAGCCAACTCCATTTCTACAGATTCTATTTACAGTTCAAACACCTCAGGAAAGTGTTCCGGCATGTAAGTCCCCAAACTGCATCCGTGTCTTCTGAACTTCTTCCAGTCCTGAAACCACATCCCAGGGATAATGGCTGCAGTGGAATGACTGCCTTTTCCAAGGATGCAGCCATCCTTGACTCTTACAGCAAGTGAGAGGATCTATTTGCAGCAGTTGTCAGCTCAGAACAAAGGACAGGGCTTTGATATTAGGAACAGGATTTCAAGACTTATGTCTTTGAAGCCTTACCAGGTGAAATGTTTATTGATGCTTCAGTCCTCTGACTGTTATGTATCCTGCATCTACAGATGCCAATTAGATTATAAATATTTTGGAATAATTTCAATAATTTGGAATTTACTCTGAGTGAAGAGACTCTCAATAGAGTTATGCTAATCCCACTGGTTGAAAAATATCACTTTTGTTATTTGAACTTTATGTCAAGTTTCTCCCATTTCCCAAAAAGATTAGTAAAATAATTATTTTAATTTTCTGACTTACAAGCAACATTTTTGAAGGAAGATAGAAAGAAGGACTTGAGTTCAAGCTTCTAGAGTTCTTCCTGAACTACAGCAAATGTAAATCACAACTTAACTGGAAAGACAGGAACTGGCTTTAGTTTCTATCAAAGAAAGTCTTGAGATTTGCCTTCTTTATCGTATCTGGCAAGGCAAATCTGTTCTGTAGTACAAAGAATCCTGTGTCATCCCTCATTGGAACACGTTTGCTTTGTGTTGGGTTTTTCTACTTGATAAAACACCAAATGTATTCCCACTATTTCTTTATCCATCCTTCTCTGAATTTGGCTGGTTTGGGGGTCAATAAACCCCCCATTTTCTTGTTATTTCCGCATGTCTTTCAAAGTCACTAACACGTGTCTTTTTTCAGAGATTCACATTAACACCTTCTGCTAACTTCCCAGTCAGCCTGTATGGAGAAGGAACAAACCTGAAACCTCAAAACACTCCACAAGGTATTTTGTTTGGTTTTGCATTGTCTCTTTCAATACAGTGACTCACTGTGAACAGAAATTTATGATTTTGTGTCCTCTGCAATCCCAGTGCTGCCATGGCAAACTTGTTTAGAAAGAAACACATACAATGGCTTAAACCATGAGACTTCTTACCCTGACTACTTCAGTAACTCATGTTGGGCCAATTGTCAAAGTGAATGCAAAAAGAGAGAAAGTTTTTGACATATTTAATCCCAAACTCTGCTGCTTTGCTACCCATTTTGTGATTCTTTTATTCTAAGATGTATCTAATCAAAGAAACAAGACATCAATATTTTAAGCTAAGAAGACTGTGTGTCTGTCTTTTTCTCTGACCTTCTCTCTCCAGTCTGTTGTTCCAGGTAGTAATTTGGAATGGTGCAGCCTGTAAGTGTTCATCTGATGCAGAAACTGCATGCAGGTAGGGAGTGCTATCTGACCACCACAGATGCTTCTGTATTTTACAGGCTTGACTTCCCCCAGCAGTGAATGCATTACTAAAAGCTCAGACTTGCAATGTGATCCCATCATTCAGAGATACGGAGAAAAGAAACAAGGCCTTACAAGCTATACTCTAACTTTAGAAGAGCAGAAAAGAAATGACTATCCCATAGAAGGTCAGTTTTTGAGCAAGGGCTGTTTGGTTGTTTTGTTATGGTGGGGGTTGTTTTTAATTTTGATAGTTTAGTGATATGCTTTGTCATATAAGATGAGTTGTAGGAGAAAGTTCTTTTTCTTATTCCTGGGTGTGTTTTCCCTCCAGGTTCCCCTGGATGCAAGGGCTACATCTCCACAGAGTGTGATCAGCAGAGGACAGACAGCAGCCCCCTCTTTGGTCTGGATTGTGAAATGGTAAAAATCAGTGTGTGTGGCCTTAAAAAATAGAGTCAGGCACCCAGCTCTTACCAGCTGTTCCCAAGTGAGCCAAGCACTCTGTGTATTTGTTAAACCACTTCTGATATCTTAATATCTGCTGCCAGTCCCTTCCTCGATGGTACCAGTGCTAATACAGCCATGGGAAAGGCCCTGGAAGTGGTTCTGGCAACGAGACAGAAACAATATCCTGAGCAGAGAGCTCAGTTCTGTGTTGGCTCCCAGGGCAGCAGCTGGATCTGCCAGGCCTATCAGCAATGCTGCAGTAACCCACGAGGGTGCTGTGGAATTCCTCCTCTGCTCTCTCCAAGGTTTGGGAAAGGAAAAGTACTTCCCTGTCACACATCTTTTCATTTAGTCAGCACAGTTCCTCTGGCAGCTGCTGTGGTGAAGAGTCCTCTTTTAGTGCAGTTTTAGCCTTGCAGAGATGCCTGTTTGGCATCAGCATTGAATAACTATTGATACAACCTGGGCTCTGCCTTGAAACTGTACAAGTTCTCTGGGGCTGGTGCTGTCAGTGGCAGTTGTGCAGTGCAGAGCACAGACTGATTCTGTGAAATCAGCACTTCTTTACAGTGTTTCTCTCTGTGCTGTGCTTGCCTGTGTGTTTGCTGTGCTTACAGTGCACATTTAACAACTCAAATGAAGCACAGTAGAGTATAAAACAACCAGCTATGAGTGGTAGATCTCTGAGTCAAGGAACTCCTTAGCTGCTGCTGCAGCCAAAGCAGATGTTAGCTGAGGTGTTCGAGTGGCAGCATCATGCTGATCCAACAACTGCCTGTGCTTCTTCCTGACAGTGCCTGACGGCGAAAGGGAACGAAGTCACCCGCGTGTCCTTGGTGGATGCCCGGGGTCGGTGCCTGCTGAATGAGCTGGTCAGACCTGAGAGCACAGTGGTGAACTACCGCACCAGGTCACTTGCACAAACCTTTCCTACCTCTCTGTCTTTCAGAGCTGCAGCCCTTTCACACTCAGCCTGTTACACAGGACCTTTCAGAAACCCCTTGGTTTGCACGGATGCCTGCTGCATTCCCCTCAGTGTTAAGAATACAGTTCTTGCTGTGTGACTGAAGTGACCAGCATTATGTGTACAATCTGCTGCACAGTGCCCCTGGGGCTACCAGGCAGAACCGTTGCCATTCTGCAGTGTCCATGGGAAAGTTCTGTTACAAAGTGATGATACACAGTACAAGTTACTCGTCACTGCTGGTTATAAAATAAGATGGAGTCCATAGCTGAATTTGCTCATATGTAAAAAATGCATAGAGCTTGTACACACCTCTAGGGTGGGGCTCAGGATTGTAACAAAAGCAGGCAAAACTCAAGTCTTGTCTTCTTCAAAATGTCACCTGGCTTTATCCAGGACGTGATGTGCCAGTCCCCTCAGGTTACTTGGAAGCATCTCCTTCCACCATCAGACTTGCAGTATTTCCTTACCTGTGCTATCTGATGCTGCCAACTGCATCACTTAAAAATACCTGGGAGAAATGACCTTTTGAAACAGACGTGGTAGCACTCTTAGCAGTTTAATACAGCTGCAGCATATCCTCTGATGTTGGAAGAGAAAGCAGTAAATAGTAAATTCTGTGATTGGTTATACTGAGTCCATATTTTACGGGGCCTGCTTGTAATACTCTCTAGCACACACTGTTCTAATGTGTTGCTTTTAACTCATGCAACTTTTGTTTTGAAGGTTCTCAGGAATCACAAAGAAAATGCTTCTTCCAGTGAAGACAAGACTGTCAGACATCCAAACCAGGCTAAAAAAAATGCTTCCCCATGATGCAGTATTGGTGGGTCATTCTCTAAATTCTGATCTTCAGGCTTTAGAAGTGAGTATGTTTCTAAGAGTGTTTTTCCCAATCCTGTGTTGCTCATTTCAGACCTGAAAACTCTTCAAAATTGCTCTTTTTATTAGTGAACAGTTGTTAATTGCTTCTTATTATGAATAGCCCTATGTCTGTAAGGATTTAAAAGACAAAGAGTCTCCTTACAGCTATAAAATTTGCAAGGGGCTGTTCAGAACCCTAAGGAGAGAAGTCTGTCCAGACATAGGTATTGTTGCAACTGAAGCTTTACCCCTCTGCTTCAGCCAGATGCTTCTGATAGCTCTGTCATGGGGAGAACTGAAATCCTTTATGTGGGTAATTTAACCAGTCTAAAATGCTTGACTCATAACTAATCTTTCTAACCCAATCTAGATCTTACCACTAGAATGGGAAGTAGAAAGGAGAGTTGGACTTGTTTGATTATTCCTTTTGCTCTCTTATTGTGGATCAGGTTGCTGTCAGTGAGAAACTGGCAACTGAAATGAAAAGGCAGAGGCACAGAAAACTGTGGAGTTACTGTCCAATTCTGTATGTCTGCTGTTCTTAAACTAAACTGATGATTTTCTCCTCCAGATGATCCACCCCAGTGTTATTGATACTTCACTGCTTTTTGCCAGAAGTGAAGGTCGAAGATTTAAGCTAAAATTTCTAGCCAAAGCTGTTTTAGGGTAAGATTATTACTGTACTGTCATGGCAAAGATTAGAAACTGTCATGGTGGATCATAGGGTCTTATTCTGCCACTACTAGTATCAGAATTATTATTTTTTTACTAAGATTCTGAATAAAGGAGCAGGCTGTGCAAGTAAGACATGGTAAAAAGGGATTTACTGGCTGCTTAAAACATCAGGCAGCGTAATAAATGGGCTTGTCTTTGAGCAAGCAGGAATGCTGTGACCCAGCCAGATCTGAGTCCCAGTAAAACTAGCCTTTCTCCAGGGCTCTAGAGGTGTATTGAATTGTAGAACAACAAAGGCACTCTGGCTCACACAAATGAGAGGTGCAGTTGGCAAGAAAGAAAAATTAATGCATGAAAGTCGGATTTTCTGATTTAAATCATATTTCTCAGTGTATCAGCTACCACTGGATAGTGTCTCAGTGAGACAGCTCTCCCCATGCTCACAGTGAGTTACTCTGCAGTGCCAAACTTCACTGACCTGGAGGCTGCCTTCCTCTGTGTGCAGATTATGAGTTGGGCCATCAGTCAAGAAAGAAGTAAAATTGAAAAATAGTCATGCATCAGAGTGGCAAGTATTAGCACTGCTTCTGTCAAATTCCATAAACCATTTCGCTCAACATTGCAAAAACATTTCTTGCAGTAACTTTTGGGAATATTTCACAAGAATGCTGCTGCACAGAACTGAAATTCTTTTTGGAGAGGGGAAAGCTCTTTTGCCCGAAAAGGACCCAGTTTAGAAAAGACAGGATGTTGGTCAGTGTGGAGAAACAGATAACCTCCTGTACACCTAATTTTGATGCCCTAGGAAGGAGATTCAGTGTGAACAGAAGCTTGGGCATGATCCTACAGAAGATGCTAGAGCTGCATTGGAATTAGCTCAATTCTTCATTGAGCAAGGACCAACAAAGGTAGTTACATCTAATTAATATTCCTGTCCTAAAATACAGAACATAATGTTGTTGTGCTTATGAAGAAAAAACCCCACTCCTGCACATCTTCCTGTTGATTTAAAAGGGAAAATGGAGCTGTGCTAGAGACTCCAGTTTTGACAGCCTGTTGCTTTCAGCCTGAATAACCTGGGCAGCACCAGTGCTCGGTGCTCACCAACATCAGCCAGCATTGCTGCTGATCCTCAAGGGGGGCACTGGGTAAAGAAGGACTGAGGAATGCCTCCCAGCCTGCAGGAATGCCTGTAATTTTTCTAGATGAAAGAAGAGAGAGACCTTGTGTGTTGTGGTAGTGATTCAGCTGGTTTTATGAGTCCCTTGTGTTGTTGATTTCTGAGAGAACATTTTTGGAGATGATAGCCTGTTGATGCTGTGAGTGCTACATGCTCGAAAATGACAACAGAAAATAATAAGTCAAGAAATTAATGCCCATGTTTCTTCACTGCTGGAGTGTGCCTACGTGACTCATAGGGAAAGCATAGGCTTTTTGGTCAGCTGCAATTAACTGATGAGATGAAAGCCAACTAATAATCTTCCTTCCCCAAGGTAGCAGAACTAAACTTGGAGATGCTTCTGACAGCTGAAAAACTGGCTGAGGTCTCACAGAACAAAGCTGTGCTGCAGCCACAAAGATGTGGGTTCCAGGAACAGCTGAATGAGCCTCCGCCATTATCCAAACCATGGTAATAAGATTCTCAAATATGCATGTTTTTCCTTCAGCTGAATCTTCAGTAAAATCAGACGAGGGCCTTCGGTTTTTCAGAAGTCATCAGGATCTTCAGAGAGACACAAATAATTGCAGCATAGTGCTGAAAAACTTTCAGCAGTTTCATCTTAAATTTCACAGAGTATTTCCTAGGCTTCTTTTCATGTTGTGGACAAGAATATTCTTTCAAATTTCTTTAATGAGCTTTAGTTCTCTGACAAGAATTTCTTGAAAGTTTTTGATTTCCCATATTGAAAAGTACTGTGATTCAGAGTGTACTTCTCTCTGCTAGTTTTTTAGATTGTCTGAAGGTGACTGGCCAAAAACCCCTCCTTTTGGGCAGACAGGGACTAGACTCTTCCGGCCTGTGTCAGAGAAACCTGAGCACTTCAAACAAACAGGTGAATGGACTTAGAGTGGGTTGGTCTGAGTGTCAAAATAGTTCAAAGTTGTTCTTGTTCTGGGAGTGGGTAGATGAGTCCTGTTTTAAAGAGCTGACTGACAGTACTGTTAGCAATACTGTTAATGCCAGGTTAGCTAAATCCATCTGAGCATTTCGGAAATGAGCTTTGATCCTCTGCATCCTCTCATGACTCACCAAAGGGGAATTTCTGCCTGAGGGCTTTCTTGGACAATAATGAAAATTAAAGTTGGGAGTTAAATTCAGTTGTTTCTGATCCTCTGCAGTACAATTGTCTTGTACCTCTTTAATGCTCTTGTCCCTCCAGATTCTTCAGAGAGCCTTGGAAGATGTTCCCCTGTCCAAATTCAGTATCATTCAGTTCAGTTTGGGTCCAGAGTACATTGCATCTCACCTTCATGCTGGACTTCATGAAAAGGTATTATTTTTCATTTGAGAATAGTCCTCACACTGAGCTTGCAGACAGATGTGATTTATCAGGAGGCACCTTTGCTTTGTGAAGTGCCTTCTCTAATCTGTGTTCCAACAGGTGAGAAGCAAGCTGACTGACATGCTGACAATTTACGCAGGTCCTTTTGAAGAAAACTTCTGCCTGAAGTCTGTGAAGAAAGAATTTGGGAGGTGTGGACCAATCCAGTCCCTTACAGTGGTAACTGAAACATTCCAGGTGAGGAGCACTCATAAGGTTGCTGACAGGCCTGGAAGGTCAGATTAATCTCTTGGAAAGAGATGGATTAGAACCACAGAAATACCAGTTATTCTGTTTGGAGTTTTTGTCTGGTAGTTTAGTCATCAGCTACAATCATTCAGGGTACCTAAAAAGCTGCTCCATACAATGACAAGAACAAATGCAGCTCATGTGCTGCTCAGGGGACTCTGAGCACTGGAGAAGCTGAGGTGCTTTTTGTCCTTCTCAAGAGAACTGATACGTTAAGGCCTTTTACAGCCAAAGGAGAAAAAAAAGGCTATTATTAATTGAAGAGTTAATTGAAGGGGGTTTTAAACAGCTAGAGTATGTGGAGTGTTACATATATTACCCCCAAACTTTTTTATATTCTATTTTTAAAAGAAAGCACAACTTCATTGAGGCCTGACTTTTTAAAAGGGAGGGCTAATGTGTCTCACTGGTAAGCCTGAAGTGCTTTACTGTTCTGTTTCAAGCCATATGTCTGTGTCCAATACGAAGTGCTGGAAGCTGCCCAGCTTGCTGTGGAAAGCCTGAATGGAGCTGAGGTGGCAGGATCCTGCATTAAGGTAAACAAGGCAAACAGCAAAAGCCCAAGTTGTGTTGAGCCCAGGCACAGCCTCCAGTACAGCTCTGGAACACCCCAGCAGCGTGTCTGGGCAAGTGCTGGCTGCTTGTGCTGTTACAGCCTCCCTGTCCCTGCACAGCTTAGGGCCCCTGGCAGAAAGGAAGTACCTATATCCCTCTTTTTTCTCCTTTCTGCCTGTCAGCAGAAGGGAATTAGAAAGCATTCTGACCTCCAGCTGCAGCTTTAAAGGGCAGATCCAAGTAACAGGGCTATACAGAGTATGGCATTTTAGTTTTACAGTGTTTCTGCATTACAAATATGATCTCCCTTTATCATGACTAAGTAAGTTAGCCTTCATTAGTCATATTTATTTCGAGTGAGGGAAAACAGCCTGTCTACTTTTGGTAATGGGAGAAAAATACTTTAAAATAGAAGCTCAGAACACAGAGCTGTGTGGGCTGATGGGCTCTTTATTCCTGCTGCATCCACCCCAGGTCCAGAGACCGGTCACTGCAGCCATGCTGGACTGCAGTGTTCTGATTAAGGAATTAGAACTGGATGTAGAAAATGAAGGTGTGATTTATGTGGCCGGTCTG
Source organism: Corvus kubaryi (assembly GCF_017639235.1). Classification (NCBI taxonomy): domain Eukaryota; kingdom Metazoa; phylum Chordata; class Aves; order Passeriformes; family Corvidae; genus Corvus; species Corvus kubaryi. The sequence continues at coordinate 1,633,420 of NW_024581129.1, forward strand.
AAGAAGTCATTAACAGAGACAGACTTGCAAGAAGAATTCAGCCAGTTGAAAGACCTAGAAACACTGTTCCTGCCAAAGGATCTTCAGAGTGGAAAGCACAGGAACTGCTGTTTCCTCAGTAAGTAGCTTCACACACAGCCTGCGTATTTCCTTCAAATAAGCTCATTCAGCAGCCCCTGGGACTTTGCACAGACACAGCAAGAGCTGCTGAAACTCAGGTATGCTCAAAGGGATGGTATTTAAAATGCTGCAGTGGAAGCACATACTGTTTGGAAGAGCACTTTACAGCTAAATATTTAAGAGGAAAAAACACCTGCTTGAAAAAAACCCCGAACATTTACTTAGAAAAATTCCAGGGCAGCTACTGGAGCCCCTCACATGGGTACTTCCATGTGAGGGCTGGCTACTGTGCAGCTTCACACAGATCAGTAATCACCTCTAAAAGGTGAGAACAGCTCAATGAGTGCTGCTGCAGCCAACTGGCATTTCAAGTCTGATGTTTATCTGCAGCGAGATGAGGATCTGCTTGCTGCAGTGATTTGTTTCTCATCTCCATCCTGCTCCACACCTTTAGCCCTGCCTTGCAGGTGCCAAGGAGGGCAGCAGCAGCATTGCCAAAGCATGTTCCCTTCTCTTTGCATTTCAGAATTCCAGAAATCCCAGAGTGCCATGGATGCCCTTGAAGCTATAAATGGATGGACCATGAAGGGTAGCGAGCTAAGAAGTAGGAATGCCCTTGCTCCAGGTCACCTCTGGAGATGGATTTGGCAAATGAATCACAGCGATGGGAAACAAGGAAAACACATCTTCTATGAGCAAATGGAGCAGCTGTCTGACTCTGTGAGTGTGAGGCTCTGCTGATGTTTGTTGCAGTTAGTGAGGAGGGATTGCCCTGGGAACCTGGAGTGGTAGCTTTGAGCTGACGTCACTTTGAGGTGCAGAGCTGCTTGGGACAGAAGGGTCTCCTTGTGCTGGAGCAAAGGGGCTGCCAAGAGCTCTCTTCCACAGAGCAGTTTGAGAAATAATACCACATGAGATAACGTGGTGTTTGCAGGGTATTGCATAGCCTTAAAACCAGCATAGCTGCACAGAGCAGTGGGTGGTGCTGCCCAGGAACTGAAGCCTGGCACTGGAGAGCTGACAGGGCACAGGTGGCACAGGAGTCACAGGGAGGGGTGAGTGGCTGCACAGCAAAGAAGAGCTCTAGTTGAGAGCTCTGGAGGTGGAGCTCTCATTTTTACCTGGAGGGAGCTGTGATGCCATTTGAGCAGGGCACATGGTTGTCCCTGCAGCTGGGCCACTGCGCTGCCAAGTGCCAGGCAGAAGTGGCATCACTGCTGCCCTTACCTGTGCCATCCCACAGGTCAGCCTCCCCACACACTCAGAGGTATAACTGCTGATGAACGAGGGACTTTAATGCTTCTGTTCTCTTATGCAGGAGCAGGATCTAAGGAAAAAGGTGAAGAAGTTAGACCACGATATCAAAAAGCTTTATAGAAGCCTGCAGAATAACACCCTGTGCGTTGTTCTCTTTCCTGGTGTGAACAGGTAACTTGCTGCCTATTTTGCAGAGAACCAAGGAGCCGAATAATTTTGTCTTAATCTATTAAAAATTAAAGCCTTGCACAAGGAAGAGAAAGCCCAAGAGGAAGGCTGAAGAAGCTGTTGTACTTAATCTGACTTTCATGTCGGGCCAATAAAACCTCAGGCCTGCGTTCTGCCCACAAAGCAGGCCTGAGCCAAATTCATGTATCTTAGGGTCCACAGTGCTGATTAATTGTGCACATCTTAGCAGTTCACTCATCTGCCCTGATGGATGTTTCATCCCCATTGACAATGAGGTAAGTTTTATGTGGCCATGAGAGAATCAAGCAGAGTTTCCACAGCAGGCAGGTTTTTTGGGGGGTTTTGGTGGGGTTTTGTTTGGTTTTTAAAACCACCTACCAGTTGTTGTGTTGTGGTACTCCAATGTGTGTGCTTCAGACACAGCTGATCAAGGAGGTGGTTCATGCCCTTATGTGATGGACAAAAATGAGAAAACCCAAATACGTTCACTGGAGTCCTTCAGCTCTTTAGGAAGGAGAGAGTTGTGCATTTGAGTTGGGCTTCCAGCTATAGTGAGCGTCCTGCATTTCAGCCCCTGGGGCCTGAACTGCCATGCTCTGCTAGATTATTAACCAGAAAGGTTCAGTCTTCCCTAAGCAAAGCCCTGGTTCCTGAGGACATACTCCAGCAGCTTTCTGTGCTCTCACTGTCACTGGTCAGCCTAATAAAGGTCACATCTACCTTTGCTTTTCTTCAGTGCCCTTCAGCAGAAGGGGCATTGTTCCCTGTGGAGACATGCCCTGGAATACAAGCAGAGCCAGAGCTGCTCAGCAGCATCTTTTGCCTGGCTGGGCAGCCATGCCAGGTTCCCCTCCCTCACTTCCAAAGCTTCCTGAGAAGAGCCATGATGCTGTATAATCCTGTGCTCCCAGCTGTGTCCCTGGAAGAGAGATTGATCCAAAGCCAAGAGATATTTAGGCTTAATGGCAGTGACAAACCATTTCAGCCAAGGGCTGCTCTTGGTGTGATTTGCTCCAATTGTTCAGTTACTAAAACTTAAAGGAAAAAAGATAATTTTTAAAATTTGTCATCTTCAATAGAGCATAAGTTGTTGTTCGGGGGGGGCCCCCCCAAATTGTAGCTTACAAACTGAACCAGCAGCAGTTCCTGCCTTACCAGCAAAGCATTCCCTGCAGGTCACCCTGAGTGCAGCTGGGATTCAAACACTGCCTCAGTCTGACCTGGCTGTGGGCACTTCCATGCATGTGGGCCTTGGATCAGCTGCTGCTTTCTTTGGGCTAAAACTGCATCAGTTTTTACATTTCTGAGCAATCATTTGCCTCTTCTCTATGCCCTGTATCGCCTCAGGTAGCCTGCACACTCACCTGTCACCCCACAGGAAGGTTTGAGGCTGTGGGTTGCAGTCCACACCATGTGTCCTTTGCAGCAGTCACCGGGTTCAGCACATCCAAATTTACCTTTCGAGGCCCATTTCCAACTATTCTCCCTTATCACAAGCTTCCATCACTGAGGGGTAGGAATCCCACCAGCAGAACAGGTGGATTCAGGAATCTGCATCCACAGGGAGCCTGTGGAAGCCCACAGAGCCTGGCTCACACTCTCAGGCTGCTGAGTGGGTTAGATGGGAACTCCATCTCAGGCTGGGAAGGGCTTTCTTGCCAAGTGAGGTTCCTGTATTAGTGTTTCCCAGAGGACCAACAGTTCAGAGGAGGCTTCTTGATTAAAAAGAATGCCAAGTAATTGTGGGGTGGAAAAAGAATTAGTTTTTCAATGTGCTGACCCTGGGGGTTGCAGTCCTCTCAGTACCAGCCCAGCAGGGTTATGTGCATGGAGGCTGAACTGAGCAGAACTAACACACTTCTTGTTTGTGTTGCAGCACGCATGGATCACAATCTGGCCTTGGTCTGATGGGAATAAAAGATGATGAAGGGAGGAGCACTTGTTAAACTGCCAAGTTTTTAAGCAAAGTCTTTTGTTAAGATATTTTTAATTACTTTAAATATTGATGTCTTTGTAAAGACCTCTTACCATAAGAACAATAGGCTTTCACTCTGTATCTTCTACAAAGTCTAAAAATAAAAGCCATTCAAAATGTCTTAAAGCACAAAACCTTTTCCATTAACCCTTCTTGCTGTGGGAAGGTTGAGCCAGGGAGGTGCTCAGGCAGTGCTGGGGCAAACCGGGGCTGTGCTCCATAGGAGCCAGGCAGGATTGGCCTGTGGGATCCCATTCCTTGTTGGGAGACCAAGCTGCCAGCTGGGGCATCTTCCCTGCAACATCCCAGCCCATAAACCAGGCAGCCAGGTTGGTGCAGAACCTGCAGCAGCTGCTCAGCAGTTAACAGCTACCCCAGGAATTGTGTGGATTTCTGGAACCGTGTGGTGCCAGCTCCTGAATTGGAGTCGCTGCCTCCTTTCCGGGAAAGTGCTGTACTTAGTCCATGGAAAGGAGGAATTGGTGATTCACACTTCTTGGACAATCTCCACTTTCTCCTCCCTCCCTGACCACAGCCACGCTCCCCTCACACGCACAAAAAAAAAAAAAAAAAAGTTTCCGTGTGGCTGTAGGAGGGGCAAGGGGTGTTTTAAGGAAAGCACATGCTGTGTGCACTTTGCAGAGCATGGCTTTCCACAGGGGGCTGCAAGCAGGATGAGGTGATTTGCAACCTGATAGCTCCAGCCCTGTCCTTTGCAGCCATTGCCACCTAAAGTAGAGGCTGCTTGACCAGCTCTTGTTAACATACAGAATTTCCAAGCACAAGGATGCTTAGAAGAGCTTCTGGCACTCAGAAAAAAAAATTGAAAAATTGTAAGGAAATGTTTGTCAAAAGGTTTGACCATGAGTTGAGGGATTTTTTCATGTGAATTGGAATAGGCCAAGATAAAGCTGAAATAGCTATAATTCCAGAAATTACTAAATACAGCTGATGGAATATTTACACCCTCCTACTTTCCAACCCCAAGTTCACTGCGCTGGGCTCTCTCTTTACATTGGGATTTGGAAGCTGGGAATTGCTGCATGGAGGAGCAGGCACAAATACAGGCAAGCGGGAGAAAGGCAAGTTCAGCACAAGCCCAGAAGCAGCAGTGAGCGAGCAGGAGATGCTCATGTCAGTGTCATTAAAGACTAAATTTAAAGCCACCTGAAAGTCAAATCTATTATTCAGCAAGATGAATGCAGCCAATTTTTTTCTTACAAAAAGGTACTTTGGTCACTCCAAGTGAGCCTGGCATCCTTTGGCTGCAGCTATTGCAAACTGGCGTAAGGACCAACATCCATGCTACTCCAGAATGTGAAAGGGAGCCAGTGCCTTCAGCAGCAGAGCCAGTCCCTGCTGCTGAGCCAGCCCCGCACAGACCAGGGCCCCAGGCAGCTCAGGGCAGGGGGTGAAGGGCAGACTGAGCCCAGCACTCATCTCTAAGGATTTGCTCCTGTTCAGGCTGTTCACATTCAGCATCTCCTTGTTGCAGACACCTGCACTGCAAAGTTGAAAAAAACCAGCTAGTTTTCCTTCCACACACTTAAAAATGATGTGGTCACCTCCCTGCAAGGACTAGGTAGGATTCAGTGAGCATCCAGGAGTCCTGCTTGAGAAACTCACATGACAAATAAAACTAGCCAGAGTCCTATTCATAGGCATGAAAAAATAAGTAATTTGTCCCTTTTTAATTGAAAAATGTAAAAAGGACTTCAGCTTTAAATAAGACATTTTGTACAAAGCTTGAGCACAAAAAAGTGAACACCAAAGTGTCGTTATGTAAACACCACAAATGTTACTCATTTGTTCAGTAAAGCACAGAACAGTGTGCGAGTTCCCCGTCCAGTGGGTGAGATTTCTGTAGCTGTTCCCCTCCCCTCAGACCTTACTGGAATACAGGAAACCCAGAAGCTTTGGAACATTTACAAGCTACAGTAGTCAGGATACATTGTGACTAAAGGATTTTTTTGTTGGTTTTTTTTTTTTTTTTTAAGGGATTGGTCATTTAAATATACAGAAGTACAATAATCTCACAGGTAAATGAATGGCAGCTTGGATTAGAAAAAGCACCAAAATATTTAATATACATCTGGCACAAATTTCACAAGAAGTCAGTAATGGACAAACCAATGCTTTGCTTATAAGAAAAGGAAAACCTCAGACTGTACTTAATGCTCTTCTTCCAAAAGGGACACAACAAAAACATTGCACTCAGGATTGCTATCAAGTAAAGACAACCTCTTATCACACCCTACTTGCATTGTGCCTTAGATTGCACATTCCATAAGATGCTGTTTCCATTCTGTTCCAGACACCAATGGTGAGAAAATTTGATGTAAGAAAAGTAACTGTAAAACTACAAACCAATTCAGTAGATTGGGATTCAGTAGATGCATTGTCCTGAAATTCTCCCAATTCTCCTCTAGATCAGGTTTCAAATTTGGCTGCATCCCCTTGAAAAAAAATCCTACACGAAACAGAATTTACTCCAGCTGTTTTGAAGCATTACATTTACACAGCACTTCTGATACTGCTGTCCCAAAGAGGACCCACGGGGCTGCTCTGTGACACGCAACACATTCATCATTTCCCAGAGTGAGAAAACTGGCTCATACAGGGTTATCTCCTGGGTAAGTCTGAAAAGGCAAAACACCCCCGGCACCCAGCCCGGCAGATCTGACCCTGCCCACCCTCGCTGGTTACTGAGGAGCCGAGAGGCCCAGCAGGGAGCGGTGCTCACAGGAGGCGCAGTGACAGCCACACAAAGCCTGCTCCCGTTGCTTCCTTAGTTACACCGAGTTCCTTCTCTGGGAGCAAACACCACCAAAGTGCACTCCTTCCATACGGGAGGACTCGAGGCTCAACTGGGGCCTCACGATCCACAAGAGAGAAACGAGGCTGCACCAACCAGCGCTCCCAGGCCGACCCTTCTCCACAGCCCATCAGGGCCCTGCGGTTGCTTCATTCCCTCAAGACCAGCCAGTGGAAACCCCAACAAAACGAACAGGACAGAACCCTGCCAATCCCATCCATGGCTCCCGGAACTTGAGTTACTCAACAACTAACAGCACAAGGCCCCAAAACCCTCCTGCCAGCCCATCTCTTTCTTAAAGACTACTTCAAACTTACAGATAAGAAAGCAAGTGTATTTTTAAATAACTTTGTTTAGCATGACTTAAAAAGTCACAACTTCAAAATATGGAGCACTAATCTGTGAAGTCCTCTAACATGTAACACACATGGGAGTAGCAGCCAGCCTTCAGCTCCACCGATACTCTGTGCAGGTTTGCCACCTCTGGTCACACAATCTCCACTCTCATGGGCCCAGAGAAGAGCAAGAGTCAGCAGCTGTAACTGCATAAAATGGCAACATTCAAGTAAACACGCTGCTTCAACAGTAGGCAACCTTTAGTCCAGATATAATTTACAGGGGGGGAAAAAAGAAACACTTTACAGCACAAACACTGGAGATGGATTTTTTTCCTGTGTGTGAAATGACATGTTATCCAAAAAGGGCTTATCTGAAGAGTGCAATTATGCAAAGATAGAAACTTATTAAAAATTAAACAAAAAACAGTATTACCTACAGAACCTGTTGGATTTTCAAAGACTGAGGATTGCAATAGTAGCAAGGAACCGCTGCAATGTCAGTGATTTAAGGCAAGCTGTTAGGACAAGAACGTACATGCTCCTTTTACCTTTTATCTCACATGTCCCCCGTTCTCTTGAAATACGTGCCCGTCCTCATAGTGCAAGAGGTCACACCCCAAAACCAGCCCTCACACTGGAAGAACCTTGCAGCAGCAGTTGCTACAGCATCGCTCTGTGGGGGATTTGCCGTGACAGCAACTGTGTTGCAGCTTGCTTTGGGGGAGGAAAGGAAGGACACAGATGTGTTGCATGGAAAAGAACACCCCCAATGCATTCATGAACACAGCTGAGCACCGAAGCCACTCCGGCATCTCCAGTTCCCTTGAGAATGCTCCAGCTTTGCTCAAGCACAAGGGTTTTATCCTGAGCATGATTCTGACCTCAGAGAGAAAAAGGATGAGTGCAGCCTTTGCACTTTCGCAGCTCCCATCTTTGCTGGGTGTTACAAGTCCAGTCCAACATGGAACAAAACACAGTATTTTTGATTAAAAGAAAAATACACTCATGGCACTGCATCAGGTGGGTTCCTAAAGCTTTTCAAGGGCAAATGAAAAGGCTGATGGCTCCCTCTTGGGGAGCAGCTGCTCCATCTTCAATTCATTGTCAGTCCAGGCAGCCTGACCAGGGAAGAGGAGGTGTGGTGACAGAAGCCCCTGAGCCACAGGCCACATAGCTCTGCTCGCTCGCTCTATTGCACTCCAAAAGTAGCACCCGGGAGGACCAACTCTTGCTTGCAGCTTGACCCGGCCCCCTTCCAAAGGGTCCTTTGCATACAGGTTAAATGCAGGATACCAAAACTATGGCAAATAGATAATACTTAACTTGGGTCAATTAAAAAAAATAGATTACTCATCCAGGCATAAAATCCTGGGACAAAAGGATGGTAGCCTTAAACTATTCAAGTCTAAGAACAAGAGGTAGAGATACCTACGTACTTCATGGTGAAGGAGTTACAGCCTTCTTTCTGTCTTACAATCTCATGAATTTCACTTCAGTTCACACTATAAAACCAAAGGGTCAATCTTCAATAATGCAGAGAGAAAATGTTAACACTGGTGGGTTCGTTTGCACACAACAAAATTTAAGCAGACATTTTGCTTTAATACTTATTTGAAAAAATATGTTTTTCTCTATATTGAAGCACTACCCTGAAGAATTTTGAGTTTCAGGTTAAGCATCTTCCTTTTTTATATGAAAGGCTAAATTCACATGCACACACTTTGAGCAGAGTGGGCTCAAGGGAAGAACTGGGTGCCCAATTTACTGATCACACTGCAGAACACAAGGCTGCAAGACCCAGAAACTCACAATGACTATTATTTACCAAAGAATGAGAATGATGTAACCTCAGCCAACAAACTATATCACAACTGAGGTGGCTATTAACTACATGGTTTCTTTAACTTTGCTGGGCTTTTTTTGGATACAAGGCTTAGAACTGTAAGTATAATAGTTATATTGACAGTGTCACAAAAAGTCTAAGGTCACTGGTCAGTGCATAGGTCTGGGAACCACGGGTGACAGGCTAGTCCTGGATCCGTAGGTTCTTCAGGCTCTGATGGACACACAGAGAGTGAAATAAAAGTCACCCAGTAAAGCTGCTGCTGCCCCCAGCACTGTGACCACCCCCGGTCCACGGGAGGAGGGGCTGCATCCCTCTGCCACGAACCCGAGCCACTCCCTCCTCAGCAGAGCAGCCTGAGCTCATTTCACGCTCTCAACTGTGCTTGGCTGAGAACTGTCCTGGTTCAGAGCTGATCCAGGAGATCAGCCGGGCCAGCCCAGGGAAGTGGCTCTCACAGTCCCAACTGCCAGAGCTGCAGCTGCTTCTGTGCCACCTGCCACACCTTCAGTCATTTTCCTGTGGTCCTTTCACTAGGATTGCACAGTACTAAAAAGCTGTAATTCTCCATGTAGAATAGCACCAGCAGCAAGTAAACTCACAATTTGGTGGTCAATTCCAACTCATTTCCTCGGTCATGTTTTATGGCCAGCTACGGGTGGGATCTTTCAAATCCTTACTTGAATCAAGAGATAGTCTTTGACCTCAGAAATGCACCCACACGAGTAAAAATTAGCGCAGTTAAGCCTCCAGTTTATATGGAAGCCAAATGTTAAAGGTGTTGCAAACTGTAATATGGTGTAGGTGGTGTTTTATTACTAGGGACTAAAGTTTACAGGAGTTGTATTTCTTTGCATATAAGAGAAGGCAATAAAATGCCACAGATTGTGGATGTCAGACCAGTTTTCCAGTATATTACTCTATCTATATAGTTATCTATAGTTATTTATCCCAAGTTGCAGCAGATTTACTACATGCATAAAGTTTCCTAATGCATAATCTAATTTTTTAAAAAATGAAACAGTTGCAATGGTTTCAAGGATTTCATGAGAATCACTGCTCACTTACAGTCCTGTGCCCTACACAATGAAGAATTAAATTATATAAAAATGATGAGTGAATGTATTTGGCCTGTTCCACAGATATTCACAGTTTAACCATTAAACAAGCACATTTTCAGAGGCTCCAATATTATTAAAGACTTCTCAGAAACACACACAAACCCCACTCCCTCACCCCAGCATTACAGAGTCCGGGCGAGTCTCGTTTGGGATCACAAAATCACCAGGCAATCCAAGAGAAGGTCTGACGGCCTCGCCCACTGCCAGCACTGCCAGAGAGCTGCACCTTCAGCTCCTGCTTCAGGAGTTTAAAACTGACACAGGTCTGGTGTGCATTCTGTAATTAAAGGACTGAAATCAGGCTAAAAATAAGTGATACTTTGCTAGGTAGATCATTTGGTTATTTTTGCAAGTACCCGGCCCAGTGGGTGGAGTTGCTCCTGCCCGGCTGGAAGCAGCAGAACAGGAGCAGGGCTGTCCCCCACACTGAACACGTGGGACCCGGCCATTGGCAATGGTATGTCCTTTTCCCAACAGGAAACCAGCTTTGCCCTTCGTGTGTGTTCACCTCTGCCTCTAAAAGGAAGCTGTATTACATCTGATACATTAAAATGGCTGAGCCTGATGTGCTACAGATTGATTTCCTCACTGCTGTCCACATTCTAACTGCAGGACAAACACCTTCCTTAAAGAGCTCTGTCCCTCATCCTTTGGAGCTGCTGCATGCTAGGGTGTAAATCACAAGCTGCCATGATCTGGTGTGCAAGCATGCACTGCCTACCCATTTGAATAGTTACTCTTCACATTCTGGACATTTTAGATTTCCTTTAGGGGGAAAAAACCAAGGGATGAACAAAAGCACACCTGAATGAATGAAGAGTCTCAAACTTACAAATACAGTCTTCATTTACTATCAAATCATTTTCCTTTTGGAACTTTTCCTAACAAAGCAGCCTCTGTTGGGAAATTTATTTTAGTCTTTTAAAAATAACAGCACCAGCAAAAGTCTCACCATAAATTCAACGATTCCAGCACGAGTGCTTTGGCCTGCTTTGCTCACCAAATCAGAATAAGGTTTTGCTGCCAAACACTTTTGTGCCACAGAAGGTTAGAGAAGCAAGGACAAAGCTTTGGGTGTATTTACCCAAAAAACAGCAACTTCAGGGTTCTCCTCCTGCAAAGCAACAGATTCAGCTGCATCTAAAACAACCACATTTGTTTTCCACAGCTTGTCTCCCAGCAAAAGTAGCATGGACTAAACTCTCCTTTTATTAGATGAAAGAGATGCTATCTGTGGCTTGTGGGTTTGTTTTTAAACAGTTTGCACTACCCACATTTTGTCAGTGATTTATGACCTCCGAGCCAAGCTACTACAGGGCTGCACACCAGCAAAGCCAGTCCCAGAACTCGGGCAGATCCTACTCCTGTTTCTGCTAACCCCCCTGGGGCACAGCAGATGTGCAAAGCTGACATCCTAGACCTGGTGACAAGCTCACCACTTAACACCTGTTTCCCTTTAGCTTTAAAACCCTTATATCACAAAAGCCATTAGATGCTATGGATGACTGTCCAGAATTTTTTTGTTTTGGTTTTGTTTTCTTCAGCTGAAGTTGTTTTATGATCCTGAAATGCAGCTCTGAAAATAAACAGTGTGTAACGGAAGTATATCAAATTCATTAAGCCAGCACTTGGCTATAGAGAAAGCCTTGGCAATCAATCCTTTTACCAAAAGGTGTAAAAAAGTTGACATACTAAAATTAAAAAAGGTAGCATCAATAACCAAAAAAGTTTCAACCAGTGTTAATAAAACTCCCTTTAAGTCACAACAATTTCAACAGGCAAATAGTCCCAATACAGGCATTGTAAAATAATAAATTGACTCCTATCCAAGTATTATCAAATCAGTCTAAAAATGACTCATCTACACTGTTGTCATTAAGAACACATTAAGAATTCACTTTTTCATCAGATGCCAATATTGTTGCTCCAGGAAGTGTGGAGTATTAACTGCAATTTAGCAATTAAACATATGCTTTAAAAAATTGGTTTGTCAATATTAATGCAAAAGATAGTTCCTTACATAGAAGTACTGTGCTTGCCAGACAAGTAAGGTAATACTTTAGGTATAAATCAAACAAGTTAAAGCAGAATTATACCACAGTTTTCCTTGAAGACTTAGGATTTGTGTGTTGCTTCTGTCAATGTTTAGCAAACTTAAGAAGCAGAACCTTTGGTTCTTTTAGTCAAGTAAAAATATTCTCATGTAACCACAAAAATACAACTTCCAGAGAAAATGGAAGTCCATCAACAAGTCCACTTTCAATAAAACTGAGGTAGTACTGCTCTTTTATTACATGAATGTGTAAAGAGATTTAGATACAAATCATCATCTACCACTCAGTTGACTGACAGGTACAGTAATTTTATAAAACAATCCCAACATTTAGTTTGAAAGTCCAAAAAAAGGAATGATCTGGACTCCTTCCCTAGGAGTTAGCTCAAAATGGGAATTAGCCATATTACAAAAAGCTGTTGCTTATGTTGGTTTTTAGAGCCTTATTACCCAGGATTAATGCATTTATAGTTAACACTGCTGTTCATCTTGGTATAAAACCTTAAAATTATTACAGCCTAAAATTTCAACAATGTAAACAGCACTACACACAGTACAGACCTGCCCTGACAGATGTAGTATGAAAAACTTAATCTGGCACTGTATAATTTAGCAATGTTAATTTAACCTAACTAAAAAGATCTACATTGTGCAAGAAGTATCAGACTTATTTATACTAATCTGAAGTCTTAGGAAAAAAAAAAAACAAACAAACCAAAAATGCTTAACTTGTAGCCAGGGTCAAATATTTCAGGGCAAGAATAAAAGGAATAACCAAAATTAAGAAAGTGCCTAAAACATGATACAGCATTTTAGAGCCCTTTCAAAGACAAGGCAGAAAAAGGTGTAAAGTAGAAAAATCTGGAGCCTCGGTAATTTCCAGAAACATCCAGAGTTTACATTTCGTGAAGGGCAACAAGTCGCTTTTGTCACTGCTGCTCGGCCGCCGCTAAGTCTGTTCGTCTGCACACAGGCCCTCTGTGTCCGAGGACAGAACACATTTGGTTTCCTCTTCCTTTTTCCTTCGTTCCATTTCCCACTCCACAAAGGTATCGAAGAGACTCGGCCAGGCCTCGTCCTCGCTGTAGTTGCTAAGGTCCGGTCCAATCACCTGAGTAAAATTTAGAAACATGTTCCACGTGTCCCGGGAGATTCCCTTGATTCCTGAGGGGTTCTTGATTAGGAAGTGTAACCACTGGTCCAAAATAGGGGGCTTGTTTTGGGTGAAGACTAATTTCCAAAGGGCAATGGCTATTTCCCGATGTAGCGACCTCTGTCCTTCTTCAGAGTCCAGGCCAAACTGGAAGGTGAAACGATAGAGATCCTTGAATTTATCTTCCTGCTTGGCTTCATTTAGGAGGCTGGGGAACCTTGCACAAATGCCATCAATGCTGTCTGCATTTATTGCTTTGCAGCCGTCAAAAAACTCCTTCCTGTTAAGCAAGAGAAGAGAAGTCAGAGTGAGCCCTTCCCACTGACCTCGCGTGCCGAACACGTCCCGTCTCCGTTCAGCTGCATCAAAGCAAAGAGGACCACCTGGACAAGACAAGGTGTACCCTCAAACCCAGTGGCACAAAGGTTTTGGCAAGGGGAGCTACTGGAAAGAGAGACAGTCCCAAGGCCTCAAGTCCTTAAGGCCTGGGGAACCACACACAGCCCCCAGGTCTGCTGGGGCACTGTTAGCCTCTCAAAGATTCTGCTCTCTGGCTTTTCTGGGCATTTCCACATCCTGGAACGCCTTTCACATTAACAAGTGAATCTAATTTACCACAGAAGAAATTCCATATGTTTGAAATGTTACCCCAACTTGATTCAATACTGCCCATGGCTAAATGCCCATGCTCTGGGTGAGCTATTTGCAAGAGACAGTGCAGTTCACTTCTGCTTTTCCTTGGTTTGTGGTTGCTCTTCCAGCCTGCAAAACCAAAAGGGAGCCACTGGTGTGGGTCAGCAAGGCACTTGCTGAGAGCACGGAAGGGAGCACGGCATCACAGGGGCTACAGCACAATGTATCAACACTGCTCGAAGCACCAGTCCTGTACCAAGTGGGTACACCTTTAGCTCCAGTTTCTCTGATGCTCCTGTGCAAGTGTTACAACCAGCCAGGAGAGCCAGCAGGCTGACACACGAGGGAAGACAAGAGATGGAGCAGCACTCAGGAGAACAGACCACACTGTTTTCCTTGATGGAAGAAGTCCATCAGCACCTGTACCATGGAGCATGCCCTTCAACAAATCTAACCTCTCACCACTAGATTTGTCCTCCCCAAGGAAATTAAAACCCGTTTATAATACTCATGGTAGCTGTGCAGAATCACAGACACTACTTACAATTCCTTTACCATCTTAGCAAATACCTGCATCGCCAGCCTCCAGTAAATCCACATTTGCATTCCAGAGTAACTCATCCTTTTGACACACACCCACAGCCACAAAGACTCTGAAGATGCTGTTCAGTGCACAGCAGAGGCTTGGGTCAAAGCTCTGAACACCAAAGTAATTTTTAAAGTTATAAGCTCAGTAAAAATAGGCAGCATTACTCAAACCAATCTAGGTAGACCAAAAAACAAAAAAATTCCTTCTCTCCCTGCAAGTCTTGTAGGCAGTCTTTACTTGCTCTTACCTGGACATTGCTAATCAAGCTGGGGGAGGCTGCTGCAGTTTGGGTTTGCTTGTGGGCTTTGTGGGATAAGTTTTAGCCCGTCCATTGTTTCCTGTAGCATCACACATGCTGTCAGCCTGCTGACTGAGGCCCTTGTCCAGCAGGGCAGACAGCACTTTGAACAGCAATCATTTGTCAGCCAGTATGAAACAGCTACCAGTGTCAAAACCCTCACATTTCCTTCCCTCTCTATGCTTTAACAGGATTACTCTTGGAAAAAGACATTAAGTGTAACACTGGCTGCACAGGAACAATTCTGTCATTCTTTCACAGACTGTTAACAGAGTTAGTAGCAATTACTAAAGAATCTCACATCACTTTAAAGGAAAAATTAATTTCAGTGTCCAATCTCATCACCATGATAATGCTGGATACAGTAAATTGCTTTTGGTAAATCAGGAATAAATTAATGTCTACAGAATCTCACTACACTGTTCATCACAAGCAGCATAATGGCCAAAACCACATCATCTGAAATCCAGTGTGAGGGGAAGGGGAAAAGAAGACAATACAAAGCTTACCTTCTGCAGTGGTAGGAATTAATTTGATCAAAATACAAATGTTAGAAGAAATAAGTAAATGAAGCTAATGAGGCTGTCTCTCCAATGTACTGCTGACAGGATACACTTAACATATGAAAATAATTACAAGTTCTACAAGAACTAACCTTGTAAATTTGCACATGGTAGCAGCCTGGAATTTCCAAGCCAAAACTAGTACTTTAAATTCAGTGGGATCAACACAGAGGTCATTGCAAAATCGTTCCATTCCTTCTTCCAGTATGGCATCTTCCCGCTCGTCCTTATACCTCCTGAATAACTCCCCAATCCTTTGAAGAGAAGATTCCTCTGCACTGCAAACAGAGTCTTTCTTTGTATCTCCAGAAAACGTCGGAGGCTGACTGGACTCAACGGCAGCGTCTGTTTTCTTTGTCCCATTCACAAGAATGTCTCCTGAAGCCTTCCCGCAAGCTGAGCCATGGTCGTCTTTGTGGACTGCACTTCTCTTGCTGTGGGACTTGCTGCCAGATTCTCTTTCCCCATTTTTGCTGCCAAGGGTAGAAGAAGGATTCTTGCACTTGGTGACACACTGGCCCATGATGTTGCAAGCCCAGCTCCTAGCGCGGTCCCCCTGCCCTTGGACACCCTCGCAGCTGCTCTTCAACACATCTCACCATGCCATTAGCAGCGCTCAGCTAACCTGAAAAACAGTTTCAGAGTCAAACTGCTGTGTTTCTACAAAGAATATCTGAAGTATTAAATGTGGGATAACATTTGCCATTAAGCGACCGACTTCAGGATATTTAAGGTTTGTGTACTGCAAAGGAGCAGTGTACACAAGGCTGGTATATGCCATAAATTTCAGGCAATTTCAGGCTGTTTTACCTAGAAAGCAATGCAGCTCACTCAGTGGCTGCACTATACTAACGGGTCCTAATAAAGGAAATTCCTAAAATTCTTACTGCAGCATAGGTTACAAAGAGGTTGATTCATGTACAGGCTTCATCGCGACAGACTCGTCTAACCCAGAAATATTTTAAAGGAAATGTTTTTTAAAAGTATACCCACACTTTATATATAGAATATAAAACACTGAAACAAAGCAGGGAAGGAAGGACAGGGACAGTGATGGGACAACCTGGCAGAGACCTAAGCACTGGATCTAGACTGTACCTTCAGCAAACCAGCAAAAGGGGCTTCTCAAGGAGGTGGGGAGGAGGGAGCTGGCTGTTGGCTGTTTTTTGGGAGGAGGAGAGAGAGTGGAAGTTGTGTGTTTGTTTTTAAACAGAGTTTGGAATCTAGATTTTTGTACTTAAAACGTACACAGAATGTGTTTGCAGAAAGGAGGCAACACTTCTTATGCAAGAGGGTGTTCAGGAACAGTTCATTGTTTCAAGTGGGCTCCTCCCTTCAGGTAAGGAGACAGACAGGGGAGGGGGCCTTCTTAATGAAACTTCTTCAGACAGACACACATGCAGATAAGAAGTAGTAATTCCAGTTCAGAGGGGTTTTTTTTAAATAAAAATTAAAACGCCGAAATGATTTCATCATACTCTCTTTTTATAGATCACAAAGCCCTGCATATTTGGAAAAGATATTTTAACCACAGAAAAGGGTTCTCCAATTTTCCCTGTTAAAACCAAGCTAACACTCTGACACTGTCCTATCAGCGAGCAGCCACACCATGGACAGTCCATTTCTCAGAAATGTCAGCTCCAAGAAAGCAGTTGCTTATCATATTCCTCCTTTACCCACTTATTTGCATTTCACCTCTGCTGTCAGTTAGGCAAAAGCTTCAAACATACAGATTGCCTTGACTTTGTGTACAGCTTCCAGTTTAGAATTAGAACAAGAAAGAAGAGAGACAAAAATTTAAAAATCAAGAAATACAATAGCTGTCATGTCAGTTTTACTGTATTCTTTCTTGGGCAAAGCTTTACTGAGACTGAACCCCTCTTCTAAGCTGTAAACCAACAGCAGCAGCAAGTACAGATGAATTCTCAGATATTAGGATTACAAAAACAAATCTTCTCTCAGCCATTATACCTGTTTTGACAAAACAGCACCTGTGCAGCTTCATGAGCAAAAAATTTTGCCAGTGGAACTACAACAGCCAAGATGCTGGATTTCACTGCCTGGCTTCCCTTTCCCTCCCCAGTCCCTTTTCTTAAGCACATAACCCATATACAAAACTAACAAATACCTATTTTTAAGAAGCCAAAGGAACAAACATATTATATATTCTTTCATCACAATGCTTTAAAGATGAACTTTGCAGCATCATTTTTACAGGCAAGCAAAGTTTGATTTAATGTGTTCAATAAATATTTTAATTAAAACAATTTTTAAAAATTAAAATCACTAAAAATAGTTATTTTAAAGGATTCATAAAAATATGCATGTCAATATAAACAATCCATAAGACAATTTCACTGGTCCTTAGTTCTTCACAGCTCTGTCAGTTGCAAAGCACAGCCTGGCACTGATTTCTGTGCTGCCAGGTGCCTGAGTAACATCGTCCTCTCCAGTCTACACCAGTCATTATTTCATTACACCAAAACAAACAGGATATTAGTAGGCAGTGTAAAAACTGCTTAGTGATTAACTCCCACATACCAGCTTTTCCCCCCCTCCCCATCTTTAAATTCATCAGAACTCAAATGCTCAATCTACACTAATTCTTGTTCTTCCATCAGTTTCTCAGAGGCAGCTAGCACCACACTGGACAGATTTTTCTTTAGAGAAAAGCATGCAGGTAAAAGAACAGAATAAAAAATCCTGAGTACAGACTAGTATTAGAGCTTAAAGCAGAGTCTAGGTAGTATAGAAAACTTTCTGCTCAAAGATGTAACAGCAGTTATTAGCTATTGTGATTTGGAACAGCTTTTCCCTGTGGGAAGGTTAAGGAACAGCTGCCTATCAGTGAACAGTACTTTCCTCTAAAGTAGTCAAATCACACACATCATAATTGACAGATTAATCGAATTCACTCGAGGAATCCCAATTTAAAGGGCTTTTTTTAAAAAAAGGCAGTTTGCAAGACTGTGTCCATAATTTTCCTAATACAAGTGACTCATGCTGTCATGCTTCCTAAGCAACAGCTTGTATTAACGATGATAACAATCTCATGTTCAGGTTTACAAAGTGACATCACCAATGTGATGAAACTGATGGGTTTTAAAGACATTAGCTGTCACAAAAAGAGCATTACAATACATAGAAGGAAGAAGTGTCCCACGAGCAGTTTTCAAAAACAAGCAAGCCCAATAGCATTAGCCCCTAGAGCGCAAGCTAACCACCTCCCTCACATCGTACCCCTCTAACAAACACATTTCCTGTACTCCTACTTGCCTTACAAAGAGCTGAATGCTGCTCCTGAACAGCCACTGCCTGGGCACTGCTAGCACTGCTCTTCCCTGCAGCAACTGAGTTCTTCCTTCCTCCTCCCCCTGCTGAGGAGGTTTTCAGAGCACAATCCTACTCCTTATGAACAAACACTAGAAGATACTGATGTACAGTTGCTGAAATTCCTCACTTTTCTTCTACATGAAACTTGATGCCATGTGCCAGATACTTAGAAGCATTCTACCCCAAAAATAGCAAAACCAGCTCGGGAAAAAAAAATCCAGACTGCATCCGCTGGCAGCTTGTGCATGTATCTGGTTTTGTAAGAGAAAAGTCTTCTGGCACTCCATCAGTTACCCTTTTGTAAATTGCCTTCGCTGAGCTGGATCCACTTCACTAACTAGTCACCTCCGCTTCCTACATGACTCAGGTTTCAAGGCATGAAAGGAACAAGAGCCTCGGAAGGAGATAGAAACAAGTGGGAGAAGCCGGCCCTTTTGTTAAGGAAGGCTGGAGAGAGGATCTAATTGCAGCATCAGGAGCTGCAGTGAAGGCAGCGTTCAGGGAGTGGGAGAGAGCACCCTCAGGAAGGTGAACGGGGCCGTGCGCTCGGCTCCAGAGCACAGCAAGTGTCCCGGCTGCGGCAGCGCCGGGAGCTGCAGAGAGATCACTCCCAGCTGGGTCAGGAACTGCCAGTATAAAGTTCTCGTGTACCCCAAGGTTACACCGGACTGGTGGCAAAGCACCAATTCCCAGAAGGATCAGTGCCCAAAAGCAAAATTACTAACAGGCTTGTGCAGCATAAAAGCAAGACATAAAAGGCAGCAGTGACCGCTACTTTTGCCACTCTACTAAAAAGGATCAAAATTCAGGGCTAAGGTTGGAATGCGCTCAGCACTTCAGGATGCAGTGCTCCCAAAGAAGTCTATTACTCAGAAAAGTATTGAGCAATGATCTCCAGTACATATGAATCACCAAGATGCCCATGAGGCCGTCTTCCACATCACAGGATCTGCAAAGCAGAGATCCACAATGACGTTCTCTGCACCTTTCTAGAAAGGAGTCAGCAGCTGGGAACACAGGAAGATGAGTGCTGGTGAATACAGCCAGCTAAAGGAAAGTCACCCTCTAAGAACAAAGGATGTGCAGAGCCATATGGCCCCACACATTAAATGAAAACCTAGAGAAGATTACAAAGGCCTTTCCTAATGCTTAGTGGGGCTTTTTGATTTGGTGAGGGTTTTGTGTGGGGTTTCTTTCTAAGTGCTGTAAGGAATTTGCAGCATTTTTCCTCCATTTTCAAGTGACCAGATCACACATAACCCAAATTTGAAGGGAGCAAAACAAAGTGACTCAGTAATAACTCTCAATCATACAGGCACACCGTGGAACAATTGAAAACAGCAGCAATGAAGTGGGGGGGAGCTGGCAGGAGGAGAGAAGATGCAAAGGAGATATTTAAGTAACCCTGTATTTTTCTTTAATGACTGATGTTATTGTAGCAATAGAAATTATTGGATATGTCCAGAGAATAACAAGCAAAACAAGCATTATGCTGTTTAATAAAGTGTTGCATCAGAAGGTATTTATAATGAGTTTCAAAACACAGAAAGTATCAAGAGAATAGAGGGAAAAACTTTCCATACGTTCAAGAAGACCTCGAAGACAAATTTAGGAAATCTCATAACAAAAGGGGAGACAGCTCAGCCAACCACTAAATCCCTTTCCAAGTAGCATTGCACTAGCTAAGGCAAAGACAACATTGCTAGAGCTTAACTAAGCCTCAACCCAGCCTCAGCTTTTCACAAACACTTGAGCATAGTCTGCAAGAATTTTACAGAATTCCACTGTGCATTATCTACCTTTTAATGGACAGGGATACATGACTTTTTGACTTTAAAAACAGCTGAGAGTAGGGAACAGTATCATGGATGCTCTGTCTGTTTCCAACTCTGAACAGATACACAGAGCTTCCCACTGGGGAGGCAGGAGAGGATCACTGCCACTGCTGAAGCAGAAGCAATTGCTGCTCTAACAATTGTGCTGGACAAGTGATCTTGTAAGCAAACATCTAATACTTACTTAGTTTCAGCTACACAGGGAATCATTCCACTAGCTGCACAGCTTCCTTTAGGCTCCCTGGGTTCCACATAGAATGCTGGAAGACAAAAGACCACACAAATCTTTACATTTAGGAGAGGCTATGAAAACCATGAAATGCACCAAATCACTGAGAACCAACTGTGTATTTAATAAAACCATTCAGAGCCAAACTCCATTTGTTCAAAGAGTCATTTTATAAAATACTACTTCACTTTTTTGACTTATAAAGTAGCATTAACACCATTAACTCTGCATTGTCATATAAACCATAGAACAGGTACTGAAAACAACAGACAAATTCAAATGTTTGTTAGGAGTAAATAGACACTTCCGGATACTTTTATGGCTTTCAGCATGGCAGAGTTAATTCCTCATTTCATGCACTCAAAGCAAAGCAGAGGACATGCTATCACTGTCACTGCATGTTAGCTGAGCGCTGTTTAATCTGTGAATGCCAGACAGCTGCTACCTAGCAAAGCATAATTTGGGTCTGGAGAGTAATTCTCTTTTTTCATTCTCTAGCACATTCTTTTCCATGTTTGTTTTCCTATGTTCAGTCGAGCTGGCTCAACTTCACTTCTCTTAAATTCACAGCTCTGCTGTATAACTAGGAACCTCTGAAGAAATGACAGACAGAGGTATGTCTGGTTTGTGTAGCAAGAGCTGCAACTGCAGCCCCTAGTCAACACCTCTGCATCTGATCTAGAAGAAAAACACAACAAGAAATCTCTGGCAAAGCTCCCCTGCTCTACCATACTAACATAAACACTAAAACATCTTTACAGCTCTTAGTACACCTAGGGAGCAGACAGGTGATCAAAAGCTGCCTTGCTGCATACTTACCTTTACAGGAGATTGACTTCTTAGGAAACAAGCAGGAACATTAGCTTGTTCAGAGCTTTCTGCAGCAGAAGGAGGGGGCTCAATGTAGAAGGACAACCATAAAACAAGGTCTTGTCATACATGCCAATCTCCACATGAGTTTTCCCCGAACCTGAATCCTATACGTGGATTAGGAAAATCTGACTGACACATAAAACCTGCTTTAGACCAAAGCTGTTGATAAGAGCTTTAAAAGCCCCAAACATTTCAAAATGCCTGGAAACTCTGGGGTGGTACTTTCACTCATATACACACACAGAGCAAAAACATATCTCCACTGAACCATTTTTAGGCATTTACTGTTGAGATGGAGACCAAAAAGTCTACTCCACACTGGGTTTATATACTCTTCTCTCAAATTTCATCTTCCACCAACAACCAACCACCCTTTTTCCCTCCTCCAGGGCTTCACAGCTCTTTTAGCAGACACTCCTGTGGGTGCACAGCCACCAGCCAGCTTAAATGTGCAGGGGAGCAGAGGAGTGTCTGCCTCTCTCCCGGTGGAAGTACTAGCTTGAATTTCTTCCTATTTGACCATAGCATCCCATGAATTTCAAGAATTTAAGAAAATGTAACATCTGGCACATCTATGTTAATTTCTTCTGGCCTTCTGCATCTACATAATTCCTTTTATAAATCACCAGGGAAGAAAGAAGAAAAGGGAGGGACACAGGGTGCTGTGCAGCCTCATTCCCCAGGAACCTAAACTGAGAAGCAACATCTTACAGTTCACATTTTGAAAAATCATTGTCATGGCAACTTTTTGCAATAAACTACTTTTCAAACATATTTGTATTTCTTTGGAAAAGATCTATGATCCACCAAATCTACATTTCCAGTTGACTTACTGCACGTACTGGAAGCAAATACTTATTTCAAGTTCAAAAGAAGCTGAATCTGATGGAGATCAGCCCTACCCAGCAAAAGCCAAACTTTTTCAGGTTGTTTGAAGTAATTTTCATGTTGGCTGACCTATACACACACACACACACTGACTGGAGCCAGAAATTTTAACATCTGTTAGAACCACCAGCTACAATTCTTCCTTCCCCTTTCTTTATGTTTCTGGCCTTCCAAGTTGTCCATTTAACCTTTTAAAATTTTTTAATGTAGTAGCATGTGTAAACTTTGAAAACACAATTATAGGATATGGAATAAAAGGTTAGTATGAGTTAGCAGTTAAAAGATCAAGCTCTTCAAGGCTGTATTTAAAGGCTGTCATAGCACAGCAATGCACTGTGGCTGACTGACTACATCCTAAACCATGTACAGTGACTGCAGCGGGGGTGGAGAGAAGCATCAGCACGTTGGTGGCACAGGTTTCGGTTCAGTCCTTGGGCCACAGTCGCACGGTGTAGCCGTATGCTGTGGTCGCCAACATCCCTCCCCCTGTGCTGCTGTGGAGCAGCAACACCACAGCACAGGAACTCAGACAACAGCCTGCACTGCTCGTTAGCAATCCCTCAGCAACCCGCAGGGAAATGTAAGTAAGGAAACAGTGTGGACCCTCGGGATTATGGAGGCCTTTGTTTCGCTCACCTGCCTCTTTTCGCACCTGTGTCTAAGCCCCTTTGCTCTGACACTGGCTGTGAGGATCAGTGCAGACCCTCCACACCCTCAGCAGCTTGCCCAGAGGTAAGAGCAGGCAGCTTTCTCACCAAAGGTAACTTTCTTTTCTCCCATGTGGGGAATCAGTGAAGAATCAGTGGTATTTTTTCCCTCTTCAACAGGCAGAAATTGAAAGGATCAGTGCTACATGTGGAAACTTTCACTGTGCATTTCAGTTCTACACTACAATACCAAAGCACTTTGTGCACAAGTGTTACAGCATAAAACAAACTTCAGTCAAAGCCAGCATGTTATGGGAACTGCTTATTTCAAGCCTTAACCTGCAATGAAACTTTCTCAGCAGAAGCATTCTGAGTGCAGCACAATGGCATATAATGGACTCTCAGGAGCCCAGAACACACCTCACCACATCCTCAACCAAGCACTGTGCTAGTACCAGTCTGTCACACTGATCTGCTCCGCACCACTGCTGCACAAATACATTTATGCAAAGTTACTCAAGAGGAAGTCTAAAAGCAGGAAAGTCCTGCTGCAATTAGTTGAAATGAATTATTAGTTTGTGAGGCTTCCTGCAGTTGAAGAACCTTTCAATGAATTACAGACAGGTTATGGTTTTGGGAGCAAATACACAAGAACTTTATCAATCTGCTCCAAACCAGGATAACAAACTATTTCTGATTAGCCTCAGTTTGAGCTTTGGAAACAAAACAGCTTAAGAAATGTGATCAAACTAGGTAAAATTTGATCCTAAGAACATGCCTGCATAGAGTAGAAGCTAGTTAAGTAGACACCTGAAAGGGCACCATGCTGAGTTTTGGCTGCCACTTGGCAGAAGGCAACATGGCAGTCTATGGGAATACCAAGCCAGGCAACAGGTATGTTGGAAGCCTGAATACCTTCTCAAATGAAAAGTGGACTTCTCTGAGAAAGGCCATACTGGAAAGGATTTACTACTTTGGCAGGGAAGAGAAGGCCAGGTACAAAAATACCCCAAAAAAATCAGAAACAACTTCACCACATTTACAGTCCATAATGCCAGGCCAGGTCTCAGGGCCAAGAATCAGAGCTATCACCAAATCTCTTCCTACAGCAACCCTGCCAGTCACCAGGATGCAGGCAAAAGTCTCTTAGCAAACAACTGAGCCTTAACCTGGTGTGCTGTCACTCCAAGTCCAGAGCTTGCTCATCAAGAGAGGTTTTTCCACTCAAGACCGGGCAGAAGAAACCCACTTTCTGCACTCTTGAAGAGCACCTGACTCTGTGTGCACTCACACAACACCGCATTTCATGTTCAAAGTCCAACAAGTAGTCTTAAGAAAAAGTGGAACAGATGTTTCAGATCTGTAGCTCACTGTGTGCAGCTAATTGTGTAAGGCCAGCTTAAGGAAAAACGAATAATAGTGTGAAAAATGATAGGCAGAGAAAGAGTAAAGCACTTTACAACTTTTTCTTATGGAAGACACATTCCTTAAGCAGCTTTTTCAGCAGACACACGCATCATCCTTGAATCCCTCCCTTCTCTTTACATTCTCTAGCCACACAATACCTTACTGATTACTTCTCATTGTTTTTCCATTTGGCCCCATTAAAAAGTTTTCAATTGTTTCCTATTATGTGCTTCATCTTACTTTATTAGGTGGGTGGAATGATTTGTTAGGATTACTGTCTTTTCAAAGAACAAACCCAAGTCCGGTTAGCTAAACAGAATATAATTTTAGAAGGGTGCCTTCAGGTGCTTTTGTAATGTAAATAAATTAATGAACTAATTAATTCAGCAGCAGTACTTGTTTTGAGAAGTCTATTTAAGCTATGAGCAAGACAATGGGCAGAGGGGAAATCAAGACAGCCAAACAACGGGGCTGTTCAAGATTATGCCATCAGTTTTCAGTAAAGCTGAAACCACAACCCAAACCAGATTCCATCCAATTCCCTACGTCGTAGTCACTCATTTATTCTCATTTATTTCACTGCGCATAACTCAATCGCCTTCAAAAAACAAAGGTTCATTCCCTGAGGAATTAATCTCCATCCATTTAAAAACTACCAATATTCCCCTCCTCCCTCAAGATCCTTGTCAAAGGCCATACAAGGTCCAGCATGTACAAAAAAGCAAATTATCTTCTAACAAGAGTTTGTGTGTTTTTTCCCCTTTCATTTGCAAAGGGTGGTAAAAGAATAATCCTTCACTATTTTTCCAGGGTACACTGTAACTTTTGCACAGCATGACAGACCTTTAACACCTCGGTATGTATTATGAATAATTAAAGCAGCTCATGCCAAGGGAAGAGCTACTCTGTGCTGACACAACCAGTTCACATCTCTACAGCAAAACTGCAGGTTATGGGACCAAAAGAAACCATGGCCCCTGGGTATTTGACAGAGATGCATTCCACTGAAAGCATCTGAAAGTAGTTGTGCTACAAATATTTACCTTACCCTGGCTCAATCCATTCTGCAAATTAACCTATGGAAAATTGCAAGTCTCTGTAGCCAAACCAGAATAACTTTGAAAAACCACCTCGGTCTACAATCTACTTGGCAATGGAAAGAAAAACATTTACTTTTAAACTGAGCTAAGTGTGCACAGATTTTCTTTTACACTGAGTTCAGCTATCAGACTTCACCTTGAAGTGTCTGAGGTGCCTTCACCAATTACATTCAGCTGAATGTAATTCAGGTAGATTATCAAGTGACTCCTGTAATAATAAGATATGCTTTAAACTAATTGTAGTAAGTAAATAACTTCATATTTCTTACTGCTCTCAACAATGAAGAAAAGACAGCAGTCACACAAAAAAAGGAAGCCCTTCTAGCAGTTCTGGCTAACAGTGTCCCTCTCCAGCAGAAAGCAGTTGTGAGAACAGTGACCCACACAGCCCCTAACACTGAAGGGACAAGTCTAAAGACAAGAGCCAGACCACCTCATAAGATCCCTGCTGGCAGCAGATGCTCATAAGGAGTTTACAGAAGGGCCACTGGCCATCTCAGTGAGTGTAACACAGTTTACAGGCTGCCAGCCAAAAGAATCACTCATTGCATGCAGTTGTGTAGGAACTTCAGTACCAGCTGACCACATAAATACTGGAATCATATCTAAGTTATGTAAAACAAATTGTTCTAAGTGAAAGCACTGACATATGAAAGTGCTTTAAGAGCATATGCTTGGATTTTTAAACTGACTGCAGTTTCTAAAGCAGAAAATACACACAGCCACCTGCTGAAGCCCTAATTCTCTCTCCTGATTTGAGTCCCAACTTCCCTATTGCAGTGAACAGCATCACCATTTCCCACTGTACAAAGGATGCTGCAGTATTTTGATACTAACTGTATCAGCAGCTTCAAAGGAGCTCCTTTTGAGTACTTGAACTTGGTCAGCAGTTGTATCAGACTCTCAGCTCTCCTTTAGAAATCTGGTGGCATTCAACCAACACACACTTTTCATAAGTTTTCACATATTTTTGAGTTCTCTTGACATTTTGTGCCTCACAAGAAACCAGGTAGGTATCTATCCTGTACTTCATGAGACATAATCACTAACTCCAAGCACAGGTAACTGCTGGAAGCTGGAATACATCAGATCTTTGGCACTCCAGGCCACCCATTTTTATGGTGATCCAGAATACTTGAGGCTTTCTGTACAGACTCATTGGCAATGAAAATATTGAACAGTCAGCATATGACCAAAACCAAGCGTGAGGACACCTGTGTTTGTGAGTCTATTACTGAGCTACACATGCCTCCCATAATCATAGGCACTAAGATGATTTTCTCCCTCCCTTTCCATTTTAAAACAAAAGGATAAGACTGACTGCATTACAAGTTTCAAAGTTGCAGGAGGAAAAGCATTACACACACAAAAAAAACCTCAAAGTAAGAACTAAAAACTGTCACTTTATGCTACTACATGGATGCAAAAATAAGACTGGTATATTTCAGGAGCACATAATCCTTTTGGTTGAAAAAAACCCACTTATGTTCACTAAACAGGAAAAGTGAGACAACAAACAACTACGACTGTCATACTGTCTCTGGCAGTCTGACTTTGTGGGAATAACAAACTGTGACAGGAGGTCAGGAACAGCATTCTCACATTTTGCAAAGTAAGTTTTGTCTTTCACAAGACAGATGCTGTAGACAGAACAGCATTTATAACCATTCTTTCTGAGACACCAGAAGATTATACTAGCTTATTCTCTTTACTGGAATCCTGTCTCACCACCTATGCTTTTGTTGGTTTCTCTACAGTATTCCTAGTTCTGTGAAAGAGTTCTTTAATACTTACATCTAAGTAGTCCCCTAACTGGCATTCTTCTAGCAGCAAAACACTGCAATTAAATAACCTTTAACTAAAATCCAGATTTTCTGCTTCCTTTAAGATGCAGATCATTGGACCAGAGAGCTGCCCCCCAAGACACATGGACAAACTGGAGACCTAAATGGGTCAGTTCTCAGATTATCTTTTAGGCAAGAAGCTTTGATTCCCTACTTGCTCTGTTATGGTCAGCAGTGAGATCAGAACGTAAAAACACCATCACACTATCACACCAAAGCCACATGTGACAAGGAGAACCTCCTCATCTCACCACAAAGACCACTGGCACTTGTGCAGGGGAAATCAGAGCTCCCCTTAGCTTTGCCAACCCCCACCTCCCTGGGGCTCTCCAATTTGCTCACCCCCAGTCCGTCGCCAAGAGCCTTCCTCAGGGAAGGGGGAAGCCAAGGTGACAGTGAGCAATGGGAGCAGTCTGCAAGTCTCGGCTTTACTCATCACTCCCTGGGAAGGTTTCAACCCAGATCTGCAATTACCTGACTCAAGTGAGAGGCAAAAGAAAGGAGGGGAGGAGAAAAGAGAGATCACTGTTTCAAAAGCCACACTCGAGACGACTTACTGTACAGAAGACACGGAGAAAATCTGCACAGACAGTTTACTTGTGTCACATGTTTACAGGGGGTAAATTGCAGTTGGCACTTTACCAGAAGGCAACATTTGCCTTGAACATTTGCCATGAAATTACCATTGTTTCAAGTCAAGTTACTATGTTATTACTGCTGGGTAACTTAAGAGTCAAGTACACAATTAATCCGTGTCACCAATGAAGATAGTCTGCAAAACATTACAGCCATTAATCTAGTATTTTTAAAAAGGAGGAAGGGGTAAGAGACAAAAGAACTTACTAGACTTCCAGTAACCAGAAGACAAAGCCTATTAGTCAGAGGCAAATAGGGGAAAGGAAGCCAGCAAGATAAGATGCAGACCCCTAGGGAGATGCAGCCAAAGAGAAGGAGCCCAGCCAGGGAATTCTGATGAAGCTGTTAGGGGGGTTCCCTCTTATCTTCCTGTGACTACCAAGTCCCTCGAGTGTTTACAGATTGTTCTTTCAGTCTTCCAAGAATTCTGGCTACCAATATTGAGCTCCTTCTGTATTTTTAAGTATGAGGATGAAAGAAAGGACTGTTTTTCTAACATCCCATGCTTCTATTTTTATAACCTCTTCTTACTCAGAGCAGAGTTTTCCTGTTACATTCACATACAGACCCATGCGCCTAATGGAACAATAACATTGTTTCTGCAATTTGCAAGTTCTTACAAACTGCCAAAACCCCATCATGATGGATTTTATAGTGCTCCAAGGCTCTAAATTAAATTTACCAATGTTTCCCTGGCACCAATAAAGAAAATCAAGTGCTTCAGTGTAAGACACATCTGAGATTTGCTGGGGCACTCTCACTCCCTCCGACCTGCAGCCGTGCATCTCTATATCCAAACCCTCTGTGCATTTCTTTCTGCCATGAGGAAATGCAAGTGTAGAAGAGTTGTGTCTGTCCCTTCTTCTTCCATCCCCTTCCCATCTGCTTTATACCCCACTGCCCCATACACACCACACAGGACTTCTTCCTGTTCCTTAAGCCGAACTAAAGCATGCAGCAGAACCAAGCCTCTTCCTTATCCACTCCCAAATTTGTCAGAACACATCCTAGAAGTCTGTCAAATTGTCTGGCAGCCCTTCTTGTTCAATATATATTTCTTCAATTAATTTCAATGAGGGTCTTCCAAAAGAGCTGTTCTTAGTTTTCTCTCAAAGCCACTCCTTCATCTGATCATCTTTATTCAATACAATTCATGCTAAATGGAAGCAAGATGTAATTATTAATGAATTTCCAAGATCAACAAATTATAAGAACTACTGACAGAAATCAGTGAGAATTTTCTATGAACACAACAACACTCAACTTTAAAATAAAGCAAGAATCTGGGCAGAAAAGGCACCTTACACAGCCTTGAAGATCCTGATTTACAGCTCATATTGCAGGCTGTCAGTCTCATAAAGAAAGCAGCCAAGTAGTACCAAAGCTGTAAGTTCCCCTGTTATTAGTTTTGTTACTTTTTTTTTTTTAAGAATTACAGTCATTCATGCCTACATACAACTTGCTATTGGGAACATTAGGAAATAATCAGAGTTTTAGAAATCATTACAAAAGCCGGTATTTGCAGTAAGTTTGTAAAGCCAGTTGCACTTTGCAAATCTGAGCTATTCAACACAGATCACAAGCTCCCCTTTTTCTGCTGATGCGCAGAAAACCTTTGCTTTAGACTGTGAGCTGCCTTTCATGTAAATGCGAATGTTTTCCACAGATCACCATGACACACCTGCGTGGGGAAGACTTTGAGGACAGACTACAGAACCGACAAGAACACGAGGTCAGATCTCTTTACTTTCACATGCAATCTTAACTAAGGGGCTGTGTTTCCTCTTCTGAGGATTATCTTTCACCAGGGAAACGCGCAGCAGTGTTCAGATGCACACGAGTACTCAGACACTCTCTCTTCCCATTGCTGTAGCCCAAATAAAACACTAATACTGTAGCTACACATTAACTGTTTAACAAAGAGTTTTTTAAACACATCAGAATTTGTTCAGATGATGTTTTTTGGTGAACTGTTCTCTCAAAAAAAGACAGACCATGCCAATGAGGCCTGTAATTTTCAAAAAGGTAGGGCAGTTCTGTGCTTTTTGTTTGTACAGCAATACCCCCTTTTCTTTCCAGAGCACTTAACCTTTAAATTATGTGTCAGACACTGCCATTCAAAAAAATATACCATCTGTGGATCAATGCTGTATTCTGACACTTAGCATCAGCCTGTTCAGTTATCAATGTAACATTTTGAAGGGCAGCATATCAGCAGTGTTAACTATTTAAAAGATAATCAATGATTCTTTCCAACAACCAGAGCACTGATAGGATAGGCATATTCTTCCAACCAATATTTGCTCGAAACACTGATTATGCAAATTATAATTCAAGTAGTTATGAGTAGCTTATTAGTACCACCACAGCCCCAGAGAGTGATTAACGCAGATTGCAGCTTGCACAGGAAGGGTAAACACGTTCAAGGGAGGGAGGAAGAGCTGAAGCAGGAAAAAAAAGCGGCTGTGCGAAGGGGGTATGCTCAGATAGAGAGAACTACCTTGAAAATAAATCGCTTTACAGTTTATTTCTCTGTCTTTTTCCTGAAAACACTACGAACATTCACGGTCTAACGGGACACGTGAGAAGGC
The DNA here is from genome assembly GCF_017639235.1 of Corvus kubaryi. NCBI lineage: Eukaryota > Metazoa > Chordata > Aves > Passeriformes > Corvidae > Corvus > Corvus kubaryi. The sequence continues at coordinate 1,663,750 of NW_024581129.1, forward strand.
TGGGCACGAAGCGCACCCGAACAAAGCAGCCGCTCTCCCCGGCCCTGGGGGGCTGCGGGGCCGCCGGTAGCGACCATCGTAAGGGACGTGTTAGGACCCTGCAGACACCGGAACGGAGGAAACCAGGAGAGCCAAACCCCGGGGCGAGGCAGCACCGCCGCTCGGGGCACGGGGACGAGTGTGGGGTGGGCTCGGCCCGGAGGCACCGAGAGCCCCGGGACCGCGGGGCCGGACCCCACCGGCACCATCCGGAGCAGCGCCCGGCCGGGACCGCCCCGCCCGCGGCACCGGGGCAGCGCCTGTGCGGCCGCTCCCGGCGGGCTGTCCCGGCGCTGCACGGCTGCGGCTCGGGGGGCCCTGACGTGAGGGGGCGGCGGCGACAGCGCGGGGCCCCTCGAGCCCAACCGGCCCTGGCGGGGCTGAGGGGCAGCGCGGTGGCCACGGACGAAGCCCGCCGCCGTCGCCCGGGCCGTGCCGAGCCGCGCCGAGCCCCGCGCTGCCCCCGCCGCTCCCACCGCCGCTCCCCCGCAGCCCGGGCGGACGGGAAGAGCTCCGGTCCAATTCACTCACCTCCGCGGCGCCGAGCGGCTCTGCCTCCGCCGCATCACTTCCGGGCGAGCGCTCAGCTGGCGGACGCACCGTGACGTACCGTGACGTAACGTGACGTGCCGTGACGTACCGTGACGAGGGGCGGGGCGCGCGACGCCGCACGCACGGTGAGGGCAGGGAAGGCGGCGGCTCGCGCCTCCCGCGCCCACCGGAGCGGGGGCAGCCGGCGGGGCGGGGCCGCGGCCCGGCTGCACCAAGGTAAACCGGGGGAGGGGGGGAAGGCGGGCGTACACGCGGGGAGGGCGGAGGGAGGGGAGAGGCCGGAGGCGCTCGCGGTGGGCCGTCCCCCCTCTGCTTCGCTCGTTGGTTCCGCCCGGCTGCGGGGGCAGGGCCGCCCCGGCCGCCAGGGGGCGCAAGGGCGCCTGTCCGGGCAGCGCCTTCTGGTGGCTGCGCGGCTCCAGCCCGTGGAGGGGCGGCAGCGCCATCTTGACAGCGGCGGCGGCCGTGGGGGCGCCCGGCATGGGCAGCGCTCAGTGACCCTCAGTGCTCAGTGCCCCACAGGGCTCAGTGCCCGCAGCGCTCAGTGCCCCACAGGGCTCAGTGCCCACAGGGCTCAGTGACCCACAGCGCTCAGTGCCCCACAGGGCTCAGTGACCCACAGGGCTCAGTGACCCACAGGGCTCAGTGCCCGCAGCGCTCAGTGCCCCACAGCGCTCAGTGACCCACAGCGCTCAGTGCCCCACAGCGCTCAGTGCCCCACAGGGCTCAGTGCCCCACAGCGCTCAGTGACCCACAGCGCTCAGTGCCCACAGCCCGCAGTGACCCACAGCCTGCAG
>NW_024581129.1:1665144-1790542 GCF_017639235.1 Corvus kubaryi
GCAGTGCCCACAGGGCTCAGTGCCCCACAGCCCTCAGTGCCCACAGCCCTCAGTGACCCACAGAGCTCAGTGACCCTCAGTGCCCACAGCGCTCAGTGCCCCACAGCCCGCAGTGCCCCACAGCGCTCAGTGACCGACAGCGCTCAGTGACTCACAGGGCTCAGTGACCCTCAGTGCCCACAGCGCTCAGTGACCCACAGCGCTCAGTGCCCACAGGAGGAGAAGGCAGCGTCTTAAGCTGTGCCAAGGGAGGTTTAGATTGGACACTAGGAAGAACTTCATGGAAAAGGGCATTAGACATGGGAATGGGCTGCCCAGTTTGGTGGTGGAGTCACCATCCCTGGACGTGTTTAAGGAAAGACTGGACGCAGCACTCAGTGCCATGGTCTGGTTGACAAGGTGGTGTTTGGTTGCAGATTGGACTCGATGGGCTCAGAGGTCTTTCCCAGCTCGCCTGGTTCTGTGTCCCATAGCCCTTCATCCCACAGCCCTGCTGTGGTTCTCAAATAGCAACCAAAAATCATGTCTATCAATGAGTTTCATTGAGTGACCCTCAGAATGAAGTTAGAAAAGGGTCAGGGAAGTCAGAGTGGATTTTGTCTCTGCTAGCATTAATATTTATACCTGTTCTTAAGCTTGGGAGTGTTTCCAATGCTGGGAAATATTTCTATTCATGCATTCAGTTGCATTTGGCTGGAAGCCAAGGTATGAATAAGGTGCATAAATCTATACTGGAGCTTGTGTCCATGTTGTTATATTTCTGTATGCTTCTATATTATATAAGCAAGGCCATCCAAGGATAGCTGAGAATTCATTTTCTCTGCTAAATTTCTTGCACTGCATTAAAATCTTTCCCTGCTTGTAAGTAACAGAGAACTAAACACACAGGAGGAGAAAATGGTATGAAAGCATAAACAACAGAGTTGTTGACAAGACTAGAGACAAGTTCATATTGCTTTAGATTTTACCTGGACACTGTGTGCTTTTCATGAGAAAACTAAGAAATTAGTAAAGCAATTTTTTTGTTTGTTTCCCTTCCCCCTTCCCACAGTCTAAGTCAGCATTTCTGTTCTTGCTGAGGCTCCTGTACAGGAGGCACTCCCAGAGCAAGAGTCTGTATGTCCTACTAAAATTAGATAATGCCTCGACCACCTCAGACCAAGAGAATAAAAACTCAGTGATCAAAAGGAACTAGTTAAGGGTTTCCACTTTCATTTATTCAAGTGAAAAGAATGTTGTAGAATCCTAATTTTGTGCAAATTGGCTTATTTGAACTGACATAGGAAACAGTGATAAAATCCATGTCCTTGCTTTTACTATTTAATTATATTCTCTTTGCATGCAGTTTGATTTTTCTGATCAAAAGACTGGTCCATATGCAAGAGCAAGCTTAAAAGAGATCCAAGTTCAGTCGGAAATCTGAGGCACAGATAGAACAGCAGAGTTCCCATCCCAGTTGATGAACAATGTGAGTGCAATGACTTAGGGAGTCTGGTTCAGAGGTGTAGATCAGGGTTTCAGATCACTTCAGTTTGCCAGCAGAAAGACACTGGCATGACAAAATCCTAAACCCTGTGAAAGTCACTCTGCTTTCAGATACTATTACTGAATATCTTGATTCAGTAGCTTCATTCTTTTTCACCAAATCTGCATATATTTGTGATTGCACCTTGTAGATGAAAACAGTGAGAAATAAATCTTTGAGTCAAATTGATGGGAATGTCTGGAAGTTTACAGGCTTGTGTCACTGGTAGAAATGAGGATGTAACACCATCATGGAAGAATTCGTGATCTTTCATTCTAGTCACTTTTCACCATGTGGAGATGGAATACTTTAGCTGTGATCGATGCTTTGCTATGATTTGGTTTTTTCTGAATCTTAAAAAAAAGTTATGAATGTTCCATCAAGAATGAAAATCAAATGAAGTTTTCACTTTGCCAGGTACATACGGCAGCCACGTGTGGTCAGCGTTTGCAGGGTGCTGTCACAGGCCGCTGAGTCACTGATTTGAGTAAAAGAAGACAAAATTACTTTTGTGGAAAATAGATTTTGAAACTTATTTAATATTGCTGGAAGGCATGTGACCTACCCAGCTATCACAGGAATCTGTGACCCCTTCTCTGCCCCCTGTGCCACAGAACTCATTGTCTCAGTTGTTGTCCCTCAAGGAAATGACAGCCCAAATCCACTGCTGCCTTAGGAACCACAGACTCATTTTGGCAGACTTGCATGAAAGGTGAATATGGATTACTGACCTCTCGTTGCTGTGGAGAGCTCTGAAAGGAATGATTGATTATCTGCTGCATTAGCAGCAGGAGAGAGACTGCAGGTCACTTTTTAGCTAAGTGGCATCATTTAGCTCTTTAAAAACCCCCAGATATATGAACTTTTCTGCATCTATTTAAATAAACGTTAGCCAAAGAGTGCATTTGAAAATAGCAGCTATGGATTGGGATACAGGGAGGATTGTCTTACGGGCACACAGTATGGAACATGGTGGTGTTCCCTACTACAGTGTTGATACACCATGGTCTTGAACGACAGAATTTACTTCCATAGCAGAGATGTGACCACAGCTTAATTTGGAAGGCAGTCAGCCCAGCAGTTTGTCACTGTGTCTTTAGACTCCTTGCCACTAGCAAACCAGCTGTCAAATAGAAGTTGTATTGCTCATAAAGAAAACATTTTACATCTGAGAAGTTCAAAGCTGCCTTTTCACATTATTTCATGCAGGGTTTTGTTCCCCACCACCCCTGAGCAAATCCAGTTTCAGCACCAGCGCTAGGTGTGTGTTACTAACGTGTGGCCCAGTTAGCTGGGATCTGAAAGAAGAGATCAATTGTTTTAAAATATCCTTTTTTTTCCATGGGCTCTTCCTTTCACCCTTTATTTTCTAAAACTCTCTATGTACTCACTGCTGGCAGATTTTATGCTTAAAGTGAGTGGCTAATGCTTGACTTGAGAAGAAAGGATGAAATAAAATAGGCTGACAGCTTCAGCAAAGGAGCTGGGCAGAGGAGGAGGGTGCTGGACATGCGTTCCCAGCCAAGCATCCCTCGCTGGAAAGCACCTGTGATTTAGCTGCTCCTGGATCTGCGGTCAGTCTTGGTGCAGCCTGACTTCTGTCCGAGCTGTGCTTTGACACTGCACTGTTGGGGTCATTGTATAGTGCAGTTGGCAGATTCCTTTTATTATTTTTATATGAACGTTTAATTTAAATTCTAGACAAGCCTGCAAATAGTAAAATAAGACTGCTGTTTCATTGATTATTCAGATTATTGAACTTTTGCGTCAACCATCTAAAAATCCAAAGGAATGTTTATTTGTTTCCTGAAAGAAAAACTTCCTGCTTTTTATAGTCTAAGGGACTATTTGTTTTAATTAACAGTGAAAAAACTTTGCATCTTCACCCTGCAGTAAGTCATTAACTGCTCAAATCTCCTTCGGAGTTTGGAGGCAATGGGATGTTTCAGGTGCTGGATGTGCGCACGGGTAGGAGGGGTTGCGTGGAGACCGAGGGAGCGTTACCAGCCTGCGCCGTCGGGCTCTGCCCCAGCCTCCAGCTGGGCTTGTTTGGGAGGCAGCGCTTGGCTTCCCTCCACAGCCCCGGTTCCGACACTGGGCTCCAAACTGCGATCCCGCTTTTCCCCACTGACTCGGCTGTGCGGACACACCTACCTTTGACCTCTCCTGGTTTGCTTTGTGGCAGTAAACACCCGAAATTTGCTCAGCTAATACAATAGCCCTGTACTTTTTGACAGAAACGCCTGTGGTTAACCTCTGTGGGCTGCATTCTGCACTAAAATGAAGGGTGGTAGAAGTTAAACAATGGGTGTGACTACCACAAGATGGGTGTTAGTGGGAAAGTGGTGTAACATCCACTTAGCATTCCAGAGATGTGAAACATAATTATGATTTGAATGCCAAAGATGTAAGTTGCAAGATGAGTAACTACAAGGACATGAAAGCCTCCCTTATCTTCCTTTCTATCCCACTCAGAATCATTTTGCACACCCACAAAACTAATACAAGTAGTGTCACTTGATGAAATTATACCTGATACATGACTTGTACCATCACTTACATTTCTGTCAGTGTGGGCTCTGTTTATACCAAAGGAAAAATTCCAATCTCATTTACAACATTTTAAGTTGGAAGTAATTCTGCTCTCAGTGGAATTACTCCCTATTAATACTCCCACTCAGATCAGAATCTGACCCAGGCTTTGAATTCTGTCTTATTTGCTCTCAGCCTTTCCTGTCATTGACAGAGGTCCTTGATCTGTAAAGGGCTCCTCATCGCTTCATTTATGTATCTTTGCAGAAATGGCTTATGAGCAGGTCTGTAATGTTAAGAATTGTTGACTAAATGAGCCCTGGGAGCAGCTGGTTGCCGAGTATACAGGAATAGCTGCTTCATGTCTTTTACATCATCCAGCATACGTGGGAAGGAGAGCAAGAATGCAGAAGTGCAGCCCATGCCTACATGGGGGGCTACACAGTTCTGTAGCAATTCCAGCATGGAGAAGTTAAAGAACAAAAGAGTAACTTGGGGGGGGGGGGGGGGGGGGAAGCAACTAGTGGGGGAAATAATTGTTGGTTCTAAACTTTTCAATAAAATCTTTATATTGGTATGTTTAAAATCCAAGGTCAGCTCTGAACAGAGGGCATGTGCTGTCCCAAGTTGTTACCTTAGTAATTGTCTGATGCATAGATCAGAATTGAAATCTGTATTTTAAACATTTAAACATACCCCGGCATTGTTCCTTTTATTTTCTTTATAGATTACATTAAAACCTAAGCTGTTACCAGCTTCTCAGAGGTGACACCTTCAGATCAAAACAGAGGGGTGAGGCCAGGATTTGGGACTCAGCTTGGTGCTAGGTTAACGCTTGTAACTGAACTGTTTCTTTTCTGTACAAAATATGCACCTAACAGGGGGACGCAGTGATTTGTCAGATACATGTTCATCTGTGCCTTCGTGTCTGACTGATTTCATTGCCTGAAATGAGCTCTAGAGTGGATAAAGCAAAGCACTTACTCCAAAGTGTTTGATGAGCTGAGACTACCTCGTTATATTATTGTGGAATTTATTTCCTAGAAATACCATAAACATTTACTAGAAGTACTTTCTGCTGTGTAGGAAGAATAATTTCCTATCTGGGGGAAAAATATATTATTGGTTAAACATGTTAAAATACAAACAGCAACACAAAAATGTTCTCTCTTAAGAATCAGAGGAAAACAGTTCTTGAAACCACGAAAGGTCTTTAGATCACAGCAACAGTTAAAGCTAGGATTTCTAATGAAAAAGAACCATGAGCCAAATCCTGTGTTCAGGTTAGTATCTGTCATTCCAGCTTTGGTGAGGGAAAAAGGGTGTGAGTGTCCGGAGCCACAGGAGGCCTGTTCTGGCCACTGTACTGGAGGCAGCAGCTCGAGAACAGTACAGCCTGAGAAGCCTTTGGCTCAAGCCCCTCTTCTACAACCCAGAATTCAGGAATTGCCACAGACTGCAGGGATTTGAGCCATAGCACACTGCCAAACTTCCCACGGTAGTTTGGGTGCTGCATTAGGAAGCAGCTTTTCCTCATGGCCAGGAGAGCGCTCCCTCCAGAGGGAAGGTGAGGCTGTCTGAATGACTCTGCTCCAAACTGTCCATTCCCAGCACACGGGTCTGATTTCAGGGTAGATTCACCCACAGTAATTAGAGCTCCAGGCTGGCAAATGGATCCTGATAGTCAGATAATGTCCTGTCCCTGACACTTGTTCCTCATTGCGTCCATGTTCTTACTTGGCAGTGCTGCTGCACCTTCCTTTGGGACAGTAAGGTACCTTTGACAGCTGCAGTGCCCCTTCTGTTAATTTAATTCATGGCAGAAATGTTGTTATCCAGAAGTGGATTTGTCTCAGGGATATTTGTGGTCTGTCATGAAATAGTGTAACCACTTATATGATAAAATACTCATTTACATAAAACAAGAATAAATTTCATTCTTTCTTCTGACAAATAGTCTTATCACACCTGGAGGCTGATTCAGTGGGCTCAGCAGGTACACAGCTCTCTGAAAATAAAGACATTCAGAACTTTTCTAAATCCACAGTTAGTCTGCCTCTCCTGAGTGCTTAGATAAAATAGCTTTCATCACCTTTTCATCACATCAGACTCCAGCTGAATCATTACTGCCTACTGTCATGGTATCACACATAAGCTTCTCAGCCCCTGAAGCCTGTACAAGTTTTCAGCAATGTTGTGGTGGTTTTATCATGTATTTCATTCACAGATTTGCAAAGATAGGGTCAGCATTGGTACAACAATGTCTCAGGAAGGGGGATGCGTAGAGTTTCGGTGACTTGCCCAATGTCTGTTGCAAAACGTGAGTGAAACAGAACCCAGGCATTCTTGTAGCAGCCTTGATTCAGCAAAGCACTAAACCAAGTGCTTAACTTTAAGCAAGAGCTCAAGTTGTTTGAATGGAGACGGATTTAAGTATCTGTATAAATACTTTGCTGGACTGAGTCTTCAGCTTTCAACAGCTAATTATTGTTTACAGCTATTTCAGGGGTTTTTCATATAGCTCAGCATGTCTTTGGATGGCGGAAATATTTTTAAACTAATTTAATGGTGTGAAAAAACATCCTGCTTGCTGGCCTTTTGGCATCTCAGATGTTCATGCATATGTTGGGGGTTTGTCTTGTCTTTATAGATGACACCAGCAACTCGACAAGAAGTTCTTGGCCTTTACCGCAAGGTTTTGCAAATAGCCAAAACCTGGCAGTCGGCATCAGGACAGATAGAGGAAACCATGAGAGAGAAAGAGTACATAAGAAATGAAGCCAGAACGTTATTCCGAAAAAACAAAAATGTGAGTGTCCTTATGGTTTTGAATTTCCGAATGACTCTTCTCTTGCTCTTAGCACTCTGTGGTTGGATGTTAAGATAGGAATATAAGGCTTGAATTCCCAAAATTTCATTCACCTTAAATGCTGGCATATTTGGGTTACAGTTTAAATTTCATCCCTGAGAAAACTCAAACCATTTCAGCTCTTCATTAACTACTGTAGAAGTCTAAAAGGTCTTTTTTCAGTAAAAAAGTGCCAAGAAAAAATGAAATTCCAAAGATACTGCCTGTGTAATTGAAGCAGCTTTTGATCTTTACAAAGTTAGCTAAGTGTATCATTACCCATGCAATGGCAAACAGAGCTCAGCAGCTTCTTTTTTTCTTCTCAAAGCAGCAATTATTGGCACTTCTTTTAAAAGAAGCACTTTAATTTTTTTCTTAAGGAAGAAATTTCAAACCCTGGTAATCAAAGGCCCTTCTTGTAATTCAAGATCACAGCACTTATTTATATCCCATACTGGTCTGGGACTAAATTGAAGTAATGCAAAATCAAAAAAATGAATTTAAGTCATAATTCACACCACATTTCTGACTTCAGAGGGAGTTTCTGGATAGGATGATAACAGAATGTACACCAAGCAGTGTCTTTCCTTTCTCCTCTAGTGACTTTGCAGAGTGAAAAATCGGTGAGTGTGATTTTTTCATAGATGTAGTAGTAGTTTACATGTGTATTGTCTTTTTACAGAGAAAATACCATGTTTGGGTAAAAACTCCCATCTTTAGCCTCAGTCCTGACAGCCTCTGGGCCTTAACATTCAGCACCATCAAGCCTAGAACTGTTGAGTCAAGGAAATATCAATGTTACCTTTTATGGATGTGAAAAATAGAATCATTGTACCCTTGGCATTGCCAAAATAAGCTAAGGAAAGCCACGTGCTGTGCATCATTTACACTTGAGCTTCCAATTGCTAATTACTGTACTCGTATAAAACACTTGTTTGTATGATTGTAGGTAACAGATCCAAAGCTGATTAAGCAGTGCATGGAAGAATGTGAGGCAAGAATAGAAATTGGACTTCACTATAACATCCCCTACCCGAGACCTGTGAGTATAAATACGAAGTCTTCACTGATACCCACTGAGCTTTCCCTGTACAACAAAACCATCAGTTTACATCACTCTCACTGCACTGCATTTTTAGATGAGTTGGCATTTAAATGTGTACTAAAGCAGAGCCAAATGTACATTGAGATGTTATCTTTCACTGTGAAGTGGAGGATTTCTTCTCAAAACAAGGAGTCAAAGCTTAAATGGAGTTTCATGAGCTAAATTCCCAAGGCCTCTGAATATTTAGCCAGTCTTCTCTGACCGATGAATATAGAAATCTCTACTGCTGCTTTAGTCAGTGCTTGTACTACTATTTGCACCTAAACACCCATCTTGCAGGATGACAGCCTCAGCAACAGTAACACCTGACTGCCACCACCTACATTTTTCAGTCATTTAGGGGGGTTACAGCTGCATGATTCCCATGAACAGTCTTATGAAATATAAAGACTTTGTCAATCAAAGGAAGAGTCTGTCACCTATTGCTCCTTCTGCTTATGGAGTCAATGACATTGATTGTGCATTTTAATGTGCCATATATATAATCATGAGAGTAAGAAGGCAGGCTTTCAATACATACAGTTTGCGGTTATTTTGTGACTTGTTAAGTAGGTATGAATAAATCACATAGTGATTCAAGACATCTACTCAAGAATTTTTAGGGTTTCTAGTTCTTACTCTTCTGGAACATTGTCAGCAAACCTATTTCATTAAGTATCATTGCAGTCTGATATCAAACTACAAAACAAAGTTACTAAGGCCTAGCATATCTAGGATTTTATTAAGGCCTAAAATGTATAGGATTTTAATAAACACAAAAATTAGGGCCTGAAAGTTACACCACTCCTCAGAGAGTGCTCCGCCTAGAAATCTAATAACCCGGCTTGAGACAATAGAGTTACCCTCTCCAAAGTGTGAAGAAATTATTTAAAACTCAGTGAAACTTAGTTTGTATACATGCTGCCTTTTTCTTCCCAATATGCACCTAACTGGTGGGATTTTCTTTTCCAGATCCATCTGCCTCCCATGGGCCTTGCCCATAAACAAGGCCGTACATTGCGACACCAGGAAAAGTTAAGGAAGATTTCTAAGCCAATATACCTGAAATCCCACGATGAAGTTTCATAACCCACCCTTTAAGCTGTGATGTGTAATCACATCCTTTAAGCTGTGAACTGCAATCCAGGTGATTTGTGTGCACGACTGTGAATGGTGTGGTCACTTACTCACACATTTCCTGAGGCCAAAAAGCCAACTGATCCATTATGTATGATGGATAAGGTTGCTCTAGTATTTATTACATTTCAACCACTGACTTGTCAATAAAAGTAACACTTTTTAAGGAGGTGTGATACAAAGATTACTTTGACACTAGGACAAACTGCAGCAGGATTTCAACCTCTGTTCATCTGTAGCAGCGTTCTCTGGTGGTTTGAGGATTCTGTGAGCTCGGCTGTGACTCAAGACAGTGCCTTGTGTAAGGTCAGCCAAAATCAAGGCAGTCTGGGAGAGTCAAGCAGACCCAGTTCCTCCAGAGCTTCTGAATGCCAGTGGGAATACAGTCACTGCACCATGCAGCTGCTCTCCTTCCTCTCTGGTCCCTGCTCTGCCTGCTGTCCCTGGAGGAGAGTTCCAGTGTCATAGTACCCTTATGGGGAAGTTTTGTTTCTGAATGGACAGTAGCAAAGAGAAAGCAGAAGTGCCACTACTCCTCCTCCTTTTTGCAAACTGCAGAGGAGTCGCCTAGAGCCTCTATGTCAGCGTTTTTCCCCCTTCCTTTGGAGAGGGTGTGGATGTGAAATGCAAAGTTTGGAATGCCATTACACAACTCTGAGTGAAACATTCCAGTGTTGGCTTCCTCAGGTTCCCATGTATGGACTGGTTGAAAACTCTCGCTTCAGGGTATCACTATGGGAACAAGCTTAGGATGCTTTGGTGTCCTCACTGTGTGTTTTCACATGGTCAGCTTTTCAGCATAATCAGCACACTGGCTTTCTCAACAATTACTTTAATTTTAGTGTTAGGTTTTAACTCTTACATTATGGACAGAACCCCAACTTTAGTAAAAGAAAGTATCTCCAAGTCTCCTAAGTTTGAGGGGTATTTCTCTTTCACAGGTGCCTCATGAATGGAAGTAAAGTAAAATTAATTTTCCTTTCATGGGCTACCAGTTGTTTTGGCTCCCTTTCAGTCCTTTGATTTTACCAGGCTGTTGACACATTCTCTTCAGGGAAGTTAGGGGAGCCCTCCGTCCTTCAAGCTGGAAGTACCAGTGAGACCAAGCTTGGACAAGAGCCACACTGTACTGGACACTACCTAAGCAGAGTCCTCAGCACTTTAAGGACAACCTATTCCAGCCTGACAATAATAGTGGCAAAAGAAAGCAAATTTGAAACAGGCATTTGTGTATTTCCTTTTACAGTGGGAGAAATCAATGAAATCTCATTTCTGAGCTCACCAACTCATTTAAAACTCTCCAAGCTCTAATAAACAATGACAAATAAATAATTCCTGTCTACTTGAAAAGTAAGTTAGAACTGTTCCTGTGCAGAACAGACTGACAGTCCCTCCCCCTGGAATGCACTTATAAGAGTGAAAAAAGTACAAGCAGATGAGAAAGTACAAGAAAATAAGAAGAGTGAATCAGTATGACAGGTACTGGCTGGCCCAGTTTCTCACTACCATTTATGGCTCTGGTCCACAAAGGTCTCTATTCCCATATAATTATTTCCTGGGAATGCCTCATGTGGGAAGTAACCAGTAAAATGCCATTGTTCTGTCAGTGGGAGCTTTGCAAATTTACTGCTGCCAGGAAGACACAAAACAGAACTCCTTTAGCCTAGGAAAAGGGAGATTACATAAAAAAAAGCGAAAGAAAATATTAACATGATTGCACACACTGCTTAATTCTTCAGAGAAAAAAGTCTAAATACAGGCTCCCTACCCTAATCCTGATACACCAGTGTAAGGATGCGTCAGCTGAGCCCAACCAAAACGTGCAGAGCCAAGGGGTTTGAATGGAAGCTTAAGCTCACTGTTTGTCATTAAACTAGCATTTGAGTTTTTTGAATTGCTAAAGTGCATGTGACTAATGAAGGTACTGATGCTCTGACACATCAGGTGAATAAACAGCCATGGAAATGAGCAGTCTAAATTTACTGTCTGTGTTACAGGCACAACTCTTTCCTAAGCATATACATAGATTATTTCAAAAGAACAGCCCTAAAATTACAGAAGATTTACACCAAACTGAAATAACAACAGGAGTTTCAGTTTACATCTGAAGGAAAATGCAAAGAAGCAACTTTAAAAAGGTTCAAGTACTCTCAAGTAACTCAAATGAGTATCCAGTTGCTTAACTGAGAAACCAGAAAGTAACAGCATCAAATTATCTGAGATGCCTTAAAATGCTACACAGCCTAATAATTCTTCAGAGTAAGTGTTTGAAAAATTATTAACTGGTGCTTCATTCTCTTTACTCTTCATCACCAGAAGGCAGACTGAAATTTGTTAAAACTTCAGGCTGTTCAGCTAAAGAAAGGATTAGATCAGCTCTTTTTTCAAGTCTGGAGAGCAAAACCTTTCTTTCACAGCTTAAGTTAAAGTTGCTATGGAAAGGAGAATCTGCCTTAACTAGAATCCTTTGTTTTTGGAGGTCAAACTGGCAAACTACCATTTTGAGGGAGTTTCATTAAAAAAATTCATCTGCAACTCAGTCCAGCAGGTAGGCAGACATCTCAACTGGTACTCTTGTATTAGATGCCAAGGCCCATATCACTCCTGTCAAGAAGTATCCCAATGATTGCACAATATGTCATTCCTACCCATAAATTTTACTTGCAAAAACAGGTTGTCCTAAAATGCCTCTGCCTTCTGCAGAATTTGTAATGGACTGGATTCAACCAGTGTACTCTCTGTCCTGTACTTGCTGAACCTTCTCTTACTCCCCTTCCGGTAAATGCTGTCATTTTCCAATTTATCACCCTAGTCAGGAGATGCTTTAGAATAATTTAGAAGAAAATGATGACTTTATATTCTTCAGAAATAAAAATCCTGAGTCAGTTGCTTGAACTCTCCTGCAAGCTAACTGGTAGGCAAGGCAGTAATAGTTTGTTGACACAGTATCTGGCCTTGAATACCTAAATAACACCTCCTTTCTGGAAGTTCTGTCCCTAAATCCATCATTACTAAGGTTATAATTTATGAAGCTATGCACTTAGGACTAACATTAGCAAGCACACAACCTTTTAAAAAGATGGACGTGGCACCTTGCTTACTGAATGTACCCCTTGACATTGGCTGGGGGTGAGGAGATGCTCATTTTGCTGCAGCAGCACCCCAGTTGGTTCCCAGGGCTGCATCACAGCACTGAAACAGGTTAAGATAGATTAGGTTATCTGGTCCATCTTCCTACTAACACAAGTTGCTTCTTGTAATACCTTTTAAATGTGGAGAAAATAAGGCAAGCTGGACCTCACTGTCCTGGGCCCTACTATGTATCCATCAGAAATGGGACCAGTAACATCCATCTTTTATCCACAGACAGGTCACTTATTTGATCATACCTATACATTCATTTTCAATAATGCTAATTAAAGCAGAGATCCTGCAACTTTCACTAATAACTCTAATCCTATTAGGCAAAACATTCTAGCTATAATTAGAAGAATTTGGGGTCTTTGTATTGTCTTCTGCTTTTTCACCGTATAATTTTCCCTTTAACAGCCCAACAGTGTTTAAATCCACAGGGGTAGTACTTTCTGAAATGAATTTTTGTACAGTTATGAGGAAGGTTTCAGTCTCCTAAGAAAATGTACAAACCCCATCTGTCTTACAGCACCCCTAGCTGGAAATCTGTCTCTGCTAAGGGAAAAATACCTCTTGCTCCATGATGCACTTTTTCCCATCTGCCTTGAGTTATTAGCAAGGCTGTAAATCTACAATTTGCAGTAATTGCAGGTGGGTTTTGTGGCTTATTTAATGAGTGCTTCTAATTAAGAAATGAAAATTCTAAACCTGTAAATCCAAGGGCTCTCATACTACTATTACAAGGTACTTAGTTTGTCCAAAAATTTTTCACATTTCTATCATGTCCAACTAGCAGCTGAGTTGCCTTTTTCTTTTTTTAAAATGCATCTCAGCCAAGAAAGATTGTGAATTCTAATGTTTAGCTAGTTCATCATTCTCCAGGAAGGTCTACACAATGCTCAGGAAATAAGGCTGGGAAGCTCATTTCAAAGAACCACAGAAAAATATCTCTAAGACACATATCCCTTGACAGTAAATGCCATTACTTTTTCTGTACTAGGGAGGGCAGCCTAGGAAATCATGTACTGCAGTAATCATCAGCTAAAGCAACTCAGCCATGCCTGATGCCTGGTGAAGGGGATGCACAAACCCTCTTTCACAGACTCCTCTCTTATCTATATATATTGTTATCATGACTACAAAGGTTTAAAATACATCTTTAATTACATTCCAAGAGATGCCTTCATATCAAATCTAAACATCAACACACAGGAAGCACTTAAGAAATCAACACAGTAACAAATTGCACGTGTGTTGTAGCAAAGTCACTGTATATTCATTCAGTCACTGTATATTCATTCACAAGAACCACAACTGTGTCATTCAATAAACTGTCAATTACTGTTGGTTCACAAAAAGGTGTTAACAAGCAATCCACATGGCAAACTATTACACAGATTTCCAAGAGTTTTAAAGCAATTGATCTCCATAAAACACAATTTAGATAGTGAATCAGTGAATTTTTTTTAATGGTTTAATTTAGAAGACTGTTTGTAAGACTAGCATTATCTGTAAGAGGATTGACAAACCTTCATTTTAGTGTTTTAAGTGTTGTTGGCCCAGCCTCCCTTTTCAGCAGGTGAGGTGGCACCAGTGCCTTGATGCAGAAGCTACATCTGAACAGAAGGACCCTCCTGAGAGCAGCGACTGAGCTGGTCAGTCCGTAGGGAAGGGTTTCACAGCCAGGCCCTGCCCCTTTGCCTGCACACAGAGCTTCCATACAAGGAGGATCATGACTGGTTTGTTATCTCTGATGCCACAGTGACCTAATGAGTGATCTGAATTGTTGATGCAATTACAACAACAATTAGATGCAGACGTTCAAAAATATAGTAATCACCACAATGATTTTTTTAAATGTATAGTAAATTTCTGTTAATTTTAATTATATGAAACGTACAAAGTATCTCTCTTATGAAGTCTAAGAAAATAATTTTTTCAAGGACCAATTTTAATTAATTTATTTATAGATCTACTGAAACATGATTCTCTTCTTAAAAACTGTTGTCTGTTTGGATGAGTGTGTTGTAACATTCATAAACAAGTTTTATTTTGGTTTAGGTGCCAAATATCATTTAGTCTAATTTGTTAAGAGTAGTTTCTTCCTCTCAGTAATTTGAAACACCTGCACATCCCTATCCCTTTTATTAAAACAAACATCCATTAGATGTCCTGGCCTGACATCTTGGCTCTACTCACCACATACCAGTGATGCACCAAATGCCTGCATGCTGGACTGTCAGTGAGGTATCAGGTGTGGTACCTGAAGCTGCTGTTTCCCTGTGCATCTTCCTGCAGAGCAGCACTGCACAACACACCCCCAACACTTCTGCCTTACCTTGCAGTACCATTCTTAACAGTTACTATTTTATGAATATCTGCATAAAACAAAGCAGTGGTTAATGAAACAATAAATGAACACTGTTTTCACCTAATCACAACACAACAGACCAATTCCTGTGACAAGAACCGTGTCCTTCAAGGAGTTGTAGCAGCATCCCTTAATGCTTGTAGCAGGATACTGGGAATTGCCAAATGATGGCTTGAATCTCTGACTTTGTGAGGCCTCCAGCAAGTCATTAAAATGCTGCAATTTGGGCAATGAAAAAAAATACAAGACCCCAAATTAGTGGATGTCTGCGTAGTGCATGTTTTTTTAAATGTTTGCCTTGATCTTTGTGCTTCTCTTGTACTGTGTACACAACAAGTCTAATGATGCATCTTCAGTACCTTCTTGGCATGCTGTGGGGATTAGTTAATGACTGCACAGCTCTTTGAAGATGTTCAGGCTATTTTATTTTTAATTAATGTTTGCAAGCTACTTTGAGCTTCTCTGATGAAAGAGCTTAAACAAGTATGAAATTTCAGGCAGTTATTAGTCCAACAAGCAAGAGAGCAAGATGAGGAAGTGTGCTGGGTTTGGTTGGGGTAGAGTCAGTTTTCCTCACAGGGGCTGGTATGGGGCTGTGTTTTGGATTGTGCTGAGCACAAGGGTTGATAATATAGAGATGTTTTTGTTATTGCTGAGCAGGGATTGCACAGAGCCAAGGCCTTTCCTGCTTTTCATACTGCCAGGCTGGGAAGGAAGTTGGGGATGTCTGGGAGGTTGGGAGGAGACACCGCCAGGACCCCAAAAGAGCAAAGGGACATTGCAGACCATGTGACATCATGATCAGTATGTAAAGTGGAGGAAAGAAGGAAAAGGGGGACATCTGGAGTGATGGCGTTTGTCTTCCCAAGTCACCATTACATGTGATGTGCCCCTGGTCTCCTGGGAATGGCTGAACACCTGCCCGCCCATGGGAAGCAGGGAATTAATTGTTTTGTTTTGTTTGTGTGCATGGCTTTTGCTTTCCCTATTAAACTCTCTTTATCTCACCCCATGAGGTAGTGGAGGGGGTGAGTGAGTGGCTGTGTGGGGCTGGGCTGCTGGCAGGAAGTAAAGTGAGACTGGGAGAAAGAAAACAGCTCCATGTATCGGGTACCTTGAATAGGTAGGTGAATAACACTGGAAACAAAAAAGTTACAAAATTATGGCACAAGCATACTGTTCTGAGAAATGGCAGGCTCCCAATGCATGTGCTGTCCAGAAGTCTTCTGTGGAAACTCTGAGAGACATCATCCAGGAATGATTACAGGTTTATAATACAGCTTTGGTAGTTCATTCTACCTGAGGATTGAAGGATTGGGTTCATACGTTGACAACAGAATATTCTCATCTCCTCCCTCCTTGTCCTACATACTCCAGGGACACAGAAGTGGTAGGCAAATCCACAATCTTTTTGCAACAGATGGGAAGTGGATTCCCATTAAGATCAGCATCAAAACTCTTTAAGCCCAATTTCATTAAAAAAAAAAAACCAAAAAAAACAACAAAAAAACCACAAACAACCATGCAGCCATTGAGGAGTAAAGCAGATCTTTACAGAATCAATACTGCACCCCCTCAGTCGTCCAGCTGGCACAGGGCTGCCACACCTCGATTTATCCAGTGCTTCTGGGGCTTGTCTGAAGGGAGTTCAATCGACAGAACATAGTTGGTTGAGTGCCCAGTGGTGGATAAGACACCTCTTCTTTCACTTGTCTTGTATACAGGGCATGAATAGATGTTCAGATGAAGAAACTTGGAACTTTCTCCAGGTTTCAGCCAAATTATGGGCAAAGGATCATAAAGGATTTTTGGCAGTGATTCTCCAATTACCCAGGATTCTCTATCCCATCGTGCACCTTCCAAAAAAAGGCCTCTCACGTAAGCCCCATCTTCTGGCATTTTCTCCATTGTGTGCTCCTGTTTCATCACCTAGAATGATTAAACCATTGCTTGATTTTATTTTTATCTGAGTATACTAAATCCTATAAGTGACAGTCTGAAATTGCTCCTTTAAATAAAATACCTTTTCATCTGAAAACTCTATTTCTTGCTGGCCCCAGGATACGTTTCAAGCTGTTCAAGAAAAGCAATATTCTTCTGCATTTTTCTTACCTCAAATTCAAATCCAATGTGGTCGATTGGGATGGTGTATTTTCTGGCAAAGTTTTGTAAAACACCGGTCAAGAAAGACTGAGTGAAGAAGAATCCTGAGAGCCAAAAGACTGTAGGTGGCCCATTGTCAACCCAATCCTGAATAGGGAGAGAGAAAACAAATGTAAAAAAACCCCAACACACTTGTGGCTTCACTGTGCCAATTCACCAGAAAAGGGATGTCTTTTCAGATACCCTCAAACAGCACAACGAGATCTAAGCCTTGATGGAACCCTCTGCTTCCGTCCATCAATTCTCTGTTTTTCTGAGACAACAAATCACAGAAGTCAGTTCTTTAGGATAACAACCAAAATAATCACTCATTCTGAAACAACCAGAACTCAGTGCTACTGAGAAAAATTTCAGAAAGTAGCATGTGTTTTGTTAAGTCTAGATAGTGGCCCCCCAAAACAGAAAAGTGATTGAATTTGGACACTTTTATCAAAATAATCTCCACCAATCTCCTAACATGCAAAAAGGCCAAATTCTTTTACTTTCCTGATCAATGTCTCTTCACTGATCACTGTGAGGGCACTCACTACAGCCTACATACCAGATGCTAGCAGAGGAAATCATTCCTGTACAAAGATGCCAGACAGGGAGATCTTGGGCCTTGTCCACACAATGCAGTAGGAAAAAGCAAAACAAGGGCAGAATGTCCTCACACTACTGGAAGTTATTTGGAGTCAGAAGAAGCCCCTACAATGCTCTGATCCAGCGAACAGGAAAGTGCCATTTATACAAATCTCTCAGACACTTCTTCCTAGCTTTCTCCTCTCCTGACTTGTATGGGGTTTCACTACATCTCAGTACCTCACTATTTAAGGTATACCCAAAATTTTAAGTAGTTTTAAGAGTGCTAAGAGTGCAGAGAAAATAATGGAATGGTGAGTTAAAAATTAAAATAGTCTGTTCAAAAAAGTGTGTGGAAGTGGTGTGACATTCTATGAAACTTGAAAGATATTTACACATATATAAAATTTCATAGCTCCTGTTACACACTGGTTCTAAAGCGTTCTTACACCCAGCTCGGTGTCCTTTCAGCAAGGAAGCCATTAAGACACTAATTCGAACTAAAATGAATCTTATAGAAATAGAAAGATGGAAACTACCAAAAGCAGCACTGGATTAGCACCAAGGGATCATACTCCCAGCTCACCCTGCTGAGCAATTGCCCAGCGAACTGCAGTGCTGCTAATGCAGAGGGTATTTGGCCGTGAGTGTGTGTGAGCAGCTCACAGTCTGGAGCTACCCAGGGACTGCTGAGCAAGGACAGCACTGACACACACTCTCCTCATCCAGCTTTCAACTGCAACTACCCACACCCCTCAGTCTCAGTTTAGCAGACCTGGAAGAACTCCAAACGACAGAGGAGATCGGACACGTAACTTCCGAGAGGTTTCAGTGATGGATAGGATTTGGAAGCCCACATTGATGGCACTTTTCCCATTAGCATGCTGTTGAAAACATCTTCAAGCTCAGAAGACATCAACACTTGGCCTTTAATGGCTTTGCCTATATTAATGAGGCTGCTCCGAACAACTTCAGTAAGCCTTCAGAGAAAAGAAAGGAATTGTCATTATTTACTTCTTACTACCTGGCTAAATACCCCTCAGTCCAACTTGAATGAAGGGTTGATAAAGGTGGTAAATGTCCTGTCAGAAATTCCTCATCAAATTTGTGGTTATCAAAACTCTTACTTAACTTTAGAAAAGCAAACAGATTAAAAACAGACACAGAGAAAAGACAATGAAAACTTTCACTCTAGACAAGGGAAATCAAGTGATGAGAGCTTTAAAGCTTGTAGCACTCATTGTCACAGTGTGCTGTGAATTTTGGGGCCTGGGTATCACTTACAAAGGCTAAAGCAGGCTGCTCTCCCTCAACACAACAAACTCAAACCTGATTCAAGTTCATACTCCAAGAATACCATTGCTATATTCAGGTACTCACCTGCAGCTTTCAAGTATTTTTAAAAGATTCATCCAAAGCAGAATCTAACATGTTAAGAAAAATGTCTTGTAAAAGGCTTGGTTAAGGCTTGTGAGCAACTAGCAGCAATGGACACAAGCATATTTCAGTTTAAGAAGTGCTACACAAAACACTGAGCCATACCTGTTAAATCGAATTAGTTCTTGCCTAAGAACTGTATTCATGGACTCTTCATAAAGTACTGGGTACGCCTTCATCACTCCTTCCATATCAAAGCTACTTGGTAGTTTGGACAGGATGTCCTGTGCCAAATCTTCAACAACTTCCTGAAGGCATAAGTTTGCAGTGAATAACAAATATTCCTTTCCCCCCCTATTTTTATTGAATAAATTCCACAAAACACTATAGATTTTATATTTTTTCTGTACAACCACATAGGTATTTTAGTCCATTTTCCTAAAGATATAGTGCTCTTACTTGCTTTGGGCATCATCCTGTCTGCATGTGCTTGCTTACTCCTTCCTTCTCAATAATTTTAAATTTGTTAAATAATAATTTTTAATTTGCAACAAGGTTTTAGGCAAATTCTAAGGAAATAGGCAGGAGAGCAGACAAGCATAATCCTATTACTGCCACAGTGAAGGAAAAGACAAAGCATGCAGCATGAGCAAAATAATGGGAAGACCCCATGAATACCACAGCCCCAAGAGAAGCTCTACTTGCAGTATATTAGACATCAGAAAATATGATCACTGGACAACCCTGCAGGAAATGAGGCTCCATCAATTCCACTGTTCAAGAATCCACTTGTATATAAAATGCAGGATGTCAAATCTGAGAGGCTTGAAAGGTTATTTATCTGTATCTCAAAGAGGCATGGATTTGGCCTGAGTAACCTCAGCTGCCAGGACACATGGTATTAATCTGTTTGAATGCAAAGTCATGGAGGTATCTTCCATCCCTAAAGGTGCTATGCCAAATCCATCTGCTTCTCTCTAAGGACATTCACATCTGCTCCCAATGCTACAGTCATGAGATGAGAGGTGTTGGGTTACTCTGAGGCCTAGGACATGACAGGAAAGGGCACCTTTCCAGAGTGCAAGTTGATCTTTCTTCCCCAGTTACCTGAGGGGACTTGCCAGCTCCCCCTGCTTCTCTAGGCAAAGTCAGGAGCACTGCATGGAACAGCTGGTTGGTCTCCTGGTTATCCTTGGTGATATCTGCATTTTCATGAAGTCCAAACACTTCAGGATGTGTTGTAATAGGCAAACTTCGTATGTATTCAACATAAGACTGTAAAACAAACATTCAGATACCAGACATCATGCAATGTGATATTCATAAACCATCAGTAAACCCAACTGGGACAGAACCTTCCCATTTAAAATTAAAGATGGTCGTTTCCTGTTAAACACATCCAGGAATTGACTGACTCTCCACAGAGATAAATATAAAAGTTCTGAGTGATTCAAAAACTCATGGGGGAGTTGTTATTACCACCCTCATGTAAGTGGCAAGAGAAAGGAAAGTACATTAGAAATATCCAAGGAATGCTGGTAGGAGTCACAGAAGGGGGTAGGATGCTGGATGTGTCATCCCTACAACTTGTGGGCTACACAAATAGGTGGGATTTGAGCACATTCATTATCTCTATGAAGCTGTTAGAAGGGAAAAAGAGGATGGAAACTGAGTATACACCTGCCATTCCACCTCTTCCTCCTGACTGCTGCTTTCAAGGTCAGACTGGTGGCAAGAAAGTGCACAAGCACCCTGTAAATTTCTGAAGCCTGACTCCTATTGGCTTTCTAGAACTGTATTGGAAACCTACACACAGGCTCTTTGCATCAACAAATGCCAGAGTGTTGGATGATCTCTACATCCCCATTGGGGTATGGTAGATATGAAGTACCAGACTCCTATTTCATACATAAGATACATTCCAGGGCTTTATGATCTTATGGGGTTTATTTTCTATTTGGTGTATTCAGCATTATCCAAGCACAGTGTAGGTAAGCTCCTCCCCAGTAACTCAGAGAGAATTTACACTTGTTGTCTTCTCACCTCATATGGGCCATGTGGTGGGATGTAGTAGTCACCTCCAGCTGACAGCATGTACTTCTCCTGCTCTATATCCTTGTTATAGACTATAGAAAGCAGGGACAGGAGGAGACGCCTGTCTTTATCATCTGTCACTCTACCTCCGTAGTTACACTCCCCTGGAAAAGGACAAAGAAAACCAGTTTAATGATCAAATTAAAATTATCTTGCAATAATGTGAAACTCTAGTAAGCTGAAGCTCCAAAGCTCCAGATCTTCCAAAGTTTTTAGGTCTTATACTTGAATTGATTCAATCGAAATTAGACACTTGGACATCTATGGGCCAAATTTATGTGTCTTGATGATGAGAGGTTTAAGGAACACTATGAGTTGGTCTGAGAAACTGCTACTCATGTCCCAAAATTCTTTTTCATAAAGCTAATCATAATATTAACAGAAATCAAGAATGACAAGGCTGACAAGGAGGTGCCAAAAGGCAGCTTATCTCCGTGGAGAAAGAGAACAGAATAGCCACAGCAACTGAGTTATTTACACATGTCAACACCTCCTGCTCTAAACCCCTGAGTATGATCACACCCTCTGGTGAAGCACCAAAGCTTCCTGTGTCAGGCTCACGTTGACCAGCGAAGGTGGAACAGAGGCCATGGATGGTTTTATTTGATGTGTATGAAGCAAAGACCAGGAGGTTTGCTGGACCATTAGTAATTGTAGCCATATGCAAGTCAAAACAACGACAGCTGAGGGTTTGGGATCCAATTCCAGTCACAGTCCAACTCCAATATCCATCCAGTGACAACCACATTGTATGTGGCAGGCCAGTAAAACAAACCTGTGTGGAATCCACTCCGTTTGTTGAGAAGTCACCAGTTTATCAGCGTGTCAGCTGAAAGTGCCTAGCAAAGTCAACAAACACATGTGAGAGGATGTAATGCCTGTACCTGTTAGGTATGTCAGAGCTTCAAATGGGATCTCTTCATATTCATTCAGAAACATCTGGATCTGTTGCATGCTGATTCTGAGGTCAGACTCGTTGAATTCGTATGGAATATTCCAACCTGTTCAATTCAGAAGAGATACAGAGGGAAATGGTGCACTGCACTGACAGCTGGGCTCAGGAAATGATTGGTACTACACTGCTCCGACAGAGCTGAAGATACAACTGCCAGACAGTCTAGAAGGAGCCTGGAATACACCAGGCTGTTTATTAAGCATAGGCATTTTGGCATCAAAATTTCCTGAAAATTATATTTTACCTGCTTGATATTTTAAGCTAATCTGTTGCTATCTGGACACAATGAGAACAGGAGTTTTACTTCACTTACTGATTTCAATTTTTCATCTGCCCATCTATTAATACTGTTTGCAGATGACATTCAAAATAACAGTACAATAAAACAAGCAAGCAAACAAACAGGAACATATTCTCAATAAAAGAATCCTTCAGAAAACCTATATCCCTAATGCAAACCAAAAATAGAGCTAGTGATGCAACTATCCTTCTTCACCAGGATAGCTGGTCACATCAGCAGTAGATGTTGCTATAGAAAATGGCCTCTAGAAAATTCAGTTTTTACTCTAAAGCAATAAATTAGTGTCTTCATACTGGAAGTTTAGTGCTTATTTAAACAGCTGCCTACTAAAATAATGACAGTGGTTTTCAGTCAAAATACAACATTTCCTAACAGCAACCAGTTATGAGGAAGGCGAACTCAGCTGGAATGGAAGACTGAGGACTTCATGTACACCCGTGCAGAGCATAAACTTTAAACAGTTATAAAAATGGAATCTCTAAGTCCATACATTTCTATATGTTAGAAATTCTATCTAGTTTTCTATGTATTTGAAGATTACAGAAAAAGCTGAAGCACAAATCTTATGAATGACATATCTTTTCATTGCTGTTATAAACACCACACTGCAGCTACACAGATTTGCTTCACACCAAGTAAATACATGCACTAGGTTTGATAAAACAAAGTATGCACATAAATAACAAAAGCAGATTAGAAGAAGGCATATTTTTAATTACAAAAATTTAAAACAGATCTGAATTTCATTGTTAGAAAGAACTACAGTAATAAGTTAATAATTTAGTAAGCTATCATTTCATGTAAGTTCTGTATAATATATTTATTTGGAAAAATAGTACTTTCTAGTCTTCCCTGGGGTAATACTTTTAGAAGTTTCAGAAGCAGCTTTGGCTAAATAAGAATCCCTGCAAATAACAGCTTTTAAACTTTATGATGCTCTGTGCAATGCAGATTGCACTCTTGCAATACTGTTAATAGTACTGCCTTTTTACAGAGAGACTCCAGCAATGCATTTCAAAACCACAAATCTTTTTTTTGAAACAAAGTGCAAAATAATCTAAAACTTACCCAGTGGGCCAAAGTTTCTCCTTTCCTGCACAACAGCATGAAAAAAGCAAAGGCCAAAAAGCAGTTTTTGCCACATTTTTGGCTTTTGGCAGCTTTGAAAGAACACGGGGTCAGAGATGGGATCGTTCAGGTAGGAGCGAAGGAGGTTCACTCTAACACCTTTTGGAGGCTCATTTGTCATTTTGATGCCATTCTGGAGGATACTAACAGGAAACTTTTCTGATGGATAACTAGTTAACCACAACCTAAAAAGAAGTTTGCAAAGCACATTATTAAAAAATCACATGATAGTAACAGTAGTAGTAGTAATAACAATAATAATAAAATCAGTATTATAATCCTGCATCTTGATCTATAGAAGACTAAGTTTTACTCCTTGTTTAACTATAAAGATAACATCTAAATTTGTTCTAAAATGCAGACAGAGCAGATTATATTGGACAGGTAGAAAAGATGAACTCTTAATGATGGATCTTTATTTTATCACTGCACATAAATGATATGAATGTCATACTTAGGCATTCTTACAAAAGTAGTTTAATTTCTTGTTAGTAGTGTCTTCAGCAAACAGGAAATACTCACATAAAAAAGTGCAAAATACTAAAACTCCTACCTGAATTTATCATTGGTATTCTCAGGCACTATAACTTCCTCACAGATTTTTTCCAAGGCAGGCATCCAGCTGGTTGCAAGATGGCAGTTTTGTAACACTACCCAGGTTCCCTCAGTAATAGCCTTGTAAATTGTTTTTTCTGCTATTGGGCCCTGGCCCTGGCCAAGCGAAACCGTTTGAATGTTTGAGCTTCCCATGCTAACATCATCAGCAAATTTTAGCAAACCTAGGATGGCAAGTTTTATACATGCAAACAAAGACAAACTATTAGGAAGTAGAATATGTTCTAGTCATCATTTTTGCAATGTCATTAAAGGGAGAAAAGTCAACAAATGTTAACAAATATTAAAATTAAAAATTAAAAAAAATAACAAATAAAAGCACCTCAACAACCCAGAAGTAGCATCATATGCTGTATCAGTCACTGTGTCGCTGAGGCACATACTAAAATTTAGGGGTACAAAGTATTAATAAAAAAAGCCCAACCCCAAAACCAGCCAGGTTAAATGGCTGTCCTCTCT
Source organism: Corvus kubaryi (assembly GCF_017639235.1). NCBI lineage: Eukaryota > Metazoa > Chordata > Aves > Passeriformes > Corvidae > Corvus > Corvus kubaryi. The sequence goes on from NW_024581129.1 coordinate 1,689,427, forward strand.
TTGGCCCCTGGGTGTTCAGCTGCAGTCTGCACAACAGCCCTCGGCTCTCTCTGTTGCACAGGTACAATTGTTTATGGGGATTGAGCTGCAAATTTAGCCAGATCTTAAGATCTGGCTAAAAATAGACCTCCAGCTTTGCTATCAAAATCAGTACTTTCTGGAAATACATCCTTACGGTATGGCTCCATATCACAGTTCTTTTGGCAGAAAACCAGATTTAAAAATAATCTGAGTGGTTACACGTTAAAGGACATTTAACAAATGTGGTTTTAAGTGTGGCCAATACACACCATTTAATTAGTAACTGAGAGGGAGGAAACTTTCTGGAGGAGGGGTTGCAATAAAGACTGGGGCAAACCTCCAACACCCACGGAAAGAACTGTAATGCAAGTATAAATTATAAATTGGTCTGGATGCTACAGTCTGTTAGATCCCCAAATTGCTGTTCAGAGACCAAGACATTTCATCACCACTACTTTCATTCCACCCTCTAACAATTTTACTGTCATTGTTTATATATGGGCAGATGCCAATGTTTGATATTCCCTCATTGCTGTATTGTACCTTAGAGACACTTTAAAGATCAAATGAGGGGGCCTACACTATTAACTGTAGTCTGACTATTCATTTAGTCAGACTCAGTGACATTTAACCAGATTAAAAAATGGGTTTTTAATACCAATCTCACCTGCCATGGGATCAGCACCCGGTGATAATATAAAAATCAAAGGGGCACAACAATTTGAATCACTGTAACTTCTTCCAAGATCAAATGTAGGTGGTTCAATAAATGTTCTTCCCATGTTTTCCACAATGAAGATCTGCACTGCTGGGATAATTTTGTCAGGTCGCAAACACCTGAGAAGAACCATGCGGTCTAACCCCGTCAGCGCGCTCCAGGCATCCGGGAAGGCTTCTTCATGGGGTCTGACAGAGTCATAGATTGGCTTCCACTTGGAAGAATTCTCTCTTACGTGTTCCATTAGCCCCTGGAGGTTTGTCAGGCAAGATGCACGTACGAGCTCAGCCCATGATTTGTTGGACAGCCAGTCTGGAGCTGGATTGGGGTGAGGATTATCAAGAGCAACACCTCCTGTCAGTAGGAAACGCCAAACTGCATCATCTATCTGGCCTTTTCCCTTCATAATGCCTACTGTCAGAAGGAAGGAGAATAACAGCTTGTCCTTTTCAAACAGCGAACGACAGACATTATTATAGATGCTTACTGTGAAATGGTCAGTTATATTTTTAATTCTCTCCTGTAGACGTCCACTCTTTCTGCTTTTAGCAATAGATTGAACATACAAGTTAATGAACCAAATCAATGAATACTGGTACATAGGTTCAATGTTTGCCAGATCAGAGATGCAGAAGAAGACAACAGCTGAATGAACAGCAACTGGCTTATACCCCATTCGAGTAGAATCTATTTCCTTCTCAGTTATAGAGGCAATTTTTTGCTTTTCAGAGATTTCTGCTGATAACTTTTTGGAAGAAGACAAAATATTAATTGCTGTTTCATCCTCTAAGATGTTTCCTTCTGAGTGGGAAAGGACCTCCAGGATTTTATCTTCTATTTCTTTTAGTTGTTTCTTATTGGCTGCACTTTCTATAATGAGTTGGTTTTTCTTTTCTTCTAGCTCAGGCTTTTCCTTTGCAGCTACAATTCCGAGGAGCTGGTCCTGAAGACCCAAAGGTGTAATCATGAAATTGAGTAGACAAACTTTCACAGCCACTTCAGGATAATAGTGAGGATTTCTTAAGTGGGTTGTCATGTAAAACCTGAAGTCTTTTGAATATTCAATTATATTTTCCCCTAATTTCATGTATTCTACTCCTTGTTGTCTGAATGTTTGCTTTAATAAAATGGGTTCTAAGAAAGCATCTAATTCTTCACCAATATTTTCTAGCAAGACTGGTGTTCCAAGCTGAAGAGCAGTTTCTAATGTCCTCACATAATGTGTGTCAGATAATTTGATAACTGACAGCTTGTTAGTTTTCTCCATATTTTTTATCCACTTGTTAGCTTGCCTTTGAGGATCTATCATTAAAGCCCATCTTCTTGAGTTAGAAACAATTACACCATTGTCAATGGAAAAAGAATCAACTGGCAATCCAGCAATCTGCCATGCACGGATTTTGACTGGATCCCCTAATGTATTACTTAAGCTAAAATCGCTGGAGCATGGTATGTTCTTTTCAATGCACAGATCCTGCCACTGCTTTTGGCATTTCAGGCGATAATCAACAGTAAAGGCTCCCAAATAAGCCACAGTTCCTGATGACAACAACACATCCCCTACTAGGTCTATGTACTGAATTCCTAATAACCGTGCAGCTTCTGTCCACCTCTCCTTCTCTCCACCAAGACCACTAATCAGCTGCTCAGCTCTCACGAGCTTTTGTGAACAACGTTCAATATTATTTTCTAAGTCTTTCTTCCGGTTATTCATTTTGTCAAACTCATCTTGCAAAGCTTGAAGGCGATCAACAACCTCCTTAAGTTCTGCTTGTTTCACTTGTAGCTTCTGCATTTGAATGTCCAGTATTCCTTCAGCCTCTTGCAAACGCTCACGCTTTGGGGCAACCACTTTCTGAACACGGTCATACACCTCCATGGCTCGCACCCACTTGCAAAGGCCTTCACAGGCAGATGAGACATTTTTTACGACCTCTGGCTGAAAATCAGGATGATTCATAAACTTCTCTCTAATCTTCTTCATTATAGCAGGAGGAATTTTATCTTTATCATATGACTTTAATCTGTCAAGGAACTTAATATCTGAAAGAAGTTTTTTAGCTGGCCCCCAGAAGTCTTCAATCATTTTACCTATATTGCAAATAAGACTAAAATCAGGTGTAATACATGCATGTTCGAAGTGAAAAAAGTACTTTGAAACATAGTATGAAGAATTAACATCAATGATATTGCAATGGAATTTTACTATGCAAAGACTATTAAATAGTTCGGGAAAATCATTACCTAAAGGAAGTCAGACAGGACCTTCAGCATCACTAACCAATGTCATATTTATTAACTGCATATTAATTCTAAATCAACCAAGCACATTAAGGGAGACCAATTACTATACAGTCTTTCTCAGCATTGTCTATTAGATAAATCAGTAACTGTGGAAGTATTCCTTCTTAATCTAGATAAGACCATTTGGGATAAAAGGCATTTATATCATCCTCATTTTTAATTATGAAGGGTTGAGCTGTATAGGCATAAGGTGGATGAAAAGTGAAAGAAAAAGGTCTCTTTCCCACCTCGCAAATCCTGTGCAACCCCACAATAACAACATTAAACCACACAGAAAAGGCTTATTAGAATAATTACCTATGACAGGTATAATTAGAATTCCCTCTCCCAGCATAACTGATAGTTTGGAAGCAGGGGTTACAGGGGGAAACACAGGCAGATGGTGCACAGCACACCTCCAGCACCCAGAGCTCCTCAAGGCAATGCAAATCTCAAGGTTGGGTCAAAGCAAGTTGAAGAGATGACTTTGTGCAGGCGACTGGGATCATATTTACAAAGCTTGTACAACAGTGTCAGGCAAGGGCAGTATGCCAGCATGGCAAAAGCAGCTCTTCACTACTCAGTGTACTTGCCACTGCCAGCAAAATGCACCTCCAATGCACGAGGCTGCGTTCATGCCAGAAGCACCTCACCAGCACACCTCAGCAGCAGCCACACATTCCTGGGGCAGGGATAACAAAAGCTGTGTCATTACCGCTGCCATTGGGGTCGGGTTTCCTCTCTGGCTTAACTGCCCTCATGACACAGATACTCTCCATGACGAGCTTGACAGGACCAGGGGGATTCTGCATGGATTTCACAAGAGTGATGTCTGAAGGATTCAGGGTGTTGAGAGCTGCCTCTGCAGCAGCCAGAGCTGGCAGAGCCTCTGCAAGGTCTGCTTCACATTCGTCCTGTTAAGACATTGGGCAGAAAGCTGTGAACCTTCATACAATACCAGGTCTGCAGCCTGATCACCCCCCACTACAGCACAGCCTCGGAGAACCTTCTGTCTTGTTAAGCATCCATTAAATAGACTCTTCACAACGTTTCTTGGAGAGAAAACTACTTTCACCATTTGACAGCACAGTTTAAAGAGAGAAGGTTTGTAGAGAAATTAGTAACTTCCATAAACTGAACTGATAATTAAAAATGTCACACAAGCTTTCAAGATCAAGGTCTCTCTGGTTTGGCAATGAGAATTAAAATAAAGGTTAGAGACAGCTGTTCTTAGTTAAATCTTACAGTGCTGATCAGGTGAAAAATGGATACTGTGTAGCTTAAATTCTTTATCAGATACTCTGATCTCAGTAATTATCCATATTATATATCACTGACATTTCCAGCTAGTTACAAAAAAATATTGAGGAATCTTGAGGCTTCCCACAGGAAATTCTGTGTTACAGATGTCTGGCTGTGGCATTACCTCTAAAGTTATGCCTAATAGGACTGCATGCAGCATATGCCAAATTACCTCAGCTAACTCTAAATTAACTGTCTTTGGGCATGGAAACAGTATAAACTCGTTATTCAATCTGTTGAAAATGAGAATATATTAGTAAAGAAATAAGAGCTATACAGCTTTTGGAACGTGAACTAGAAAGGGAAGCTATGCAGGACTGTGAGGTGCAGTCATACTCCAAACAGCCCAAATTTACCGTGTTTGTATTAGGAACGTGTCATTCATCATCTCCTGCAATTTTGTTACTCTAAGAGCTTGGCTCACCCCATTAACACATCATCACATCATCACAGCTCCCATTCACTTGGAACCCATCACGCTCCAGGCTCAAGCCCTTGGGCACTACCTTAATAGCTTGGGCAACAGCAGCTGCATCATTGGCTTCCTTTTCATCTGCTGACACTATTGCCTTTTTTGCATCTACTTCAACTGTTTCCTTTTCAATCTTGACCATCATTTTTTCTGTTTCTGCAGACGTTTTAATCAGTTCAGGCTGAAGGTCAGTCAGTTCTTTCTGCATGTCGGCAACCTGATGGATACAACAGGAAATCAAGAAAAAGTCTGTGTAAACATTGCATGCATGTCATATCTTGATGTCTCATGAAGAAAGATTGGAGGGCCCTATATTAAGACAATCAAAAAAAGGACATTTGATCTAAAGAATTAATAATTCTCTTGTTTATTTTTACTAAGAGTTGTTTCATTTAACTGAGTAGATTTTTTTAAAGGTATTTTAATCATTGTCTATGCAATGCACTTGCTTTTTTCAGATTCATTAATGTCAATAATGAGAAATATATTGTTTAATTCTGTTTTTTCCTCACAGTCACTTTCAGATAATGAAAGTCCAAATAATCCTTTATTGCACAGCTGGAAAACAAAATTCAAAAGAAACCTGGAATGGAACACAGAATTAGTGACAGCAACAGCTGCAAACTGGATCTTCTTCTTCATCCTGCAACTATCCAGAAGCCCCTTGAGTTTGTGCCTTGGAAAGATCAATCCCTGGATCACGTGGGTTGAAAAAGGGATTATTTATCTGGAATAAATAAATCTGATCCATTTCCTACTGGGAATCTACTCAAGAATTAATGTTTAATATTCTCTTACAATGTTTTTCAATTTCTCCTCTATTTTGGAAAGGGTAATAGGTCCTAGAACTCTGAGGCATGGATTCTCCATATAAGGTTTTGAGACAATAATGAAATTTATAAGGTTTATTCCTTCAGCATTTAATGAGTACCTTCATTTCAATTTTGTTTGCTATGAAGAGCTATAATCCAAACGTAGAGATTACAATTTCTTCAATTTACTAAGCAGTAATCTAACTTTTCCTGCTGGCTTTCTGTAGAAAACTATCAACAGCATCATGAACATAGTGAAGAACAAATTAGTAAGTTTTATTTTTGTAAGCTTCAACCATACAGACCCCATACATGAAGTATGCATGTGGCACATATTCAGCATTTTCATCTGAAACTTACTTGTGAAGATGCAAATTCAAGCTTTTCAAGTCCCACAAGATAACGAGTCCTCATCATGTCAACTTCTTCCCTTTTTCTACTCAGCAGAGTCTTGAAGGTGAGAATCAGCTCCACGTAGGAAGTTGGTGTCACGTAGTTGTGTCTGCGCAGCGTAGCGTAGTAGCCAGCAGAGAGTTCTCTCACACTTTCTTGGAAGTACTTGCACACTGACACAACCCTAGGGGAAAATTTTCCACATTACTTCGAAAATACAGTCTGTCTTTATGTCAACTATCAAAAAATTACTCTAAGCTTATGAAGTCATGTTAGTGTTAGGGAAGGCAGAAATGTATTTTCCCCATTATTAGAAATATTTTGGACTCCTGTTGAAGAGATTTTCAGAAACATCAGATACATATGTCTGGGTATCTTTGACTTGCACTGAAATCCCAGAGTTGGCTTAGCTTTGTCCATTTATAAGGACAGTCTCCCAATCAAATACACTGGGGGCACGAGGGGTGGGGGAACAAACTTTTGATTCATATGTTTCTTGAGAGATAAACTCATACTCTTTTCTAATGTCATCTTTGAGCTCAATATCCTCCAAAAACTTGTTAGCAACCATTTCCAAAGCATCTGTAGGCCACGTTTGGAACCAGTCAATGGTGCAGCAGTTTATCAGTGAAGGGAACATCCGTAATCGATTCCGAAAAGCATCTCCAATAGGACTCATGGCTACAAAAATAAAAACATGGTTGTCACCTAAGTTTCTTTGCAGTTAGGAAGCTGAAAAAAAATAAACCTAAATAAAAATATTCTGAGAAGCAACACATTGTATACAGACCTAAGACAATATGCAAATTTTTCTTCACCCTTTCAATAAAGAAACTGTACATAGCAAGGGGCGTGGCTTCAATTCTCCTGTTCTCCACCCTTGCTGCACTTTGCATTTTCTCAACAATTTCAGCCTTCTCATCTGCTGCAAAGATATTAGGCACATCCCCAGTATTTAAAAGCATGTTGATGTCTTCCACAAATGATTCATCCTTTATTTGATTATCGCAGAACAAAAAAGACACATTGCTGTTACCAACACCTGCTTTCAGCATGACTTGCTTAATATCATCCTTCCATTCACTGATGCCATAGGACTTGGTAATTTCGATCTGGAAGAGCTCAAAGGAATTCATGAAGGTGGCAAGCTTGGTCGCGCTTTGCCGGCCGCTCCCGCCAACACCCACCAGCAGCAGGTGTCCACTGTCCTGTTTCAGTACCCTGCATATCCTTGAGATGTGCTCGATAGCAAACTGGAACATGACCAGGGACATCGGTGCCTTGCTCATATTGTTGTACTCCTCAAGGTAGAATTCCATCACGCTTGTCAGCTGCTTTAAGTCTGTGATTTCATCATAAATTTTGACAGAACTGCTCGGCTTTATGTAGTCCCCAAAGAACAGGGCACGAATATTATCATCAGTGACTTTTCCAGTAGGTGAGAGATGACCCAGTACCTAGGAAAAAGACAAGGATCAACAGATAATTCTAAATATTAGGGAATTTTCCTTAAACTCATAATTCTGTAGGTTGACATGCAGGTTTCCATATACGAATACCTCACAGAGAGATACTGCTGTCAAATATAGAACAAGTTCTCAAAAGGCTTCTCAGAAAGGTACCCACTACACCCATTGGAGCATCCAAATAATCTTTTATCTTAAGTAAAAACACAGATAAATGCTGTGCAAGACATTTATTCCACTTCAGTTGGTCCTCTGTACCAACACAGAATCCCTCAGAAGCTATAAAACATTCTGATATGAAGTATCTTGAATAAAAATATGTATAATACTCAATGCTGAATAGAAGATTGTCCATACTTTTTAAATTCACTGATCAAAACATTGCAAAATGTCTCCAGTACTGATTTAATCTCAATGTTTAAGTATTTCTGAAAATGCATCAGTATCATCTTGGTCCCAGCACATTACCCAAAAATACCTTATTAAGGTTCTGCTTGAAGCTGTTTAATGTTGTCTCTTGTACCATCTGAAAGAAAACGTTCTTGTCATCCTCATCAACCAAGCGATCATAGAAAACTCTGTAAACCTCATGAATCCAAAGTCTGATCAGTTTATCTCCATCCTGAAAATGTAAATACAAACAAAATTGATAAATATAGCTTAGGCAGGATTTGTTCAAAAAGAAAAGGTTAGAAATGTCCATCTGGACCCTGCTATACCTCATACTAAACTCAGTGGGAATCTTTCAATCCCAAGCCATTCAGCACATGGCCCAGCATCTGCTAACTTAACTGGATTCCTCACCTAGTTACCATCTTGTCCTTCCTGCCAACACAAACTGGGACTCTCATGTCAAACCTTTTTCTCTACTCCGTCCTTCCAAGGTCTGGCTCATGGGCTGTAACCCAAGCCCTAAAACCCACCCTGGCTAAGATTTCCCTTGAATAGCTTGTAGCTGGTTTGTTCTGTTTCTGCACCAAACACATTCCTCCAGCAGAAATAAAACCTTTAATACTCTTTTTATCTGACATTTTACTGTAAAGGGATGAAAAAAAGTAGAAGGGTGAATATCATATACATCTCTCAGTATTAATTTGTGGTTTGTGACAAGAGGCAAACTCAGGATGAAATTATTCAGTCCTGTTCATGACTGTTTGCCATTTGTAAAAAGAGAAACTGAGTCTTTTCTCAAGTTTGTTTCTTTTTTGTATTTAGTTTGCAAGTTCAACAGAGGGGACTGTCTGCCTTGATGTACAGACTTTAACAGGAGGATCTTGGACCTCTGGGCCCAACTGTATTACATGTAAAGAATATTAACAAAATGACAGCTCTCTCCCTCAGAGACAGACAGAAAATACAAACCAAGGTATTCAGGGACTATTCTGATTTTAAACCCTGTAAATCTATTGAAATCACAGTTCATGTATTTTGAGATATTTACTTACTGATATTATAGAAATAATTTACTTTTTCTACTGCTCTCTTCTACATCAACATAATTAAACTACAACTTACTTGCAAATGAGTGTGTGGACAGAGCAGAACTCCTTTAATAACCCTGGAAAAATCCCGTAGATTAAAGACATAGTGGGATTTTGAAGGAGTTGGGAGAAAATTATTAACTGCCAATTTATAAATCACCGATGTCGCTTGGACCATCATCTTACCCAGCCTTAAGAAGGAAAAGAAATACAATTTTAACTTCTGCAGGTAAAAGACAACAAAGGTGCTACAGGAAATAGATCCCATTACCTCAGAAATGAAGCATCAAAGCCTTTGCTGAAGTGCCAGTCAGTGACTGCAGTGAAAATCTTGGTTAAAATGTCATCATTGAAAGAACAGATAGAGACAATATTCAAGTGCCGTGTGAAGCGTCCTGTGAAACACAGATGGATGCAGAGAGATTTCAACGTTCAAATATCCTTCCACCTTTCAGCTAGCATCCTCTAGGACTGACTGTCACTAAAACAACATTGCAATCTGGGACCAGCTTCATGATTTTGTTTCTGGCAAATTTTTGCCCTAGCAGTGATGCAAAAGAAATATAAACTGGTTTATATTTTTTATCAGTATTTTACTTAAAATTACTCTTTTGAGTCTGTAAACCATGCATCTCCATTACAAGGCCGCTATTACCCAATTTGAAATTTCAGCTCACCCAGCCTTATTGATTATGATATTACACAGTAAAACTTTACAAAGTCAAGGATCTTGTTACTGGCTTTCACCTAAAAAGAATCAGTCTCTACCCAAGTAAATTTTAGAAATTCAGCTATATCAGAATAGTCAATTTCATAAAGCCTCCTCAGAGCATATACAGTTATATCTGTACCACAGTGTTTATATGAAGGGAAGTAGAAGGAAGTGCTTTATAACAATGCAGATGTATGTAGCCTATAGTAATGCAGCTGCAGCTACATTAGGGCTTTTATTTACGTAATTTTTTTGTTAGAAAATATAACCTCCCTTATGCTGCTGTGACAGGAATCATGGAGTTGCAGGTAACATGCTTGTAAATAAATGCAGGCAGCCTACTTAGCAGCAGCAGATACAACTTCAGAAGAGACTTGCCAGAGGCATGGTAAGAAGATGTATTCCCTCCCTTTTCCAAAGAATAGAAAATGGAAATAATCTCCATTGCTAATTTTAGAATAACTTCCGTCATTCACCGTTTAATCAACATAAAAACATTCTTTCTAAGGTTGATTAAACTCCCCCTGGAAAAGGCAGAGATTTGAACTTGAACCTAACAGACCTGTACTTGGAATGACCCACTCAGTGAATGCACCTGTAGATTCACCAGTCACAGATAAATGTAGAATTTGCCATGAGCCTGAACCTGAAGTTCAGTCAGCTAGATAACCACTTGCCACACTAATGCATTTCCTACCTGTAATGTCATTCCTGCCTCCCCCGGGGGGACCCATAGCTGAGACAAGCAGCACATCTCTGATACTGATGTGGGATGCATCTTTCCTGTCGTACCAGTGCCCGTGATCAATCCATTGCCTCAGAAGCTCAATAGCTGGCTGCGCTCCATACACTTCCTTTTCAGGCATGTTTAGGTCATCTGTGGAGAACACAGACACTGAATAAAAAACCTCAGTGTTTAGGAATTTCGTTTTCTTCTAAGAAGTAAAAATAACTGAACTAGAGGTAGAAAAAGGCTGTGTGTTTTTATTTATGCTTCCCATTGAAGTAACCAAAATCAAATACAATTATACCTCGCAGGGATAATTAGGGGTGATGGCTTAATTTAGTGTGGCTGGTGATTTTGTTTAATTTCATGTCATGTCCCACTGCAACTCTAAGAACTATTCTGAAGGCAACCACCACTTAAACCTCTCAGCAAGGGCAGTGCTAATTCTTTGATGGTTCTTGTGTGTCCCCTCCAGCTCGGGAGATTCTAGGATTCTATGATTTACTAGTCTCAGTGAACCACTTCTTTTGCCTAAAGCCGGAATAAAAATGATTTTTAAAAATGAAAAATATGTCTTACCCACAAAAATTATAGCTTCTTTCCCTGCAGGAGGTCCAAATAATCCTTTTCTTCTTCTGTCCAGCTTGGACATAATAATATCCTGGGTTTGGTTAGCAGAGGTTCTTGCAGAGAAGTTGATGAAACTCGGGATGTATTTTTCCTTTGGAAGTTTTAGTAGAAAATTGTTTGTTATAGCTGTTTTTCCAGTGCCAGTGGGACCCACAAAAAGCAAAGGGACACTATGCTCCACATATGTTTTAAGAAAAAACATTTGTCTGGCAGTTTCCATTGTTGGAATGATCAGCTCAGATACCTGCAGGAAAGTAAAATAAAACAGGAAAATCAAACATCTAATACCTTAATCAACATGAATTCGCAAGCAACTACAGGAACCCTGCAGCACAAATGCATTTTTATAAAATGCTATTGTCTGAAAACCTAAGCTATAACAAGGTTCTAGTAGATACTATGGCCCCACATCTTGTTCAGGGCTTGTACAGCCAATAGCACAACCAGTATTATCTATATCATGGTTTACAAACATTATATAAAGCCTGGATGGAGAACTATAAAGTATGGCCTAGTTCTGTTACCCTACTGTGCAAAGGGAAAGGAACACTGGTTTGGAAATTTTTTTCTCTTCTTCACTTTTTACTCATGATTAGCAGCTGTGGATTTGATACTGAGGGAAGATTTTCGGCAGCAGAATGAAATGTAATCTTACATCTCTCATGTACTTAATAGACAAGACGATTGCAACTACAATGGAATGAAAAGTTGAACAAGCTTAAGTTATCTTGAAGTTTCATCTGCAGATCTCTGATGTGCTTCACTTCCATTCAGTTCACAGCTGCCATCAAAATCTGAGTGTCCCTATTTGGAAATGGAGGTGATCCAGGACTCTCAGTACTGTTCCCCATATCCCAAAGTAGTAGTAAATCTCTTTGCTTGCTTTCTCTAAGTAACTTATACCATAATATCATAAGATTAACCACTGGAAACAGAAATGAAGGAATGGAAATTCAGGCTTTGGCTTTTTCCTGCCATGGTTTCCCCAATATCAGAGGCTGTTAGAGAACAAAGCAGAACCCAAATTTTAGCCACCAGGAAACCTCAGGGCTCCATGTGCACCTGCAGCGCTGAACTTCCAGTGTCAGTGCTACCAGAACTGAGACAAAAGCATGAACAGGAGCTTACAGAGACTAATGAAATGTTGCAAAGCAATCATTAAACAGCCTCATATAGTTATTTATACCTCTAAATCATTTAGTCAAATAATTATTTTCTACAATAAAGACACCACTGTGCACCTTAGCCCCTGGGGCGATAACTTGCTCTTCCTTTGTGATGCAGTCTGTCCACATGTGCCACTGCCCATGGCCACGCTTGTGAAAATAGAAGTCATAAACACTCCCTGTTAATTGAAAAACACAACATAGGAAAACCCACTGATTAAATTATAAACTTCATTAATTTGAGTGTGAGATGTTCAACACTGAGATAATGGAAGCTTTCTAGTAGATACACAAAATACACCCCCACCCTCCCATTCCCCCCCACCCCCCCACTGCCATTATCATCACCAAATCATTTTAGGTCAGATTCAGCCACATTGTTTGAGTACAACAGAAGGCATATGCTACTCCTGGGTAAAAGAGCCAGGAAAGGGCACCCAACTGTGCAGCCCAAGGCTTGGCAGATGGTGGCTCTGCTGCAGACTTAACATCTGCCAGGCACACTAAGTGCCAAGCTTTCTTACTGCTTTATAAAAGGCCAAGCAAGTACAGTTACAAAGAAGCACCTTTTTCTGGGAAGATATTATTTTTGTTAAGCTTCACATTTTTAGGGCGTGGGTTTTCCTCATTCATTCCATTGAGCAAGTTGCGGAAAAACGAATCAAATTTTCTTCTGCTGTCTGCATCAATGATCCCTCCAATTGTCCACACCAAAGCAAAAAGGAAAAGGGCCTGCAGCCATGAGGTGATCTGCTGATTGGACAAGCTTTCCCTGTCCTCTTCATCAGATTCCTTTATTTCATCTAAAACACGTATTTTGAATTTTAGTTAAATGCCAGTAACAACCATAAACCCCAATTCAAAATGCATTTTTGCAAAAGTACCCTGAGACAAAAGTAAAGCACTGTTTTCGGTGGAATGAAGCCAATCTACAAAAGGAGGATCTTGTCTGTGTAAAATACTGTTTACAAATAAAAATGAAATTAGAAGAAAAATATTTAGAAAGAGTCCTAACTCTCTTCTTCAGATGGTAGCAAACAGCAAGCAAAACATAGAAAATACTCACAAGATCATATTCAGTTTCGTAATGACACCAGTTTCCAAATGTGAAAGCTCTGTATGCTGGTCAAAGAACTATTAGTAATACTGATCAGTGAGATCACTGAGTGTGTTGTATGAACTCAGCAGTAAGGAATTCCTGTGGTATTTCCTTGCATCTTATAACCTGCATTTTGTCCTGGGACATGGCAGGAACAAAAAAGAAAAATTGAAATAAAAAGAAGGTGGCTTAGGGTACTTACCAAGGAGAGAAGAATAGAGTTTCATCAAGCTGTAACTCAGGTGAATAGAGGACGTTTTCACAATGAATTTGCAACGATGGTGAATGAAATCTAAACAGGGCTCGACTAGCCACATAAACAAGTCATTGACCTACCAGGAGAAAAGGAAACAGCTGTGTGACAATGCAGGACTTGCCACATTCCCCACTGTCCCTCAGTTCACCCTCCGTCAAACATAGGGCATCAGAAACTCTCCAGGTTGGCAGAGAGAAGATCAGGAAAGGGCCTGTGTGAGGCAGTACTGAAATGTTCACAAAGTCACACCATCACTATCTGATGGGGAAAACAAGTTGTTTTTACCATGGAGAAGTTTTCAGCAGGAATTCTGTTACCGAGTGACTAATCCAGACAGCAGAGCAGAAGCTCAGCCTAGAGAGACCCCTGTCTTGCTTAGGCAACAACAAAATTGTTCCAACAGAAACAAAGGCAAAGGCTTCACCCTCCCTTAAAAAGAGGCCCCCTACTGAGGACTCAGCACAGATACTGTGCCACAGCAGAAATTCCAGTATGCTGGGGCAGACTGGTGCCTGCAGGAGTGCCACAGCAGGGGGGTTAATACTGACCATGGCTGGTGGTATCTGCTCCATGAACTCAAACTGGAAAACAGGACAGGAATCATGACCTACCCTTTTCCCAGGAACTAGTACTCAAGAAGATGCACCAAAGGGTCAGGCTATCTATTGGTTAAGGAATAATTATTTTACTCTTATGAACTAAGAAAACTATAAATAAAGAACTCTTCTAGTCTTGATACTTCTTGGGAATTTGATTCTAATTTCCTGTAAAAACTGAAAGGGGATCTTCTCAAATCACATAAATAAGTTTTCTACAGCTCCAATCCTAATATTATTCCAATTATTTTACTAGATTTTAATGCCTAATAATAGGGATTTAAAATTTTCATTGAAAGCTGATTCTCACCAACATGTACTTTTATTTGCATCTACTGAAGACATAGTACAATACACAGCACAAAGAGCTCTCTGTCATGCAAGCAATGAGGTGGAAAAGGCTTTCAAGACTAAGCTGTCAATGGTAATAATAAAAAAGTTTTGATTCCCCCTGTCTGCCTTCAAGTGGGCAAACTGTGAATATCACCTTATAGTTAATCTAAATTAGACTTAGGTAAAAAATGAAGTCTCGCACCAGCGCCCGGTGTTCTTCCTGCAGGTTTGGAGGCAGAGTTTTCATGTAGGAATCCTTCAGTGGCTTCCAACCCAACTGTTGTGGGTCCATATAGATCATACCACACCTGGGAAGAACAAACACCTGTGGTAGAGGAATACATGTGCAAGGTGGGACAGTTCAAGCTTGAACGCTCTCACATTACCTGCTGACAGTTGCTGGAGATGCCTCCTCTAAGTCCGCTGGCTCAAAGATTAAACTCATTTTTGAATTCATCTGAATTATTTCACCACTCATTAAGCATAACTGGAAGAAGAGCATCACATAAACATGGTCTAGTCATGTCAGTGCTGATTGTGCAGTCAAAGCAATGCCATACAATCACTGAAAATTCCACTTAGTGTCACTCCTCATTCATTCATTTGTATCCTTACAATACATGATATTTTATGACCTTACCTCAACTTTTCCATGTCTTACTGTAAGGCTTGCAGAGAAACAGAGAACAATGCTCTATCTTTAAATAACTCTGCAAGAAAAAGCAGTTATCACGTGCATCTTTTTTTTAAATTTATTTATTCACTTGGTAATTTAAGCAAGTTCAGTTTTCAGTCACAGAACTGAGTTCATGCATTTCAGTTTCCTAAAAAGGTCAATAAAAAAGCCTCAGTGATAAACCTCATTTCAATGAAGAAGAAGCAAGACAAGGCTTCTAGAGAGAAGTAACAGGTTAATATTATCTAATACCATCTAAACCCATTCATACAATTGGGGAAATAAAGCAATGCTTTTAAGCACATCAGCCTTTCCTGAGTTTCACACTTCCTTTGACTAACATAGTACCAATATTGCTACTACTAAAATCAAGTCTGTTTATTCAAGGACGAGGTTACAGGCAAAAAATTAGGCTACCTTTTTATTATCATCCAGCACAGTGTTCATGTTCTCTATCCAAACTGCATCCACTGGGCCATCAAAAATAATCCACTTGCGATCATCTGTGGTAGAAGATGCTTGTTCCCTGAAGGCCTTTGCAAGAATTCCATCTGACCACTCATGACTTACAGGATCAAAACTGCCATACAACTGCCCCATAGTAATGGCTTTGGGATTAATAACTTTGTATTCAACAGCAAATTCATCCATGGCATTTGCTGTGTAAAAAGGCAAACACACAAGCTTGAGAATTTGACAGGTTAGTTTTATTCAATAGCTGAAGTACAGAACTCAATGATTCCTGAGGATCCTACTCTAGCTGCTCAAAGCAAGAAACCCCAGATATCTGGCATCTAGGTAGCAGTAAATACGAAATTCCCTTACTTGTACAAGGGAAGCAAGAAGTCTGATGTAAAAAAACACATGAAAAAAAGAAAAAGCACAGCAGCATAGATTTCATGTACTTAGGGGAGCTACTTACAATATCCTATCAGAGCAAATTTTTTCAAGAGTATTATGCCAAATAAAATGCCTAACAAAATTCAGAAAAGCATAAACACATTAGTATGGCTTACTGTTTCAGCAGATGTAAACAAAAATACTATCAGACAAATATACCAGACAAAAATAGTTCAATTAATAGAAATTTTGCAGTCAAGGAAGGAGAATATAGGACAATTAACAACCTGGGCATGTCTCGGCAAAGGAAAAATAACAGTCGTAGAATTGACTTCATTTAATGAGAAGTTTGTGGCTGGACAATGTTACCTGCACACAAATCAGCCAGGGCTCCAGCCAGCACTTTGTATGAACTGGTCTTCCCACTCATAGGATCTCCAACAATCATGAAACCATGGCGCACCAGCATCATTTCGTACACCTGCCAGTGACAGGAGAGCCACTCCTTAACATGGCACAAAAGCAAGTGTTATGTGTTATGTGTATGAAAGTAGAAGTCTCTCTCCTGCTTTCAGATGTGACACAACCAAATCTCTGCACTCTGCTGGTTGACCAAAGCCTTCATCCGAATCAGGGGGCAGTCATGCTTTTATAGCAATTCTCACTGATACAATTTAAGAAGTCATTTTCCCCAGGCATCCTCCCTTTCTCCTTGCTAAATGTCATCTCTCAGCTGCAACAGCAGCACTGTGCAGGGTGTGAGGGCACAAACGAGACACTGCAGATCACAGCCCTGAACTGAAAGGGCCTGAACTGGAATCAGTGGTTACCAGAGAAGCTGACAAGAAGGGACTGAAGCTACAGCTCTGAGGATCTGGCATATGGTTGGTCCCACAGAGGCTGTCTTTAGACTGCAGGAGTGGTAACTTCTTCAGTCACCCCACAAGATCTTGTCAAACCTCAAGTCAAAGCAAAACCACCATCAAACAGACTTTTTTATCAGGTTGAGGTTGATATTTCCTGGTTTAGCTCCTTCACAAACTGTCTGAATTACAGAATCACTATGAGAAAAGCAGGCTTTTATTCCATGATTTTTACTCAGTAAAAATACTCCATTTGTAATATTCCATCAATTGGTAAGGAAATTATTAGCTATTCATTCATGACACAGACAGTGAATGAAGAATGTTTCTGCTCTCATGCTTTTCATCCCCAGAAGTATGTGAAAACAAACCTGAATAATTTTTCCAATGAACCATGGCACTGGTTGAAGATTCAATTTTTCAATATTTTCAGTTAGTGCCTTGCAAAATAGGTCATAGTCTGGTGTAGGAAGAACCACTCCAGGAAACAGGTCAGATATGATACCCTGTTAAGGAAAGACAGAATAGAACACCATTTAAACATAGGTTACAAAAAGAGAAAATTCCCAAGTAAAACAATATTCATACAGATAACAGAAGCTTAAAACCAAATGTCCTCAGCCAACTAACTAACAAACTAACAAAACTAACTTCTAGGCAAACTGAAGCCATGGAAGTATTCTGTATACATGAAACTGAAACCTGTGCCTGCAGTTTTCATGAGCATACTGCTATTGCAAAAAGAAGCTTAAACTTTGCAAATTTGCCCCCATCAGGATTACACAAAAGGATGTGAAAGTAGTTGAAAGAATTTCAGTGATTAAATAGAAGGGTATGTGCTCCAAAATTTCAGAGCAGTGACTGTGGCTGTGCTTGTACCCTAGCTTTTAGTCTTTAATATTGATTGCTTTGTAGCTTAACATAGTCTTTACTTCCTATTAAAGCAGCATGCAAACAGAAACTTCTTCATTTTTATTCTGAACTCAAATTTCTAATTGACCTTAATTATCCGCATCTCTTTTGGAGCACAAAGTCAGAATGTGACATTTCAAAGGATGATTTCCACAAATGAAACAGCACAAGATGATTTTTAACAAGATACCTTCTACAACATTTTCTAGAATAACTTTAAAGGCACCATTGAAAGTTTGCTTTACAAAATAATCCTAACAGAACCAAAGAGTTCCTCCAGATCAGTGGACTGAAATAACTCTACACTAATATGGCATCAGCTAGATCAAACCATTCTAAATTTAGATAATGACCTGTTTCTGCAGGTTCTTATAATGGATCTCATCATCATCAAACCTAAAACACACTGGCCTGATACCTTACCTGAAACAATGGCACATCTTGGGACAAGAACTTGGCCAAATTAACATCCAGCAAAGCCCGAAGTAACAACACACTTTCATTTTCAGTTGGGTACTTCAGTTTTAGGTTCCCTGCAGCTGTCAGGACAGATTTAACTGCACGCATGCCATAATCATAGTGGTGCTGAGATGACAACTGCTCTGAGCACAAACGGTAAGTGGCAACAATTTTCTGGGCAAGACTGTGGATAATAAAATATAGCATGTAAAGTGAAAATAGCTCACCATGCAAGGAAAATAATTTACCTATTTATATACACAAAGTAACTGCAGTGATTCTAAGACACAGCAGCTGACAAGATGGCCCAAAACATCTGGGAAGCAAGACTGTAGATTATGCCATGCTAGAGAATGTGTGCATCATTTAGGAATTCTGTCTGATATTCTGATACATTTTCCAAATGATCCTGTGTAGAAGTGCACATCTGGCAACATGAGGTGGTAAATGAGAATTGACAAGGAAGCAGGAGATTAAGAAGTACTTTCTGGAGGAAAAAAAACATGGACAGCCTTCCATGTATGCCTTCAATGCCTTATAGAGGAATGAGGTATATCAGACTCAACTAAGGTAGAAAATTCAGCATGTCTTACCTCTTAGAGTCCAGAAATCCCATTGAATAAAGTGAAATTTCCCCAATCAAGGCATAATCTGGGACCATCATGGCAACTGTTCGGAACAGTGCCTATAAGGAAGAAAGAAAGATGCCAACTTTGGACTATGGAATACTGTAATAAATTGTGCCTGTTTTGTAAGAATAGCATCTCTCCATGAATTCATGAATCATTTGAAATCTATGAGACTTCTTTAGAAATCTGTTCTATTCTATTCTGATCTTATCAAGAGGTTCAAGAGGTCTGTGCTAAGCACTGCAGTAACAAATGCTTAGAAAGAGTCAATTCTAAAGAACTATGAATACAGGAAAAGGGAGGTGACATTCATCTCACTTTCATAACAGACAAACTAGCACATAGTGTGGTTAATGCCCTGTAAAAGATGATGCAAAGAATTGTGGCAATGCTAGAAAAAGAACCAAGACCATATCAGTCTCTCCATAGCATCTCAGCAACTCACAAAGTTGTAATAAATTTAAATTGGGATTGGGATCACCAAGCCATTGTAAACCCAGAGAATTTCCACTTAGGGAGAGCACAGTTAAACCTGTAAACTGGTATCAGTATGATTAGACTGAGCCCTTTCATCTGTGCATTTTGTACAACCCTAACTGTTTACTAAAGCTTGGAGAAAAGCACAGCGGGGTGCACTTGAACAGGTCATCAGTTGTGCTGGTTTTGGCTGGGGTAGAGTTAATTTGCTTCACAGTAGCTGGCCTGAGGCTGTGCTTTGGATTTGTGCTGGAAACAGTGTTGATAATTCCGGGGTGTTTTTGTTACTGCTGAGCAGAGCTCACACAGAGTCAAGGCCTTTCCTGCTCCTCACCCCACACACCAAACAGGAGGATGGGGGTGCACAAGGAGTTGGGAGGGGACTCAGCCAGGACAGCTGAGCCAAGGGCTGTTCCAGAGCATATGGGGAGATGCTCAGCAGAAGCAGCAAGGGAGGGGATGCTCAGAGTGATGGCGTTTTTCTTCCTTAAGCAACCGTTGCACATCAGTTTATTATTCGACTGCTGACTTTTCTCATCACTATAGACTAGAAGTTGAAAATTCAGTTTAATTTCTACAAGAAAGCAGGATTTCAGACTTACCTTCAGATTATCAGGCAACTCTGCTCGTCCAGCATAGCCAGGATTCATCGTAATAAACACAGCACATGTGGGATTAAGAGAGATCTCTGTCCCTTCAAAGATGAATTTTTTGAGTTTGCGAACAATAGCCTGCTGGATGCTAAGTATTTGTTGGGCAACTACAGATAACACTTCAACCTAATACAGACAGAACAGATTGGAAAGCATAAGACACTTGGAGATAATATAAAATGGTTTTGTTTACATATTTTGATGGCTGTGTTTGCATTCCTCCAGGGAAAATCACCCTCAGCCTATATATTAGCTGACTATGGAAGGGATCCTCTGAAAGTTAGTGCCACTATTTCTACTCAACAGAGGCTGATCAACAGAGGCTTCTAAAAGCCTCCACAGGGAAGTACCATGCGCCTGAATGTAGACATCTAAGTTACTTGGACAGGAACTCCCTCTGGAGGCCTCTAAAAGCACTTTCCCTTCAACTCAGAGCTTAGGCTCTCTGGAAAAACTGACTCACTCAATGCCCAAAACTGAAGGTAAATAATAGGTAAGGCTGCCCAGTGCCAATCCTGAGTGTTTTAAAGTATCAAGGTAAAAGAATACTGGACAAGGAATGCTAACACTTGAATTCACTAGAAAACAAGCTACAACAGAAAAATGGAAAAATTAAGGAATTAAAGATACCAATCCTACGAAATAGAATTTAATGAAATTTCCACATTTACTAGTATGTACTTAAATTGAATTCCATCAAAGTAACAATAAAACTTATCCACCAAATTTAAACCAAAAAGACCCGAGTAAGATCAAGGGGGGAATTAGATGTGTCTGTTTACACAGCTTGGTGACCAGGTCACTCAGTTAGTGACACCCAGTTCTAGTCATTACAGGAATAACTCCACTGGGATTTGTCTGTCTTGTGCTGAATATAGGCAAATGCAACTCCACAGCTGTAGCTGGATTTCTCAAGGAGAAGACAAGAACAGTTCTTTCCCAACAAATGAGTGTCACATACAAAAGAAAAAATTGTAAAGGAACTTTTTTTTCTGCAAGACAGCACAGGTAAGCGTGTGCTTCTAGAGCAGGCAGCTGAGTGCCTATTTCTGTGTCACTAATTATCAAAACAAAGAGGCCTCACCACAAGTAAAAGCAGAAAATTGGCAATACTGCTGTCATGTCTAAATCTAAAACTTCTTGTGTCTTAAATTAAAGCTTTCTCATTTTATTTGCCTGAGTTAAAACATTACCTCAATTCTATTGAACTCGTCAAAGCAGGCCCACGCCCCAGCTTGTGCCAGCCCCTTAAAGAACTTGCCCATTGCCTTGTAATCGAGGCCATCAGAGCAATTAAAGACGACACACTACAACAAAAACACAGAGAGCATTTCTCAGTATTAACACAAAGTCCACTATAAAATTCTTAGCATCTAAAATGGGAAGGGATTATAGTTGCTAATTTTGGATTAGAAAACCAGGATGCCATATAGACACAGTCCTAAATGTGTGCTTCTTATCAGCTGGTCCTGTGAATAAAGAACAGAACCACAGGTGAGGAGCTGGAAAAGACCTTAACATGTTCAAGTCCAACTGTAAACGAATAGCTACAAAACAAGCAGCACTTGCTTAAGAATGGCATTTTAAGAAATATCTACGATATATCCAAACATAAACAGTGGAAAGTAGAAAAAAGGGACTTTTGGTACCTGCTTAGCTATTGCTTTTGCTAGATCTTTTGTTGTTTCTGTTTTGCCAGTTCCAGCAGGCCCTTCTGGAGCACCACCAAGATTTAATTTCAAGGCACCCATTAACGTCCTACATTATCAAGAACACAGGCATTAGAAATAGCAATCTTTAACGTCAGATTCTTTCTGAATGGATTGATAAGTATTTTCCTATCCAGGCTCCCCTGGAAACAATTTACTTGTTTCTCTACTGACTTTGCAGCTTGCCCTAAAAACCCAGTATTGTCTCGTAAGTGATCCCTAATTGTGGAAGCTCACATTCAGCCACTTGGCCTAAAAGGAATGTCAAGGCTTTTATTACATGCATCCACCTTGTATATCCACAATTACACAAGCAAATGAACAGTGCCATAAGCAAAATGGTAGAGTCTGCAAAAGCATGCATTTCCCTCAAGTGGCACTTGAACTGGCAAGAGCTTGAAGCTGGTTTTATAAATTCAGCCAATCCTTAGAAATGGATGAGAAAGCATAAAGGTTGATAAACCTGGGAATCACATTGCTTTTCAAGTGAACATCTTACTAAAATGAGATCCCTGTTAACACTGGAGTGATCTGATTATTTTACAAAATCCTCATTCAAAGGCTTTGACTCATGTCCTCAGGGCTCACCAGAAGTGAAATACCACATGCCTTTGAATATTTAAACCTTGAGGACTGAAGCCTTTCCATTACAACCTCTTGCAAGGCAGTGGAGGAACAGGAAGCTAACTGCATTCAAACATCTGTGAAGGCGTGCCGGTTTGGACTATTTGGGCTCTATAATTACTTCATTTATTTTACAGGCAGGCATACCCAAACTGTGTGTCTTATTTCAGATTAATTAACTGACCAGTGCTACTGTAGAATTTGCAGTTCCATTACCATGTGCTGCCACCTCTTTTCGGAAGCACTTTGTTGGATACAATAGAGTCTATTACTCTACTGGTGTAGAAGCCTATACATTGTAAATATTTTACCATATTTGGGCAAAGATATATAAGATTTGCCTCTAAATTCTACAGGAGAATACTAGCTGCTGAGGTTCCTGCTATTATTAACTAGAACAAATGAAAGTAAACATAGATCAATCCAAAAAATGAAAACATTATTCACAGACAATATGGCTTTACCTATAACATCGATCTGTCAGTGGGGTTATAACCAAACGCTGAGAATTGCCCAGATACTCATAACCATATTTCATTTCTGTTGTGATCATTCGCACTATCACATCATTCTCTTCCCAGTAGTATCTCAGCTGAGAAATCCACTGGAAGTCATTCAGATCTATGACTTTATCTTCAAGCAATTTTGAGACCACATCACGAGCTGCAGAGTACGACAGAGATTGAAAAATCTAAACACTTCTACTGTGTTAGTTTACTTAAAACAATTTATAAGTAAAGTAACATTTACTTAGAGCTATATAAGAGTAATTCAACATTTAGAGGCTGGATTTCACATTAGAGAGGAATTTGCACTTGTTTTGAATAGGGAGTCAGGTTAATTTTAACCAGATTCCAGCATCTGTTCTAAGTAGATGGGAGATCCTTGTGCAGTACTGAGCAATCCCCATTTGCCGAAAGAACTGAGCAACAACTCTGTAAAGGCTGATTCAGAGAAAGCATTTTAGGTGCCTCTCTCCAAGAGCCCACCCAGCTAATGAGAGCAGAAGTGCCCCAGGTGTAACAAGGGCAGCAGCAGCTGCACATTACCGTGCACATCGATGACAATGAGAGCTCCAAGGGTCAGCCGGGCTCCACTGGACAGCTTTCCTCTCACTAACTCAACTATGTCCCTAATCTGTAGATTGCTCTTCTCCAAGAAATCCTGTCACAGAAACAAACACAGGCATTAATGAGATGCTGTAGCCAGCAGTTCCTAAGCTCCTATGGGTGCAATCATTGTAGACAGCCCCTCCAACAAAACATATTAATGGAAGTCTGGGCACTACACAAACATTTAAAATTCTCTTTTGCATACTGGCATTTTATTTTACTAGGAACACTTCAAAAATATTTATGGCTTGAAAGTAATATAAGCAGAAGGTTTATCTTTCTTCCTAATGGAAATGACAACACTACGATGGGAGAGGAGCAGATACTCTTTGTTTTGGTTCCCCCATACCAGAAAGGAATGGGCATATGGGACCAAATCCATTAGCAACATGGTTTAGTTGGCTCTAGTTTAAACAGAGGTCGGACTACATGAAGTCCAGAGATCCCTTATATTTTGTGATTCACTGTTCTGTGATTCCTTCTCATTTTTCTCCAGCTGTGGATTGTTCAGGATACTTTCTCTGAAAGTAATAAACATTTTTAGTTCTGTCTGGATCTATGGAATAAGATCTTCCACTGGTGTTAAACAATACAGGCAAGTTAAATCTAAGAAATTCAGTAGGGATACAGAAACAAAAAGCTAGTATTAAAATACAGTATTTGGTGTAAAGCTTATTAATACTTTTCTATTCCAACATTTAAAAAGCAGCCCAAACATTCTGTTGACAGAATTAATCTCCAAATAAATCCTCATCCACCCAGATTAAATAGGATCACAGAAAAGCCTAGTGAATTATTTCCACTGCTTGAGCAGGCATTTGAGTAAAGCCTCAGTGAAGTGACAGTTAAAACTGCTGCAGTGACGGAGGCACTAGGAACACGTAAGAAAAGTCTCTTGTATGAAGTAACAAATTTGGCTGCTGCACCTTCCTCACCAGGAGAGCCAAGCAATAACCAAGAAATCAGTGGTGACCTTATCACTCTCCACAGCTCCCTGAAACGAGGTTGGAGCCAGGTGGGGGCTGGGCTCTGCTCCCAGGTAACAAGTGACAGGACAAGAGGACATAATCTTGAGCTGTGCCAGGGGAGGTTTAGGTTGGACATTAGGAAGAATTTCTGCACGAAAAGAGTGATTAGACATGGGAATTGGCAGCCCAGGGAGGTGGTGGAGTCACTGTCCCTGAGGTGTTTAAGGAGACTGGACGTGTCCCTCAGTGCCAGGGTCTGGTTGACAAAGTGCTGTTGGGTCATGGGCTGGACTCAATGGGCTCAGAGGTCTTTTCCAACCTCATTGATTCTGTGATTCTCTGAAATAACTTCACCATTCTGTAAAGAGAGATTTCTGCCTGCATGTTTCTCTGAGGCTTCTCATGTAAAGACATGAATTAGAAACAAAAACACCTGGTGTTTAACAATGGTCTGTCACTTTTTGTTTGGTACTTTAGCTTACACCAGTATCATTTGTAAATGAAGTAATACAATTTCCTTCAGTAGGATTTCTCCTGATACACACCAAAGTAAATGGGAACAAACCTCTGCTAAGACCCAACACAGAAGGAAAAACAAAATAAAGCACACTGCGTGAGTAAATTGCAATATGTTGTTGATTGAGGCTCTCCTTTGCTAAAAGGAGCTTTTCATTAATTAATCAGAGTTCAGTGCCTAGAAATAGTAAAAAAAAAATCTTACTTGTAAAGCTCTTGTCCTTATAGCCCTGGACACTTCTTCTGTCCAATAAATGGATGAAACACAAATAACTGCCTGTCCAGGCCACTGAAGTACCCACTCCTTTCGAGGAACCTTAAACCAAAAGATCATTCCAGACACAAGAAGTCATATAAACACATTAGATTATGGAACTGATAACAATTACTTTCCCCAAATGTCTTTTGTCTCATGCTGCAAATAAATGGGAATCAGCATGTAAAACTTTAATACTTTTTCTTCATGAAACTTCAGAGTTAAAACTTCAGACTGGTACTACTGAACAAGAAGAGCTGGATTCCACGTAGCTTCAAATATGTTTCCCTGGTTAAGAATTTGAGCAACCTATTCATGTC
Source organism: Corvus kubaryi (assembly GCF_017639235.1). Classification (NCBI taxonomy): domain Eukaryota; kingdom Metazoa; phylum Chordata; class Aves; order Passeriformes; family Corvidae; genus Corvus; species Corvus kubaryi. The sequence continues at coordinate 1,714,908 of NW_024581129.1, forward strand.
TATTTGCTTGTGAAATCTAACTTATAGCATAGGTCAGGAATAATTACCTGGCTATATCCTTTTATGCCATCTTGAAGAACTTGTCTTACACTGGCCAACATCATTTCTTCTACTTGCAGAAGCCATTTTTCTACCATGCCCTTCAAGAAAGAAAAGTAGTTAAGAGTCAACACACATTTCCTGGTTATATTCTTCTTCAATGATAAATTATTTGAAATATGTTAGGCTTAAATATGCTTTCTTTGGGTGCTGTATATAAAAGGAATAAAGGTTGAAATTTCCCAGGTTCTGACAGGTAATACTGTAGTTTACACTGTCTGAAGGCAGGTATATTAAGCTAACTCTAAAGACAATCCAGCTAAAGAAACAGCTGGATATGTTTCATATAAGCATAAACAAAAACCACAGATTGCATGGTCAGGTAAGGCTGCTCATTTTAAGTGAAAAGTGTATCTGTAACTCACAATAGGCCCCACCTTTCAGAGGACTTTACTGCAAAATTGGTATGTCTCACTCCTTTTTGTAGGAAAGCCTTTTTATTCTAGAATACCAGTCTGCACTCTCACTTTCTAAACTCCTTTCATGATGTGATTCTAAATGATTTAAACCTAATTCCCCCAAAAACATGCACTTTATGCAATGTATTATGTATTAATCTAATTTCGTATACTAAAAAAATTTTTTTCATTACATTTGCTTTCACTGGATAGATTTTGTCTATGAAAGGAACAATTTCTTTCTCGGAACTGATCATGCCTATGATCTCCAGATCTTCTGTGAATTCCAGTTTAGCAATTCCTTCAAAACACTTCTTTAAATGTGGTTGTACTCGAAGTGGATCCTTTGTTTCAGACAGTATTTCAAGCAGCTCATCGTTAGACAGGAAGAAGAATCTGCCAGAAAAATACAATTACTTTCCAATCATTAAAATTGCCATTAATAATCGATTAATGCAATTGGTTTTATTGTTGCTTAAGACACTAGTGTATCAGAGAGGAAATTATCATCTCAAATCCTTTTCCTTAAGCAATTTTTAACATTATAAAACTCATCACATCTGTTTTTTCAGCATTTCAATGTGACCATCTTTTTATGCAAAGGAAAAAAAAAGGCTTCTCAAACTCAGGCAGGAAAGACCAGATGGCTCCAGGCAGCCATTAATTACCCTGTACAAACCCTGAATCCTGCTCCTCGTGATCATGTACAACTCCCACGGATCACACACCTCTAAAGAGGGTAGGGCAGGGACATAATTGCATATCAGCCAGGGGAAGGTAGCAAGCTCCTTCAAAAATACCCTGTGAGTAAGAAAGCCTTTCTAATCAAAGTTTACATTGTGACAGACAGATTGTGCCTCCCCATCCCCGCCTGCTGCCGGCATTTCGTAACGAGGAGAATGAGTTATGTCTGGAGATGAGAACAGCTTTTCATTTTTTGCTCCATGTGACTGTGTCCCACATATGTTTATAAAATGAGACTTTTCAGTTCAGTAGAAATGGTTTGAAAGAGCTCATGGCTTCTTGTTTCTAACTTAGGCCTTTTAAATTAATTTACCTTGGGAAAAATAATCTTTTTGACTCCAAGTAAGTATTCAGCCCCTTCTGAATGTCCTCTAAGAGAATATTTGCTTCCTGAAGTCTGTCTAACATCTTGGGTTGTTCAGTTGCTACAAGTACCTTTGTGTCTTTCACCTTTGTAAAAACAAACACAAAGCAGAAACTGCTAAAAATTGCACTAAGTTTTGCATTAAAATTGTTAGCATCAATCACATCTATTACAGGAGGCTAAAAAGCTGTATTTCTCCTCTGTAGTCTTCTTTCATGTTATTAAATATGTTTGCATTATTTGATTGCTTTGCTTTTCAGACTGTCAGTTTTACCAATTTGAACTTTATAGACATTAAGGAAGGAAATATCAGGAAATGAGATCTTTGGCACTTGTTTCTGTGTCTTGAGCTTGCTACACTGTTTTCCACTCACAAGTAAGTTCTATCAGAGACACAGTACATGACAATTATTCTCTGTTCTCACTATCTAGGTTGCATTTTTTCTTTCTGATAACACTCTTCTTCAAAGGATTCTATTTCAGTACAGACTTCATTCACAGCATCTGAGCTGTTGGACAGGTCTCAACTTCTATTTAGTTACACTGATTATTTCAACCCCTTTATCACACAACCACACACTCTCAGCATTTTTGACAAACATCTCAGCTCACACCACCACTGTCTGGCCTCTTACTCAACTTCTGATTTACAGGGAATTGAACAGGTTACCAAATTGCACTTCCTATCCCCATTATCTTAACCTGACACACTACCATGACAGTCCATATTCACTTAGGTTTTGAATACCCATGTCATCACATATTAGAAAACAATCACATGAAAAAAAAAATCCACTTAGTTGCTCCAAAGTGTGTACACCTTGTAAGCCTAATGCAAACTCTCATTGCATCCAGGCAAGGCTTTGTACAGATTGCCAGTGAAGTCGTAAGCAGATCCTGAAAGCACAAATCATTCATCTTTCTACCTAATTCTGACTATTTAGAAACAAAAAAGCTAGAAAATTTAGAATTCATGTTCCTCGTCCCTTCAATACCCAGCCTTTATAGAAATCTCAGTGCAATAATGATGTGATCTACCACTTTTACTGCAAGACTACAATTTGTTGGACTTTAATGAAGGTTTTTCCACTCCATGGATACAAGTATCCAACTGCAGAAGAAGAGAACAGTATATGCACATGACATTAATAATCATGTTACCAGATGTGCATAAAAACACACAATTTATGAAATGTTAGCACTTACCACTTCTGTCATGATGTTTTTCCAGTATGAATCCACAATCTTAAACTTTCTGCCCTCTTCAGGCATTTGAGCTATAATGTCTTCTGAACTAAAAATTGGTTCCAAATACAACCACGTTGCCTGACATTTTAACCAGCTGTCTATAATATCTTGCATTAAACACAGCTTATCTTTCCAAGCCTGCAATGAAAACATTTAGTAGTTAAGCAAAATTAGTAGTTAAGCAGAATTACAAGAATAAATCCAGAACTATGAATATGTGTTCTTAGTTAACAACTCTGTAATGTCTTATCATGTCAAAATACCTTGAAGCACTTGGGGAAAGCATACTATGAGACATGCAAGCTCAGTCACACTGGCCTTTCCTTACCACACATTCAGCTTCTATTGGTTTGATGAAGGGAGAGCCACATACTGTCTGAGTCTTAACAATGTGATCATCCAGCAAAAGCTGGATGTCATCCACTGCTGACAGGATGTTGGTGTCCTGTAAATACATCACATTTTGGTAAGTCAAATGGCAGTCACTTTACTTCACCACTCATTCAGCTTCCTGTTTCCCCCTTCTCTATGATGGTTGAAGCAGCAAGGAATTGAGAAAGGCTGCAAATGTGTGAAGATATCAAATGGTATCTCCTCTGTACACCTCTGTTTCAAAGGTCCAGAGACAGATTGTTTTGTGAATAGGAAGCTGGTGCCTTCTGACTCGATCTTTTCCACTGTGATTCTTGTTTCTTCTGAGCAAGTTAAAATTTCGCTACTGTCCAGCTTTCCATACAATACTGGAGAAGTGCTCAGGCCTACATATTTGTTAGGATGAGTATGTGAGATCACAAGCTGTCCAGATACTAAAGTCCAAATAAAAAGATATATAATAACAGAGACATCTGCCCAGCTCTGGGCTAAGATACAACTTTCCATCATGCCACAATAATCAGCAGCAACGTCCCTCTAGTATTTCTCAAGTGGTATTCAGAATCAAAGTAATTCTTTTCAGATATATATATTGATTTGGTGTTTACTTACAGTATCCCTGTACTTCACCAAACCGAACTGCACATCGACCCACTCCGATTTCATTTTCTCTATTGATTTCTCTAAGGAATACTCCTTACTTGCAGCTGCTCCAACAGGTTCTATTCTAAATTGAAATGAAACATATCTTTGAAATGTTTTTGTAACATAGCTGAAGAGCATAAAAACAGCAGCTGTAGGTAGAGTTGCATATCAGACTACCTTTCATAATAATATCATAGACTCTTTCTTCAAGGAATATTTTTCCACTTTCAGCCTCAACAAGTTAGAGATATTGATATTAATTGGAAGACAAATGCAGACAAAATTCTGAATGAGCAAATTAAGTGGTTTAGGAATACAACTGGATTTTTATGCCTCTGTGCTACAAGAACAACTGACAGTTCACTGCTTGATAAAATACAGCTGATTTTACAGCATGTTCTAACAGCACACAAAACCCCCAAAGAACTAATATTTGATATCTGACCTGCGAAATTCAATGTCTAAAAAATGAGACTAGATTAAGCTTCTTACTGTTCCATAAATTTTGAGAGTCCACAGTCCAATATGTTTTTAAGGTTAGTATTTGCATCCGGTTTGATCTCGCATCCTACAATTTGACTAATCTGAAAATAAAGTAAGAAATAAATCTATTATCAAGATGCTTTTTTGTGAAATCCTTTCAAACAGCAAGCAGCAAGTTCTAATGAAGTATTAGTGAACACCCTAATTTGCTTTTCTGCCATAAATTATTAATTTAAAGAAGCTTCTGCCTGTGGTGTTACAAATTTCAGAACTGGATCTATCATGTCACAGGATAAAAGATATTGGACTGTCAGCTTCTGTGGCAGAATATTTCCACAGTTAAAGCAGAGTTTGAAGTACCTGCTCCCAGTGTCTCTCCTTCATTCCACGATTGCAGGCAATTGACAGGACAGGAAGATGCTGTTTAAATTTATCAAGCTTGTATTTCATGGATTCTGCCATGCGCCTAGGCACGGGCACATCTGGGAAGCTCTTACTGAGCTTGTACATGGTCCTCCACATATTTCCAACTTCTTCACTAATTTCATCAGCGTTCAGTTGCTGAAGAGGTCCTGAATACAACAGCATAAAAAAGTGCAGCAGGCACATCAGCACAAAGGAGATTCCCAGGGTGGTTTAATTACAGCTATTTTTAATCATTGTTCTCTAACTGAAAATCAATTGTGTTACAAAAAATTATCTTAATGCAAAATCCAAGTCAGTAACTCTATTTCACACTGCTTCACAGCATTTATTTCTTTAAAATTATTTTCTCACCACTGATCAACACTTTCAGCTTCTAATTAATTAAGTGTAAATAACATGTTTCATCAAATGAGCATCAAAGCCTCACCATTCATCCATTCCTCAGATTTGGTATGGAAGCTATATGCTGTTACCCAAAGCTGCTCAAAGGGTTCTTTGGTTGCAATTATAGATTGCAGTAGAGGAAATTGACTCTTCTCCCGCTCAAGCAAATCTTCCTCAAAATTAATAGCCTTTAGAGGAAACAAAAATGTATATTATTTCCATCAAAAATTCCTATTGTTGCTTAAACTTTTAAACAGATAATATTGAACACAATTATTTTACATGTCTTAAAGCCAGACAGATCTGTAGATATAAGCCTATGGATTTTAGGTACATAAGGTAAATGGTGTTCTTCCCCTGGTTATTTCATGGAATCATAGAGGTCTATTCCAACCTAAATGATTCTAAGATCATCAAGTCCAACTGTTAACCCAGCATTTGTGGGTATCTTTTCCTCCTCAAATAATTTAAAAAATCCAAATCCATTTTAGAATAACATAATGTACCATGGCATTCAGTAAAAACAAGGCTCACAAGTTTCCAATCCACTGTGAAATTTGAATGTAAGCTCCTCAGTTAGAGAGGCTTGCTGGAAATTTTTTTAACTTGTGATTAGGTTTTTTTCTTTTACAGAATTATCTGGGAGCTCCCACCAAAACAGGTGTTAATTGCTCTGCTTATCCATGGTAAGGCATTGTCTTTGTCCAAAAGATTTTACAGTAAAAACCAATGTCCAAAGATTTGGATTTAAAAAAAGTATTGTCTTCTTCATTTTACAGGTAGGGAGGTGAAGCCCAGAGAAATGCTGTCTGAAATGCAGACACTGAATTCAGATTGAGTCCTGAGTATGTGCTTTCATAATGCCAACAGGCCTTCCATAAAACTTGTAATCGTTCAATATGAGCTGCAGGCAGAAAAAATATTAAAGATTGATATTCCAAGATAATACTTAAATTCATGTATTCACTGAGCTAATTGTCACGTCATTGAAATTGTGTGGCTACACCTCTCATTGTGATCATGTATTAAGAAACTTAGGCTTAATTACTTGTTCTGATCTACCTATAACAGCACATCAGTGCTGTTAACTCACACTAATTAAATATACTAGATGCCTTTAAATCTGATTAATAGTATTGATGTGTAGGACTACCAATTTATCTAAATTCTAAACTCATTTAATTGGTTCCATTTTTTCTTTTGACTTAATTAAAATCTTGACCCCTAAGGCTTCATATATGGAGAAATCTTATTGTCTCACTGTGATTTAGAAGCTTGATTAAGCCTCACAATGCCTGTGAGATCTCTCAAAGACAACCCTTCTCATTTCCCAGCAGAGTCACAGCTAAGACAAACTGTTCAACTTAAAATGATACAAGAGATTGGATGGAGAGCCCTGAATAGAATCTAGGGATCTTGGTCTTCAGTTTGTTTCCTAGCATTTGAAATTCCTGTTAAAATGTATATTTAATGCCTATCAGCATTAAATGGAAATTATACAAACAGTTGAAAAACATTTGGGTTTAATTAGAAAACAAGCAGAGGGACTGAAAACAGACCTCCAGTGCACAAACCACGATTCAGGGAAAATGCCAGCTCCCTCACATTCTGCCTCTGCCAACTCTGCCAGAAGAATTGTTTTCTGTAGATAGCATCTTGCTACTACTGACTGCTTGGAAACACTGAAATTCAGTATTTCAATTTTAAAAACTCCCTAACATTTATTTCGCAAAAAATTTGCTCTTCAACTCACTAGTTGGGACAAATCAGCATACAGGGACAAGAAGATATTTGCCACATCTTTGTGCATCTGAAAATTTTAAAGCCACCTTAACAATACACGGTCAGAACCCTGAAAAAAAATCAGGTTCAGGAACCAAACTTTTGGTCATCCAGCACATTGTAACCCACTCCACACTTGATTAATAAATACTAACCTCAAATTCTGTTAGTGCATTATCTATATTCTTATTTAACTCTTCAAATTTCCCAGCATTCTTCCTCAATTCTTCCACGGTCACGATATCCCCGCGCCTTTTGAAGCTTTCTAGCTCTTTATTATAAAGTTCAAGAGTTTTCTTAAACTGAGAACACCTGAGGTAAAGATAGCTAAGGTAATATGATATTGTGTTTCATTCCTTTGCAGGTTTCAGTTATTTTATTAATTACAACAGGCACTGTCACATGAAATCTGATCTCAGCACGAGTGTAAACACAGATGCCAGTGAAAGCTCACTAATCAGTTCTATCAATACTATGCAGTTCACGGGATTGGAATTCAAGACTCACTTTCAAACCTCACAAATTATTTACTTTACTTACATTTGCTACCTTTACTACCTGGAGAAAATAAAGGAAGAATGAAAACAATGTAACAAAACTACATGTAATGCTGTACTAACCAATATAACAACATAAAATTATGAATATTCTGGACCAATCCTCCATTCCTCCTTTCAGAGCTATTTAAGTAGAGAGATACTCTAATCAACCCTCATCAACAGTGTTTTTCAGAAATATCCATAATACTGTAAACTAGGTTTATTCCTTACTTTCTCAGCTTCCTTCTGAGTTTTCCTTCTTCGGCATTATCTCCCTTCAACTGATAGTGAGATTTTTCTGTTCTTTAAAAATACCCAGTGAAAAAAAATTACTTAACACCATACCTTTCAATCAACGCCCTCTCTACCTGAATCCTCCTGTCAGTCAACATATTTTTACTGCTTTCAAATATTTTCGTAATCTCATCAGGCCAATGGAAGACTGTGCTATTCAGGTTTATGTCATCATCTAAAATAAAAAATATATAGCCATCTTTAAGAAAATACCTTTTAACTAATGAATTAATTGAATGGTTATTATATATTAGAATGGCTACCAACAAGAAAAATAGTTAAACTATGTTTAGGAATAAACAAAGAAGCTGGTGGCTGAATTATCTTCACTGCAAAGAAACTCTTTCCTGAAACAATTCTAATTGATGGCAAAACTGTAAAAACAAGTTAAGAATGTGAACTTCTCTAATTAAGATGTTAGTTAGGCAGAGACAGTTAGTAAGAACAGCTATTCCATAATATCAGTTCCATTCAATTACACACAGTGACAGACCACTCCCAACTAAGTGTATATTATACCTACATATGATGGATAAATGTTTAAATCGTTTCTAGTCCTCAATCTGTAAATGCTGAATTATTCACAAAAGCTAGAGCATCACAACTACAAGATGAGCAGGCATCTCCATCTTCATACTTGTCTGTTTGTTCAGTGCACTTAGCTTATTACAACTGACATAGGACACATGCTTATAAACCCAGCTACAGAGGATATGAATTATGAAATACTGCAATTGCAAACACTCCAGTCCAAAATGTGACAGAAAATTGTCCTGGCCTCCATAGGCATCCTAATTTTTATCATAAATTAAGTCTAATAAACATGACATACCCTTGTTATTTCTATCACTTTCTGATCCAAGACTGTATTCTGCTTAAGGAAAAAGTATCATCCTGACACTAAAATAGGTTTGCATTCATATAACTGCCCTTCTTTTTAGGTGCAGTAAATAACAGACTGCATCTGGGAACTACATTTTTGCTTTGAATAAAAATGCAAACTAAAAGTAACTTCAGTCTTAGAGAACAGCCTTTGTACTAAGAACAGCAAACCATGACAGCAAAACAACAAAAGGCATGCTCTGATCTAATCCTCAGCTGCAGAGATGCAAGTTCTCACACTTTGACATACTGTCATAGAGCCTTTTTGGCTTTTTGGATGGCTTTTCTCTGGAGAATTTTTATTTATTAACATACAGCTGTAACATCATTTGGCCAGATTACATGACATTGACTTGATAATACTTAAAACACATTAAAAAGCCCTGACTATGCTGTGTGCCATTTCTCCACCATTCCTTGCTGCACTGGTACATTTTGGCATCTATTGAATTCTTTTTATTTCCCTTCTGTCTCTTTTGGAACTTTCCATTAGCATCCTAGAAGATGCAACATTTAGGCATGCAGAGGCCATTATCTATATAAATATTCTCATATGGAAATGTTATATTCTGTAGTTAGACATACGAGAGAGATCAGCATAGTCCATGAGGATTTGCAGTCTGTGTGCTGCTTTGATGAGCTCCTTATTCAGTTTAATAACAGTAACTTCACTGGATTTCTTTAAGAATGCCTCATACTCCACCAGCTGTTCAGTGTTCTGAGGCACCTTGCTCATTCTCTTTGCAATGAAGTTATACTCATCACAAATTCTACAACAAAAAGAGAATAGGCAAATCACTGGGATTGTAAGCGAAGAGAGATGCAAGATCTGGTAAATTGATTTTGTCTTTGAAACAAATATATTAAATTTCATCATAAATTGAATTATTTTTTTTCCTTTTTGTGAGTTCTAGCCAAAGCTCCCTGTTCAGCCAGGCTGGCCTTCTTGCACTTGTCCAGTCAGCACTAGAAAACCCAGCAGATGAATAAAAGTATCTCATCCCCAGATATACAGCATCAATCCAGGCAGACAGCAATAACCATCCACACAAACAACAGGTACCTTTGGTTTAAGTCTCTATTTTCCATCACTTCAAATTCAATCAATGTGTCTTTGAGATTTTGGGTCCGATTGCAGAGTTCCTCATTCAGTTGTAGAGCATCCAGACAGAACATGGCCAGAGGAACAGTGACATCCATAGAAGCAATCTCTTTTTTCAGTTCTGTGAAGCTATCAATCTTCTAAAAACAGAAAATAATACATCTGTTATTTTTCCTAAAAGTCCACAGCTGAAAAATCTGACACAACTAATAGTTGCCATCCATCAAATTGGATCATTTATTCCAAACAGAAGAAGGAAGACTAATTTTTATCTTTCCAGATCTCTGCTCCTATCCACAGATTCCAGGGCTGAAAGCTTTGCATAGTAATTTTCCACAGTAGGGAAGACCCCAAGCTGCCTAAGGAAGCATTTAGCCATATGCTAACTCAGGGATGCAAGGAGAAGAGTAGACAAGGCTGACTGAGGACAAGACATTGAAAAGACAAGCAAGCTGCAGACTGACCAAACACTCTGGGCAGCCTTTCTGCTGAGAAAGAACAACAAAACTCATAGAAGAAGGTCATAAAGAAACCTCCTCCTACCTTTGCACAGCAGCCCCTCAGTAAGGGGCTATGTAAATTGAGCACTCCCTGGTATTCCCAAGGGTAAAATAAGTGACTTGTTCTTTAGGCAATAAATTAGGAAGTCATTGTGATGTGTTAGCTGCTGTATGAACATGCTGCAGTTGTCAGTAACACATTACCTCAGTTAAAGCATCTAAAGAAGGACTTTTAGCCAAGAAATTTGTGACATCTTGCCGTGAATTGTTGTTCAAAAGATTGCTGTACTTCCTGTACACATTTAAATACCTTAAACACAGAAGACCACAAAAACAAACATAAGTTTCCAAAGCCAAGTTTATCTATAGAAAGAAACAAATACACCCAAACTGTCTCTTCAGTCAAATGGACAGTGTTATGAAACTGAGGGTTTGGAAGGGCAACGGCGTTACCAGCCAAAACTTACTTCTTTGGACCAAGTATGTTGCTTTCAAAGATCTTCTCAAGTTTGTTTATATACTCTGAAAACAATGATTCATGTGGTTTGACTGTATTAAGAGTGAGATCATGTCTTTTTAATTTCGGAAATAGAAGTTTTTCTACCTAAAGGAAATCATTACAAATACTGTAATAAGACACAGAATAGCAAAAATAAGGTATTCTATTACCCATTCACCCACCACATAAAAAAATCATAATTTGGTAAAAACAGTGCAATGTGAAAAGGCTCTGATCCATAATTAACACTTGGTTACTCACACAGTTTGCTTGTGAAAACAATATGAAAATCACACCTTCAATATAACTTGAATCTGAAAAGTATCTTCTATAATCAAAAAGTCCACACAGTTCATGATTCACAATCCTCATCTTTGTCTATTTGTCAGTCTTCAGCCTCATTCATAACTTTTTATATTATAGATAGTTTTTATTAATATTGTATTTTGTATGCAGCTATAACTTATCCAGTACCTTTGGGAGTTCCTCAGCACTCTTCAGGATCTCATGGAAGCAATGACTGATTAAATCCCAACATGCTCTCAAAGGTGGCTCAAAGACAATATCAGGTTCTTCCACACGGAGTTTGACTGTGAGTATCTGAGACAGGAAGAACTGCACTCCTCGATACGGTTCTTTAAAATCATTTCCATCCTTATGGGAAAGAAGGAAAAATTTACAGAACAAAGAAATGAGATATAAGAATAATCATTTCTAAACTGTTCAAACTCCCCAAACATCCTTACCACACAACACCAGTGAGATCATCTCCCCTGATTTTTATACAAAACCTGATGTTCCAAACAAGATATTATGGTGTTGTCTCCTAAATCAATCTATAGAAGCTGGAATTAAGAAACTGGATTTAAGCCTAATTGCCTTGATTTTTCTCTTAAGTAACAGAAGTAAAGCACTAATTATTGTACTGAACAAAATTCCTAAAAAATTTTATCTATGCTATCTATCTGAAATAAAATCTAGAATCTAGTTTTAATTGTCTTGTATGGTCAGTAAGAACTGCACTACCCCCAAATTGCCTTTACAATAACAAGAGTCCTAATGCATGACTAGACTCACAATGTAGATGTTATAATAATTTTAAAAAATCCAAAAAACAAAACAAAATAAATAAAAGAGCACACCCAAACCAACCCACAAGACAAAACCAAAAAAAAAAATTTTAAAACCCAACCATCAGCAACACAATCATCATCCAGATGCAAGGCTTAATGGCAAGGCTTAGTGCAAGGTCTGACAGTACATTGCACTAAGTGTGATCCTCTGCAATGCAGTATTAACCTGCCACATTTATTCATTTTGTCTTATCAAGGTAGGTCCTGGGTGAACCTTTCACCAAAGAAGCAGCTTTATGGTAGCCAAAACAGTGGTAAAAACTCCCATGGTGTAATGCTTATTATTATAATCCTATATATTACTGGAAATAATACAGGGCACTCATCAGGTATAGACAGGGACACCACACACATAGATCACCTCTGCAAGGATTACACACGACTGTGCACACTTTTGACTTCAAAGGGGATTATTTATGTGCTTTCAGAGAAGTACTGTAACTGTCTTGCCTCATTAAGACCAAGAAAAATTAAACTAAAATAAAAATAAAATAAATGCACGCTCACTCAAGATCGAGTTGAGCTCATAGAAACTGTTACTTGTAACCCTAGACCTCCCAAGTGATCATTCAAGTAAGCAATTCTTGACAGTGAAAAAAAATCCACTGAGTATGCACAAGTCTTCAAAGGATACAGCCATTTTTTATGGAGGCAAGAGCCATTTGGGACATTTTAGCCTTCAAAGAGCACTAGATTTTATGGCTGTACGAATGATCTCCAAGTAAGACAGAAAACTGTAGATATACTTGACAGCAGATACCTTGTGGATCATAAAAAGTGCAAGAAGATCTTCTAAGGAGTTAATAACCATCTCACGCAATTGTAAGGACATTAGACTTGCCACGGAACTGAAATAGCTTTCAACTTTCTCCGAGGAATCAGAGTCCTTTTCAGGAGCAAAATGAAGCCACTTATTACCCTGATCAATGAAAACAGATGCACAAGATGGGATCCACCTACAATGAAATAATATGGAGACAAAGTTTTTAAAGGCTTGTTAGTCTTACTTTGCTGCTTGCAATGAAATCTAAGCTCAGAAATTACCCAAAGAATGAATAAAATCCAAAGGGTTAGAAGACAATTGACAACTAGATATCAAACAAAACTGTACCTTCCAGGACTTAGAGAAACCTGAGTTTTAAATCTAAGGATACTTGTTACAATGGACCACTATGATTAGTTTAAATTAATAGTAATAGACAAAATAATAGTCAATTATATTGTTTTATTGACTATGAAACAATATTCAATTATTAGCATTAAACAAGTTTGGAAGATATGTCAGGTGGCAGAGTGCAAACACCTTCTATCATGTGCCTCGTATCATCTCTTTCTTAAATTGACTGATTTCCATAATAAAAAAGGAAATTTCCATCACCATTTTTACAGATATAGACTCCACTTCTGTCATGGTTAGAAACCTCTGGATTTCCTGTCTACGTTTATTCATAGTTTATTACCATTTGTTCTTGTACAAGCACTGTTGCAGTTCCAAAGGCTCTGACAGTATCCAGATGTTTATTCCGCTCAGGGCTATTCACCCTTTGTTTTGGCAGCCTTGTGGTTGGGCCTAGTGTCATCTCAGCCTAAGGTCTGTTTTTAAAAGGGGCCTTCATGTCAGTCAGACCCTAAAATACTGTATTTATCTACAGCTACCACAGCTGGCACTGACTTGTTCTGAAGGATATCACGAGCTTCCACACAGTGCCTTCGAACGATGGCCTCAAACTCGGCAGGCAGCAGTGGCAGGTTTCCACAAAGCACCTCTGCAGTGCGAACAAACCGGAGATGGCTGTACCTAGGGCAGGGAAACAGAGGAGATCTTTACAGAATACTGTTTAAAAAAAAAAAAAATCCATGAAATATAGTCAGGAAGGCTTCAAATGTATCATAAACACTAAAAATATAATTTCATTTATAAATATCATTCCATTGCTAAGCTGCCCAATAAGTGCACTTCTGATTGGGTTTCTGCTATCAACAAACATCTATCAACAACAACAAACAAATGCTATCACATTTTATTTGTACTTGCTGTATTTCAAACTCTTAATTCTTTGCTAAAATTGTCTTGTCCTTTTCCAAGATTCATTAGTGTATCCAGTCATTAAAGAACATACAGAATGACACCTGCTGCTTCTATTCCATATTAATAAGTAGCTATCCTGACTACTCTATGGGGAAAAAAATGAAATTTCAGCAGCATGGCATATATCACAGTCTGTAACATACGAGCTTAAATGCCTGCAAATGTTTCTTAAATGCAAAACCAGCTCTCAGAATTACTAACTACCATATTTAACTTCCTAATTACACATCTTAATTTTCAAATGTCCCCAGGGCAAAAATTCAACTACAGACACTTGAGAGATACTCAGTTTTAAGAGTTAATGTTGTCCATATCAACAACCAGGATGCAAATTCCAAATCACCATTTACTAGAGCATTGAATCTTAATTTAGGCATAGCATCTTTTAACAAAGGGCATGATCTTTTCACAGCATTAATTTATCCATTCTTCACCACGGACATGTAACACATGTTCATTCAGAGATGGCAGGAAACAATAATTTCATGCTGAAATTCTTAGAGGCTCAGGAAAATTAGAATTATTTAGAAAACAGACATATTTTGCCACTCTTTCTAGCGGCTTCCCCAGGATCTCTGTAGCATATGTTGAGAAGTCAGCAGATGCACTCTCTAACCAAATCATTAAATAAAAACATGCTGAATTGCATTAAGGTCCTATGAACAAGCCATCTTACTGAGAAAGCCAGAGCTCTTGCAAAGTGGGCATCAATGAATTCACTATGAACAGATTCCTTTCGTTCCAGCTTTTTGTTTCTTTGTAAGAGCTGTGCCATGGGACTGGTGCACAGACAATTCTCCGGGGAAAAGGGCGTGGGGTATTTCGAATAGAGAGTCTCTTCCTCTCAGCTGGATCCAACAAGACATAATCAACTAGAACAAATCATATGTATCAAGGTGAGACTGCATGTATAGCCAAAATCACTATATCTTCGTAGTTCAGGAAGCTGTAGAAGTCTGCACATTTAAAACTAACATAGTCATAGTTATTTGTATGTTTTTAGCATAAAATACAGCACAGTAACCAAATTACAAATTTTACTCTAGAATTATTTCAGAAAAAAAAAAAAAAGAAGAGAATTGGTCCTGATTCTAAAAATGGGAGGCAGGAGAAACAATTTTTCATTCCTGATGGGATGATGGGATGTAAGGTTTCAGAAGTAGATATTTGCTGAAATTGGAATGACATAGCACAATCACAGGTTATTTTGTCTCAGAGATCTACTGTAGTTCTACTGACCCCAAAGGAATTCTCCATAGATGCTAAGAATAGAATGGAGACTCGCTTTCAAAGTGCAGGAAATGTCCACATACTTGGAACCACCCAGAGATTGAGTCTTACCAATGCCTTTCATGAGGCCGATACGATAGTCTGTCTTAATCTCTTCTTTTAAACCTGCAAGGAATTTCTCCAGCTCTGGGCTAGGAATAATGTGAGTTGGAATATGTTTTAAAATTTTATTCACCACTTCCTTATCCTGAGGTGCCAGCATGTCTTCCTGCACTCCATTGTAGATGTAGTGACAGTACCGCTAAAAAATGTTTAAAAGATTACAGTTATTGCATGAATTTCCTGACAGGTAATTAATTACTACAAAGTGCTTTCAGCTTTTCTATCACTTGAGCCTTTTCTGTAATTGAAAGGTGTTGGAATATAATGGATTTTGGCTATCTATGTCTGTTCCTTTTAAAGCACTGACATCTTTACAATACTTCCATCTGTGTTGATGTAAGCATATAGACCACTAGAACCCAGTGCAGCATACTAAATTACTGATCAAAAAAGTACTAGAGAACAACATGAGAGGTTAAGAATTGGGGAAGATACTTAACTTGCAAACCCTTTACAACAAAAATCAGAGTAGCTACAAACAAATGAGAAAGGAGTTGATAACATTTAACAGCACTTTGCTATATTGAATATTTACATTCCTAATCCTCGTGTACTGCCTGCTTTTCTCAGCTACTTTTTAGTAAACAATTTCCAGATACATTGCAGATGATTACTGCTGCTACTTCCATCTTAAAAAGAAATTCTAGAAATACCTCTATATCATCACTTGAAGGTGGCTTTTCTCGCTTACTTATGTCCTTCTCATGTAAATCCATGAGAGCAAATTGTTCTTCTGGGGTCAGTGGCTGGTTGTCTGTGTAATTTATGACATGCAGTTCTGGTGTATGAGCAGGTGCACTCAGTGAAATGGGTTTCAAACTCTTTAACAAAGTACTTTTGAAAAAAAGGAATAAAAGTTTAGCGAATAAAGAAGCAGTAATGTTTAAGGACAGGTGACAAGGATTATATAAACGACTTGTGCTGCACTGAGGACAAGTATGACCTATGGAAGTACTTCAAATATTCAATAAAAAAACTCTCATTAAAATTGTATAATACAATACACTACTTTAACATAAAGGATGCAATCATGCAAACCTTACAACTGCCCAGTATCACTCAGACAAGCAGTATTTTATGAGCAGTTCTACCAGAGTCAAACCTACTAGCAGAGTTATTTAGGTTGCCCAAGATCTCCACGTACTTTCATGTGATTATCTCACCAAAATCTTGTGACACCAAAGCCAGCATTGATGCACATATATTTTTTGTAGGGACTTAACATTTCATGCTTGGATGCTTAACACAGCATTCAAGTAAAAAGAAATATCAAATCACAACTCAAACTAGAATGACTGCAATAATCTGTACCTTTACAACATTTCATTACGTTACCTGTCAGAACTCCAGCGCCGCTTTCTCCTAGCAGCTTTCAATACCAGTTAAGAAAAATCACATACAAATATTGTTCAAGAAGATATTATTTCATATTGGGAAAAAACAGAGCTAAGATAATTAATCAGATAATGAAATAAGAAAAAAAAAATACAACCTCACAGAGAAGCACTGCACATGATTATTTGGAGGGATGAACCTAACTAGTTAATCTGAAACTGGCCTTTCATTTATTGAAGTTATGCATGCTTGGGCAAATCTGTCTCTACTGACTCTGAGGTGACAAGCTTGTAAGTGTTTACTAGGGATAAGTGATTTCTTCCAGGGATGACACTTTCACAGATAAAGAATTAGAGATAAAAATGCATAGAACAAGCAAGCCTAAACTTATAAACACATTCAAATATGGATACACGGTGAAGCCTGTGATAACTCTATCACTGAAAACGACTTGAATTTTTGCATATTTTTCAATTTTAAATCCTGTGCAGTAAGAGTGTAGTTATTAGCTATGGAGTCACTTGGGTTTCGGTAGTGTTTCTGTTCCTTGAATGGAGCTGCCAAAGTCCATGATGACTCTTGCATCAAAGGAGGATAACAGCTTTTCTCACGGAGAAGCTGAAATTGGAAAAATAAAAGCAAAAGTTTTACACAGCACAGTAATTTTAAAAGACTTCTTAGGGCTAGAACAGGATTAAACCTCAATTAGTATAAAAAGAAAATACATAGGTCTGACATACATTTGACCACTAACCTATTTTTAGATCACAATGCTCTGCACATTTATAAGGATAATTTTATACAACACTTCAGTAACACTCAGGCTTTTTTTTTTTTTTTTGCATAATCAAGGTATTTTTTATAAATAAGAGAAGACAGTACATTATCTCATTCTTTCTACTCCCCCACATCTCTATCTTGCTTCTTTTGTTCTCCTTATATTTGCTTAGATTTAGAAAATTCCTATTTCTCATGCCTTTGTCAATGGCCTGTCTACTTTTAACACTCAATCCTTGTAATAGTTGAACAATAGTACAAGTTAATAAATTCAGCTCTTGTTTTTCTCTCACATCAGTAAGGATTTGTAATGCATTTCTTCTGCCTGTTCATTCCATGTTTTCTCAGGTGACTTAGTATCTATTGATGGACTTTTCATCAGTCCTGATGTCTAAACTTTACTAAGATAGCTCACAGGCAAATGAGATGCAGGTCTCAAAACACCCTCAGAGATAAAAGTACATGAGGTGCAATCATGAATGTGCTTGGAACCATTGAATGATTAAGGCTGGAAAAGACCTCCAAGGCCATCAAGTCCAACCTTTGACCCAGTACCACCATGGCCACTAAACCACATTGCAAAGAATGGGAATTTGCCAGCCCATGGAACGTGTGCATACCCTGACAGCACATACCTCATGCAGGTCTGAAGGTGCATCTGAAGCAGAAGCAGGTGCAGGTGTGTGTAGGAATGGTAATTTCGGTGACCGTTTTGGACGACTCATATTGCACATGGAATTGGTTTGTGACTGGAGAGAAATGAAAAACAACTTCAAAGATGTTTATGAAATACTGTTTCAAAAAAGATTCGTGAAGAAGGAAGAGTCCCTCAGTTTTCATTACAAGTTGAAAATTACATATTGCAACTTTTCAAATTTTAAGGAAACAGCTGTTCTTTGGGGTGGGCTCCTCAGCAAAACATGTTTTTTGCAGTCATTTGATAAAACCTCTAAATACCAGTAAATGTCAGTTAAAAAAAACCAAAAAAAATCCTTATTGTTATATCCCTGAAAACGATTAAAAATATTTGAATGTTTTAAGTTATACCAAAAACTCCACATGGAGTTTGTAATGGTATAAACTCTGGATATTAGAATATTAACTCCTACCAGACTGCCAAAATGACAGTGAAACAGTCCAAGTTGTGTGAACCACTTTACTGGGGACGAAAAAAAGACCCACTACATTTTTTTCATGTCTGTAATGACTCAGTTCCAGAAGAAGCTACTGCCAGGATGCTGCTGGAAGAACAAACTGCTCACAAGTACTCTGCAAAGTGTTTTACAACAAATGTCAGGATATCCAATATGCTTTAGGATTATGTTCCACCTCTTCAAGGTGATAATACTTTGAGATGGCCTTCCAGGACTCCATACAAAGTTCTGTCAGGATATTTTCTCAGAATTATTTAGCCTCACAGTGTTTTAAGATGCTTTTGAATGACAGCTTTCCATAGTGTAGGCCAAAGCCTCACCCACAGTCTGAGTTTCCTAAATCAAATTTGTTGAGCAGATTCACAAGGAACAAATTCCTGAATACATAGTGAGACTATGAGAAAAAGGAGGTGGAAGGGTGTTGTATCCAAACACAAGTGAGTTAAATCACCATGAAAGAGGAAGTTATTGCCCAATATAATTACGTTTTTAAATGATATAATCTTTTTTTTCCCCATAATTTTAGCACATGGTTATTGCTTTCTGATATATCACTGAAAAACTTGGCTGCTGGAACCTAGTTTTCTAGCAGACAAAACTGTGCCCTCATCAATATCAAAGTAGAGCCCATTTACAAATAAAATTTGAGAAAGGACTGATTTGATTTACCTCCTTGGTATTCCCCAGCATGCCTGCACACACAAGCACAGAGAAATAAAGACATTATCACTGCCAGACATAACTTATTGAAGAGAGTATGAATTCCTCTTGATTAATGACTAAAGGATTGGGCCTTAGGGTACTTTAAAAATGAATAAATGATACAGTTTATTAGGACATCCACTAATTCATTCTTAAAGGTACAAGAGTCATTAAAAAAGCCATTGTTCATCCTGAAACAGCTCCTGACTTACATGCCAACTAACCTTTCAAACACCTAAATATTTGCACAAAGAAATCCTTTAAAAGAAGTACATTATAAAGGATTAAGTCCAAAGAATATTCAACAAGAACATGTGTCTTTTAATAAGAGTTCTTCCAATGCCAAACCACTAACCACCAGTAATGGCCAATTTCATCTGAAGTTTTGACAAAGTTATTGATCTTTCACAGTCGCTGCAGAAGTTAACTTACCCTCAGGAGACCTGGGCTCTGTGTTGGCTTTGTTTTGCTTTGCTTTTTTTGTTTGCTAAGAATTCTTTAGGCCTCCCCAGCAGTGTGAACATCCTTGTCGTTACATGCACTGAAAAAGAATGAGAGACTCATTTCAGGTACTACACAAGGTGTCAATCAGCTTCTATCCCAACTGCCAGGAAGAAGAAAAATCCCAGCTCTCCCATTCCCTGTTTACAACAGTAAGCTTTCTCTCCCACCAAACCTCCATGATCTTTTTTCTTCATTCCTCCCAAGCTCACTTTTCACCTTAATCTTTCTAACTCCCCCCAGATGTCCTTCAAGTAAGACTTTCTTCCATCCTGCCCTTTCTGCTTTCTCCAAAACCAGTTTCCTCCCTGTTCCCAGGGACTCTGGGCCCCCCAGCTGTGGTTTACAGCAGAACCACACATTAATTGCCAAGGAGAATAAGCCCATGTCAAAAGGAATGGGAAAAGAGAAAGAGAGAGATGCCCAGCATGCCTCACACATCCACAGGAAGCACAGGTGAGCAGGGTAAGGGCAGGTAGTACCTGCAGGCACTCTTGGTACCAGTCCCTCTGCCTGCCGCAGCTTGGTGAACTTCTCTGACACTGCCTTTCAGTCCTCAGCTTGGTTGCCCCAGTTACAGCATAGCTGGTGCTTGGAGACAGAATTCCCTCCTCCCTCTCCTCCCCCAGCAAAGAGGAAACAGCCCCTTTCAGTGTTGTGCCAAGCTGTGATCAAGGAGATTCAGCTGTGGAACCAACAGGAATTGTACAGGCTCCTTTTGCCTCTGAAAGTTATGAAAAATGTAGTCCTGAGATCCCTGAGATATTCTAACTTTTGAATGAAAGCACTGCACAGAGCTCCCAGAGCAGTAAAGGCTCTATAAACCCAAATTTTCTTAAGAAGATTTGGAAAAAAAATATTCAAGATTCAAAATCTTGAATCCAAACACCTCCACCACTTTTCCACCATTCAGAATCAAACTCCCTGAAGAGCTGAACACAGCAGGTGAGATACTCCCAATTCCTCTAAGCCTGCATGCATTTGCCTCCCACTCAGTCATCACTACGTCCTGAAAGAGCCTTCCATCACATTCCTCCACAAATGGGAATTACAACCATCCAACACGAAATCTAGCACAATCTCTTAACAGCTACCCTCAAGAGGGGCCTTGGACACGTTCTGCCAACACGGCAAGAGTTCCATTTTAAACCCTTCCCCATCATCTTAGCTACTTGTCATCCAGTCTTCTGTGAGCTGTGAGAATGGCTGATATCCCTGAGTTAACAGCAGAGTTTTCATTATACCTTGTCCTTATACCATCTACAAGTGGAACACTGTTGTTGGCCACTGTTCTTTAAACACAGGCCAGCAGTGCAGGGTACAGAAGCAGCACTGCTGGTGCTGGTAATTGCTTGGCTAACGTGCGCCGTAACTCTCCAAATATTTCAGTGCTGGTTTGCAACATGAGTATTTTCCTGCTAATTGGAGCTGACACTGGCATGAAGACAAGCTCAATTAAGCAGCAGTTAAGAGTAACTACTGTTCCTCTCTGCACATCAACTCAGATGCTCATATATGCGTGCCCTTCGAAGTTGAATAAATTATTTGTGCTGCTTGAAAAACATTAAAACCAGTTATTTTGCATAGTGGAAGATTACATATGAATTTTTAGCAGAAGAGCTAATTACACATAGCAAGAAAATAATTTACTAAGAAGTACAAGACTATCTTCAAAACCACAGCTATGGCATGCTTGAAAACAGCCAGAAATTTAAAATCTCCAGTATACTTTAAACTCAGTGACTCCATTAAACTTTATAGTGCCATTATCACTGGATTATGTCACACTGTAATTCTGCCAGTTAGTTTTCCCTTCACTTACTTTTTCAAAAAGGATACAAACACAACAAATTCAAATTTATTACGATACACCCTAGTGTACCAGGAATATCAATACACCATGCACTTTAATAATATGAGAGATTAAGCACTTTAAGAGTTCAAGCAAAATACATTTGCCCAGACCATCCTCTTCTTGCAGGTATCTTGTGCTGGGCTTTTAGACCCCCACCGTCCAAATATGTGTTAATATACAAATCTTACTCCCTCTGTCTACACAAATCCTTGTATCTGCAGAGATCATTGAAATCAGCACTTCAAAGACACAGAGCTCCAACAGTCTGATATGTTAAACCCTCCATACTTCATAAAACCTCTTTTTGCATTAATTTACAAATTAAACATGCTATTTATTTTGTTGCCTTTTAAAAAAATAATCATGAAACCGCTAACATTCAGTTTTGTAATACTCTCATAGGTGGCACCAATTAAATGATTAAAGCAGCCGTGAGAAACATGAATATTGAACTCATTTCTGATTGCAATTTACAGCACGAAAAATTCCGTGTAGCAGAAGCTGGGAATTCACTGAAGCCTCACGCTTGCATGTTAACACCATGATGACGGATCTGGAGAACAGCCAGGCCAAACCATCGTGCGACAACCGCACCGAGCATCACTGCTGAGAACAGTCCCAGCCAAATTCTCAGACACTGTAGGACGCACTGCTTTTGCCGAAAACCCAGCTAAATTCCTACAGTAATTTCTCATCACACGGCACATCTCCCCGAACAGGTTTGCCACGTGGGCACCAAAACACCTGGAGGCAGCAGGACAAGGTGGAAACGTGTGGGAACAACAACCCGTGACGGGGGAAGGCGGCTGTGCCAGCTGAGGCGTTTCACAGCAGCCGCTCCACCGCTCCTCACGGCGTGACTGAACACTCCCAGCCCACTCGAGCTGCCTCCGCTGCCTCGCAGCCCGGGGATGCTGGCATTGCAGACACCCACGGAGCGATTGCTGGCACCGGAGCCGTGAGGCGCGGTGCCCACCGCCTCCTGGGGCCGAGCGAGCCTCCGCACGCCTCCACAGCGGCACGGCGGCCGCAGATACCCTCATCTTCCGTCCTCCGTTCCAAAAAGCTCCAGGCTGCGTGTCCTAAAGCAACACAAATCTCTAGGACACTCATGAGGGTGCCCGGACCGAGCGGCTGAGGTAGGGCCGGGGTGAAGGGCAGGACAGCGAGGGGGACGCGAAAGGACACCAGAGGGGCAACAGCCGCCACCACCCAGCCCCGGCGGCCTTTGGAAACCGGCCCCTCGCTCTGCCCGCCCACGGCCGCGCCAGGCGGGCCCTGCCCGGCCCCGCGGGGAGGAGACAGCGGCGGGAGGGCGGCGGCGGCGCTCCCGCAGCCCGGCAGGCCCGGCAGCCGGGGGGAGCGGCCGAGCGGGGCCGCGGCCCGGGGGGCGGCAGCCGCAGGTGAGCGGGACGTTCCCGGGGCCGCCCGGCACCGCTCCGCCAGCCCGGGCTCCGGCACCGCCCGGCTCAGCGGGAGGGCCGCGGCCCGGTAGCCCCGCGGGAGCGGGGCCGTGTCCCCCCTTACCTCCGGGGGACACACGCCGGGGAGCCGCTGTCCGCCCGGGGCGCTGATTAGTGCGGGTGGCTGCAGCGGTGATTAGAAGGGGGGTGGTGGCGGTGCCCTGGCCGCGGTTCTGCGGTTCTGGGTGCCCGGTGCAGGCCGCGGGCGGTGGCCGAGGTAACGCCCGGGCTCGGGCGCGCCCCGCGGGCAGCTCCTGCCCAGCGCTGCCGGCAGCGAGGGCTCGACCGCTGCGTGTGACAGCGCCGAGTGCCGAGGAGGGGCACAGCAGGGACACTGGCGCCCTGGCTGCTCGGCCTCGCAAACAGGAAAATGCCTCCTCTAACCTGCCCCTCGTAAGGGTCCCCCGGCAACAACAGCTGGACATTTTCAGGGAGATTGCTGCACTGAGGTTTCTTTTAAACTGCCATAATTGAATATGTCAGAGCATCTGGAAGCATTTTGGCTTTACATGCAGAGTTTTGAAGCTGTATGAGATATGCTCTCAATGCTGAGCACAAGGATGCTCACAGAAAAAAGTCTCATTAGCGTGTTACCAGTTTCCAGCATCAATAGCAACAAATTGTCCATGCAGGTAGTTAGAAGTGGTGTTTTTACTGGTAATTGAGTACCCTGATGGGTAAGCACAGGGTTAATGTTATAAAGGAAGAAGGTGAGAGTCGCCTGTATCTTGCCACTTGGCTTTGGGAGTTCCAGAAGAGCTTGCAGGGACAAGCCTACATTAGATGTGTCTTTGTAAAAGTAATGTTTTAGATTGTGTATTGCTTCATCTGAAACCTGAATTATACAAAAAAAAATTTAATTTTCAAAAAGCATCTGTATGAGCCTGTTATTAACTGTACCTTAATTTTTAAGGGAAAGTGGATGGCTGAGTGAGAACTGGCTGTTCAGAAGAGGTCGGGGCTGAGGATTAATAACATGTCTAAAGAAATGCAGGAACTACAGAAGCATTGGCACTCCGTGATACAGACCATCCACAGCAACGCAAATGTGGGTCTGGATTGTAATTTTATATATTTATAATGCTGCTCCTTTCATAGCTATCAGGATAACATACCCTGATTTATTTAAATGCGCTCCCTGTTTTTGCAGTGAACACTGTGAGGCCTATGGGAAGGCCTGTCCTCCCACACCTTCAGTCAAGAAAAAGGGAGGCCTGGTTCTGCATTTTTTTGTTTTACTGGCATAACTCTTTGAGATGATAGAGTGGCATTTTAGTGAAATGGTTGTACTGCTATAAAAATAACTAAACTACAATACATTTCCTTATCGATAAATACCAAAACTAGGATACATGTTTCCTTAAGGGAAGGGAAACTACTGCAGTAAAATTCCAGAGTATAGCTATGACTGCCTCTGTAAAAAGATTTTTTTTTTACTAGTAGCGTTACTAAATTCTTAACAACTCTCTGATACAGACATGCCTGCACTGTACTTAGATTCAACAGGTGAGCAGGTTGCAGATATTACTAAGCCATGGATAAAAGAAAATTGATAATTTTTAAATGTTGCAGATTTTTTAAATTAACAAATTCTCAAATAGTTCAAAACAATGGTTGCAGAGACCCCAGTGAAAACTGCAGCTAGACTGACTTATTTTTTTACTTGTTTTCAGATTGGGTTTTTTGTGGATTTGTTGTTTTTTATAATTTGTGCAAGAATAGAACTGGGGAGTCCAAGAGAAACATGTTGGTAGAATTATATTTGCTCTGAAGTTATCTAAATTTGCAGCAAGTCCCCATGCTTTTGAAACAAAGAGGCAACAGCTGCTCCCTATTCCAGCTGTAGACTGGCAAAAGAGCTATCCTACCTGTAGTTCACTGCAGCGGCAGTGATCTGTGAAAGGCATCTGTGACAAGAGAGAAAAAAAGTCTGAAATGTTTTTCTTTCATCTGCAGGTTGTTGCCTTTATGAATTCCCGCGTTGGCCAATATTTAGATGACCATCCTTTTGTTGCCTTATCACTCCTGATGTTTGTTGCAGTGTCAGCTATTCCCGTTGCATTTTTCCTGGTTTTTGTTGTTACAACAGCTGTAATGGCCTGTATTGGTGTGATAGTCATGGAAGGTACTGTATGCATTCATGTGTGTACTTAGCTATTCCCTTTTAAGGCACGTTATCTTTTCCTTTTCTCTTCTTCCCTCTGGAAGTCTGAGTCCAAGCAATTGAGGATTTCTGTGTGTAGTCCTCAGGTCTCAGCAGTAGTAAAACTCTTAATAGAAGAATAGTAATCTGATTAAGTATAGTTTATAGAGGGGAAATCCTATTTTCCTTTCTAATCTCAGCCACCAGGATATGCCTAAACCAGTTATCTTGAGCATGCATAGCTTTTATAGAAGTTATCCAGATGATTGAGGAAGATTGTTTTCCCAAATGGTTTGAGATTGGGGTTATGGTAGAATATCAACTCTTCTAATTTGTACATAGACTTTTTAAAATAACAAACTGTTGTTGTTTTATTAGGTGTTGTCATAGCCATAGGTGGCATAGCCCTTCTCTGTGTGCTGTGTGGCCTGGGAGCACTGTCCCTGGGAGTTTCTGGAGTGCTGAGTGTTTCTTACGTTGCACTTTCAACTCTGGTCAACTACTGGTGTGCATCAAGGTGAGTATGGTTGTCTTGATCCATGCTTGGATTTCAAACTCTGCAACTGTACTATTGCATTCATTGCTTCATTTTTTTTTCTAATTGAGCCACTGTTGCTTAGTTTAACAATGGCCCTTGAATGCTTTGAATCTTGGGCTACCTTCATGGCTTAATACGCAGCCTACAGGTGTCTGGTCATCAATAGCTATTCTAATGAGTGTTAATACATGCCCTGTTTCCTAGGTGGGAAGGAGGAAATATAAATGGTCTTTAAATGTGAATGTGCTAACACAACATGACATCAGGCAGTAAAATACAACTTTGTCTCACTCCAGTGTGTTGCTTTAAATGTCATTAAAACCCATTGCCAAGTTGAATTTTGTGTAGGGGATGAATGTTTTACAGTTTTTCCTGCATGATGACCCAGCTATCTCTGCTTACCTGCATTTGTAGAGTAAGGCACCAAAATCAGTTGTAGATTTGGGATAGGCAGAGGAGTATGTAAAAGGGACAGTATGGTCAAAATAGAAAGAGCAGGGGTTGTAGGATAGTTTCGTAGGTGCAGGGTGCCAGTTGTGCCTCCCAGGACTTTGGGGTCTATTTCAGTCAGCATTGCCTCAGCCAGGCAGCTGGGAGCAGGAGGCAGCAGCAGGCTGTGCTGGAGTGCCACCTGTGGCCCCCTGAAATATCTGCCAGGGAAGGAACCACAGTAATCACTGAGGCAGAGGGAAGAGCAAGGAGAAAAACTGCAGCTGCTCCCTTTTAGATTTTCTCAGTTTGCTTCTTCAGCACAGCTGTGTTTGCACAGCTCTCAAAGACACACAAAGCTGCCTGAGATGGCACCAGGGGGACAAAAGCATGGTGCAAGGCCCAGTGTGCTCACACTTGCTCCTGGGCATGCTGCCAGGTCCACAACATTGCCCACCAGTTCCAGAAGACTTCCATTTTCCATAGCATATCCAAGCACACAACCCAACCTGCACCCCAGCCCTGTTGACCTACAGCTTTGATGGTAAAACAGATAATACCATCTATTTTTGTGTTCCTCTGTCTTTTGAAAGAAGCTTAGGTAGACCAGCAGCAGATACAAACCTGTCTGGGACATCTCACATTGCTCAGCTTTTTTGAGCAAAAAGTTAAAGGACAATAATCTTAGAGAAGAACAGCCTATAAAACCATTCTTTTCTCATGTCTACAGGGATCAGATAAGGAAGCCAGATGTTAATGGAAGCTTGCCACAGAAGAAGCCTGGCTTGGATCTTTCTGCCAATGCTGCAAAGAGTGAATAAGTGGGTTTCTCCCACTTCCTAGGCACTTAGCTGTACAATTCCAGCCTTTGCTATGTAATTGTTTACTGCTTGAGCATTGAACCATTGTGTACTGCTGGAAACTGAGAAAAACCAATATACACCTTACACTGGCACTGTTAAAGGGATGTTAAGAATAACCAGCAAGCAGTAGTGCATTGCAATAGTAAGTGTATGTGCATGATGGAATGTTCCATAGAGTTTGGTAAAGGGATGCAATAATAATTGTTAATAACTGTTGAGTCAGTGGTAAGTAGGTGGACAGAAAGGGGAAGGAGGTATTTGATTTCTCAGATACTGGAGTTCTGAATATACTCTGCTTAGTACATAGCAGTGGTCATTTTGATACAGAAGTGCCAAAGTTCAGAACAGTAGAAACATGTTTTGAATGTGGAAAAATATTTGTTAGCCTTAACAACCTCTGTTAAAATAGTATGGGTAGCCCCTGCCAATGCTTTATATTTATTATGCAGGGAAAAGTGGGTTTGTTATATGTTAAGTCACGGTCTAAGCTTTTATCTAACCCTTAGATGTTATGTTATGCCAAAGGGATATTTTCCTTATTCTGATTGCCTTATCATATCAGGGGCAGCCTTAGGTCTTGCATTTTTTCCTATTTATTTAGGTATTTAAATTGCCTGGTTTGCTTTTCAAGTTGTACCTTTGTGTATGTTGTTTAAACTTTATTCATTTTTGCAAGTGCTATTTTATTTTTAAGCATTAAGAAGGTATCTAACTACATTAGTTTAATAAAGTGCTGTTTGTTTAACCAGATTGTCTTATTAGTCTGTTTTATTCTACAGTAAAAACAACTTTTTCACATCTCCTTTTAGGAAGGCTACATTTGGAGCTGAGTTTTCCTCCTTGATTAAAGGATTTTATAGGGCAAACATTGCTGAGCCAAAAACTGAAGATTACTCACCTTCTCATGCCTCTAAAGGAAACGCAGGTGTCTAAGGTCTAAATTAGTTTTTACTTAGTTTTGTGTGAACAGGCAGCAGGCTTGACTAAAACACAGACACAAAGCCTACCTGAGCTGTAATGTGCTCCACACAGTAGTGGTGGTAAATAGCTTCAGCCCTTAGGCTGAGCTGGCCCCACACTTGAGCTGTAGAGTGAAATAATCCCCAGAAGACTTCCAGGAGCCCTTTATTTTAATGGCACATTAATTCAGCAAACATTACAAAGCCACATAACCAGCCTTCCCTCAGGCAGGGCTGCTTGCAAGAGCTTTCCAGGGAGCACCTCCAAAGACAGAGCAATAAAGCCCTTAGACCTGTCTAAAGTAACAACACTCAAAACCTTTATAGCACAACTTATACATGGAGACACAGCTGAATCCTTCTTCCTGAATTTCCTTTATGCCCTTCTGCTGAAGGGAAGAGGCATTACTTAACAGCAGCAGACTCTAAAATAAGTTAATTCAGTCCCACTCAGAGTCTGACCCCACATGAACCATTTCCTTCTGCATTTTAAATTTATTTTTCATTATACAATTCGTTCTTGTCATCAACACTTATCAGGAGCTAAAGCTGTGACTTCTCAGTGACCTGCAGGTAAATTTGGAGCAGTTTCTCTCCTGCTGCCCTGACCTTTGCATGCTTATCAGGCATTTCAAGGCTTCTCACTGTGTCCTTTTCACCAAGAGCTGCTTTTTGTGCTGTGCCCTCACTGCAGTGTGGTTTTCAATAGGGAGATGCTGAAGAAAAAACTAGGTCAGCATAGAGTAGGTGTTTTTACTGGAGACAGTAAGGCCATCCCTTAAAAGGAGGGCATAGGTTGTTTTCTTCTTTAAATTATTAAAGACCGCAGTAGAGCTAAGAAGTTCTTAGCAAGACAGGCTGGGGTGATGCTGCCAAGTCCCCTTTCTCTCAGTTGCTCCCAGCTTCCTGCAGAACAGCACCAACCCCACAAGAAACTGGCAGGAGACTCCCACCCCAGTGGCACCATTCCCAGCCAGCTCCTCAGCCTACTCAGCCCTCACAGACCTGGTTCACAGCCCCTTACTTTAGGCATAAACATGCCTTAATAGGCAACCACCCTCATGGCCCTACAGCCCAGGGGACCTCATACATCCCATGTCGAAGGAGAGTTGGAGCAACCAACTGCAGTAAGAGTTCCTGAAGCAGCTGCTTGAGCTCAGGCTGCAGAGTCAATGCTGCCTCCACTTGCAGCAGGTTCCCTGACCAATTCCTCTGGCTCCTCTTGCAGGACCATCATCCTCACCTCACCCCTGCCCTGTGTCAGAAGAGGGGGACATCTGCCTGAATGCGGAAAAGGAATCTTTTTTACTTGTAAGATGAGCTTAAACTTTCCCAATAACACACTTTAACAGGGGACAGAGGGGCAGCAGCACACATGGAGGAAGAGGGAAGGAATGCATCTGGCTGGGCTTTAAAGTAAATTATTTACAAAATAGGGAACAAAATCTTGTGTTTTCCTTGATTTGAATTAATTACGTGAGTCTTCATTCAAACCACCCCTGCAATGTCCCTAAAGAGCACAACTGAGCCACCCTGAGAGAGCTATAGTTAACCCTCCCAGAGACAGATCTCCTCCTGTGCCACAGCTGAAATCTTTCCCTAGAGAGACAAGATCAGCCAGGGGCAGAAACCAGGCAAGAGCAACTTTCTCTTTGACAGCCATCTAGGTCAGCATGTGCAACCTCTTCGTCTCACCTCCTCAGGCAGTAAAAATAGTACAGAACACAGAAGTCAAAGAGCAAAACTAAAGCTTGCACTGTTTCCATTACTGAAGGTACCTGAGTTATTTTAAATACCTTCACTAGTGCAAGTCTGCAGATTCATGTATACAAGATACATGAGAAATATTGTAGCTTATTGGGATGTTAACTAGCATGTTTACATTCACACAACAGTCACTGTAACATTACTTAATAGACTCCAGCCATCCTAGAGCAAAGGTTCAAACTCCATCAATGAGAAACAGGGAAACTTCTCTACCTGAATATGCACTGAGATTTTTTCCCCCATGCCTCAGAACAAGAAGGATGGAGAGGGAGAATATTAAGATTAGCCTTGTTTGGGTCAGAAGAGCTAAAGAGCCCATGCAGTTAAGTACACTGTCAAGTACATAAACCCTCTTCAAGCACCACTTATCTGGCTTTTGCAGAAATACTTCATATTCCAGCCAAGTGCTAAGTCAACAAGACTTAAGTATAGCAGGTTGTTTGCTGGACAATAGCTTAAGTAATCATTTCAACCCTAACTTCCATCAGGCTGATGACAGTAACTGACTTGCTATTAAGTGGATCCAATATGAGATTCATTATTTCATTGTGTTTATATTATTATTATAATTTTTATTAAACACTACCCTAAAGTCTAATAATCATGTTGCTCATGGTCTCTACTCCACATTCTTTGCATGAAATACACATTAATACTTAAAAAATGCAGCCTGAAATCTGTTGCATTAAGAACAGCTCATTAACAATGCCCAAGGGAAGTAGGGGCTGTGGCAGACAAGCCCCAGCCCATGCTGTTTATGCACAGCATGTTTGACAAGGGGCAGGGTTTGGCCACTGACTTGAGCTGAAACCCTGCATACTCAGAACACAGAGCTGGACTTGAGATAATCACTGTCCCCGCTCACACAAAGTTGCCACACAATGTTTAACCTAAGGCTGTTACACTCCTACTGCAACAAAGCGCTTTCACTCTGGCACATGCATTTGTATTTTACACGTCATTTCCTTGACTGTGCAAGGCAAGGTGTACCAAATACAAAATAAGAACTGCATGATGAACTGCCTCACCTCAGGTGGGCAGTGTTACATCTGCAGACAAGACAGCTTTAGCTGTACCCACACTTTTTTCCTCCCCCAGTTTGAGACCCCAAATTACATACTCCTGGTGTCCCTAGTAAGTGGCCAATAGAACTTCCAGCCATCAGAAGGTCAGCTCTGGCAGCAGGAAGAGTCTGTTCCACTGGTTTTTCTAACGTCCTTCTACACTACTGTATGCAGAAAAGGGAGGCTTCACTCTGTATTTCCTTCAAAGACCTTTTGTAAGGATCTGATTCCCATAATCAGGACAAAGGAGTTTTTAACAGTAATGTTTTAACACAAGTGCTGGGTGTTGCTAAACAATTTCAGTAAAGCCAGGTTTTAATTTCCAGGTGCAGTGCAGGGCTCATGTTTACAAGAGCAGCTGCAGGAGCTACTCATAACTGCAGATACTGGCACAAAATGGATGTTTAAAAACCCAATTGAATGGAATCACAATTGTGAATAATGATAAGCAATTCAAGAAAGGAAATTGGCTGCAAAGTCCAACAGGAATTTAACGCAGCAGTGGTCTGTTTCAGAACAAAGGCACTCAGGAAATTAAGTATTATAGTCATTGTTAAAGACAAATCTCAACTAAGGAGATATTCCAAGGATGAGCAGCATTGATTTACATAACTAGATGCAGGAGAGGGGCTACACAGCAGACAATTCACCAAGTGACTACTCCAAGTTTATTTGGAAACACACACTAACCTACCACATTTACCATGTACACTCTTCTTTTTAGGCACTTAAGAAAAGCCAGAAATAGCAGCATTGTGGCCAGAGAGAGAACACCAACAGCAGTCATTGCAATGCCAGCCCATGCCTCCTTGCTCAGGAGAGTGCTCCCTGCAAAGCAAGGGGAAAAGCAGTTTGTTTGTGGAGATAGAACTTCACTAAGCCCAAGCAACACCCCTCAGCACCAACACTGGCTCAGTACCTCGGGCTGCAGACCACTCTTCTGGCACCAGGAGGACAGGGCCCTGCAGGCTTGCCACAGCAGGGTTCACAGCTGCCATCCCACTTTCTACAACAGTAACACAGCACAGTTGAACCCCACAGTGCAGTGGGGTATCTTGGATCAGTGCAAGCTAAAATCCACCCAGACTTACCTCGCTTGCTTCTAGATGGCCTTGGGCATCTCGGTATGCACAACGGGGAGTCTGGGTGAAAACGGTGACAGATGAGAACACTGCAGTGGAAGTACACCTGGGACAGAGAATGAGAGGAATGAGAGGTCTGTTCATTTTGGAACAATAACTGCTCCTCCAAGTAGGGGAATAATGTCACCTACCAGGCCAGGAAGGGCTTTGTCACCACTGACAAAAGCAAAAGTCTTCACTTCCAGCCTTTGGCGATAGTTAGCATAGCTGACACCACGTCCCACAGGGTGAAACACAGTCCTGTAGCTGTCTAGGTCATACTCACACCTGCCAGTAAATAAGAACCAAGTCAGAACATCAGGGTAGAGAAGGTTTGGGTTGTTGGTGTTGACTTCTTTAAGCAGCAGATTAAAGTTCAAGGCTGAGGTGCTACCTTCTTCCTACAAATTCCAGCATCCCAGGGCACTACTTGGAAGGGCCTCATACTTAAGGCTCTCTTACTAAAGAGGGAGCAGAGGAGAATTAGGGAATCCTCCCACCTGCTGCAAAAGCTGCTTCCATTTGCATGGCAGGGCACTCACCCATCTACAACAATATTCCACTGGGGAAGTGATCTTGGATCTCGTGAGGCCGTTGCCCAGCAGTCATCCAGTACCAAGTGGAGGTTGGGGTCATTGCGGTTCAGGACCTGAACTTCCAGGAAGATGGGCTGCCGCAGGTACCTCACTATCGGATACTGATCCTCGCGGTACGGCTGCCTGTACGAGTCCTCTGCAAGAGCCAAAGCCCTGTTAAACACCTCAGGGTGCAAAGAGGGCCTCAAGCTCTTCAACAGCAGCTGCTCCAACAACTGCTGTCCATCCTAGGGCCACAGATCTGAGGCACCTTTTTCAAGCAGCATGGATGGGCAGGAGGGAAGCACACCAGGACAGTAGAAGTCCATGTACCAGAACAGTTCACTCATACACCCTCCCCTCCACAAGCTCCAGATGCTTCCCAGCCACTGAGCCCAGAGCCAGCTTTACCTGGGTAGCTTAGAAGTACTAAGGAGAGGGAACCTTGGTTCACTGAAGAAGGTGGAGGAGAAAGGTTGTCTACTTTTATAGTGAGGGAGGCATCACCATTGCTGAAGGAGCACTTGACTGTTAACCTGCAACAAGGAAGGAGCAGGTAAGTCATGCTGATGTATGGGTAACACAATACTGGATAGCCTAAAGAGGTTTCCAGACACACCTGAGTTCACTGTCCCTTGAGATCCTGCCCAGGGGAAGGTCTGTCCATAATGCCCTCACCTCATTCTCATAATGAATCTGCTCCCCATCAAACTGTGGGTAAATAACAGCATTAGTGAGGGCATTCCCAATGCCTGAATCCCACCAACCCCAGCCACACACGTACCCAGTGCCTGGTCCCGCACCCGTTCAGGGGGACATGGAACCGAACCCTGTCATTCAAAGGTGACTTGTAGGCTGGCCTGCACACAGGATCCCTGAGCCTGAGTGTATCCAAGTCCAGCAGTGGGGTGGTACTCTCAGCAAGGATTTCAAAATCCATATACCCATCCTGGGTGCATACAGCAGCTGTAACAGACATTCAAATAAGTTATCATGCGAGCCAGTGACAGCTCTGTCTGCCAGGAGCTGTTGGTGAGATGAACTAATCCAACACAAAGTATAAGAATGAGCTGTGCTGAGGGGCTGCAGGAGTCAGTCACTTACCTATTGGTGTGTGCTGCTCACAGGGGCACTCAGGGTGCATCACCATTGCCACAGTCTCCCCATGGAAGTGAAAAGCCAGCTTCAAAGGGGACATATAGTACTGAAGTCCTGAGCAGCTCTCCCCAGGCAGCTGAAAGACAAGAGTTACTCTCTTGGAGTGTGGCTACACGAGCTCATTTTAACACATGCACCTGTTAGAGCTGATTAACAAATAAGCTGAGCCTGAAGAGCACAGCTGCCTCAGGGGAAACTCATTTGCATTGCTCCAAGCATGCCAAACACCTATCCCCCTCCAACAGGAATATTTTCACCTCCATCTGTTTTTGCCAAAAGACTCCAGGAAACCCAAGTTGCCTTGCATGGTGCCTCTATCTACTACAAAGTCAGTTTGCATTCATCTTAATCACACCTCAGCCAGCCACAGGGCATGACAGACTTGACAGATGCTTAGTCAAGGTCAAAGCTACTCTGGCTCTGGGCCTCAAAACACCAAGGAGATGTGATCACGCCAACACCTCTGACTCCAAGGATCAGAACTCACCCTGGACTTAAGGACTCTCCTGCTAATATGCAGCCTGACCCCTCTCTGTGTGTCCAGAGTGATTCCATTTTCATGAAGCTGATCCATGGGAATGGTCTTATTCTCTACATCCACATCCATAAGGATCCCTGGAAAGTCTGGGATGGCAACAGTCATGTGTGTTGCATTACAGATTGCTGGACCTGCAACAACACCTTTGATAAATATAACATCATTTTCCCTGGGGCAAAAGCAGGTCAGGTTCTGATTTTTCCCATGCATTACCTGGAGCACAAAGCATTCTTGACTTCACAGTCAGTCTATGCTCAGGAGGGCCGTACATGAGCTTGAGTGCCACAGTGTAGAGCACCTTATCATTGTGCTGACAAAGAAGAGGAAGCTCTATTAGACAGTGCTCAGCTCCTGATCCATCATAAGACCAGCCCCAGAGGGCAGTGTATTGTTGCATCAGCTTCAGGTTTGCTGCTATTCATGTTTGCAACAGCAGTTTCTTCCCACCTCACCCTTCCTAAAAACAGCTGCTGATCATAAGACTGCCAGTCAGATGTTCACAGGGCTGGCTGTGGCTAGAATTCTACTTCTGGAGATTCCCACTCACCCTGCTGCTGTTTGAGGGGCACACTGTGCCTCCCCATTTCCTTGTGCCAGGCAGGTCAGGGACAGCTGTGCAAAGCCCAACAGCTTTGCACACACCAGCTCAGCCCAGCAGTGCAGCAGCTTGACATCAGCTCTGGCCCTGGCCTGGAAATGCTTTCCCCAGGTCTACAGGAGGGAGAGAGCACTGCCCAGACAGGGGCAGTGTGACTCCCCAGTGCTGATTCTCCATTCACAATACCTTGTAGGACACAACTCCTGTGGCAGCAAAGGCCACCTGAAAGATCAGGTTGTGGCCATCAACTAGGAAGTTATAGCCTTGCTGCATTGCTTGCCCAAGGCTCAGCTGGTGTATTCTGGTTCCATCATCAACTGACAGGTTCCAGGACATTGGAGTGGCTGCAACCTGCAAAGCAGGAGATCCTTGCTTAGGGAAGGAAGGCACAGAAGCATCAAGGCATTAGATTTTCAGCCTGCAGGGCTGCCACCTCCCAGCTCCCTCTATTGACAGCAGAGAATTAGGCTTTCCAGCAAGTTGGAACTACATCCAAGAGGTACCTGCCCCAGCTTGGAGACATCAGGCCCAGGTTAGGCCAAAAACCCAGGCACTCCCCCCCAGCTCCCTTCACAAGGAACATACCATATGCTCATCACTGAGGCTTGAAATGAGTCCTGGGAAGGCAACCTGAAACACAGCACAGGAATTAGACTACAGGAACTTGCAGGGTTGTAGCCACAAAGCAAAATCTCAACTACAGCTTCCCAAAGCAGACAGCCAACATCAGCTTCCCCTGCAATAGGACTGGAGCCAGACTGGGTGCATCATTAATGACCACTTGCAAACCAGCTCTCCAAAGAGCCAGCAGCCAAGCCAAAATGAGCATGCAGCCAGGAGACCTCCCTGCAGCCTTCCCCAGCTTTCTGCAGATCCCAGACACACAATTGCAGGAGCCACCCTGCCTTGCAAGCCTCAGAGCAGGATCTATGGCACTCCCACTCCTCTACTTACTGCCATGAAGTCTTTTGTGCAGTTTGTTGCACCAGCAAACACAGGAGTAATGACTTTATCTGCATGAACACTGTCACAGTGAGTGCTGTAGGTGACATTCTTCTCCTCTCCCATTGTGTCATTCACCATCAGCCTCAACCAGAGCTGGTGCTGACCATGCTATAGACAAGAGATATTAATTAGAAAGAAGCAGCAGTACTCACTACAGCATGAGGGCAGCTAAAAGCCATTAGGATTGAACTTTAACTTCAAAGTAGGTTTAGGTGTTTGTACCAGTGCAAGGAAAATATAACTTCTTGTTTTAAAAGCCCAGAGGAAAAGGATGAGCTCTCTAGGAAAGCAGGAGGTGCAGGGTTAGGTTGAAGAGCAGAAGATACAAAGATAACTGCAGAAGTCAAGAAGAAAACTCCAAGGAGTAGCAGGCTGCAGCACCTGTCAGCTATCCAGAAAAACTAAGCTGATAAACAGCAAAACAGAGACTTCTGGTATTTCAAATACCTAAAAGCAACAGATACCAGTGAAGCATCTGGTTTTGGCCTCCCACTTACTACTCTGCCTCAACAGCTGTGATCAGCATGCAATGTTAATTGTCTGTCAATAGATATACATTTAAATAGAGTGGTGCTCTGAAACTCTTGACCCTGGTCCATTCTCCCTACAAGAAAACCTGTCAAGTAGTTCAAGTCCTTTACAGGAGAGCACAACACTTATGGCACACTCTGAGGGATTTAATCAATTAATTTAATAAATTAATTTGTTGAAAGAACAAGAATTTAAGTAGGTTTGGTTTTCTTTTTTCCAACTTTTGGCATGAAGTGTTCTTCTGTAACAGTTTTAAATTATCAGAAGCATAAGTATTCTTACTCTTGAAGAAAGTTAGAAATAGAAACCCTAGTAAACCCAGTCCTGTCCAGAGAAAAAATTAAAATCTCAACTTCATTGCAGCAGCTTCCCAGAATGAAGACCCCTTTACCGGCAGGCTAGTGCAGTTGGCAAACAGGACACGGAGTGTCAGCCTCTCATAATCCACAGTGTGGTCACAGGACACGATCTCCTCACCACTCACATCTAGGAGGGATGTGGAAGATTAGCCCTGCAGCAGGCAGGTCTCAGCAGGAAGGGCCAGGGCAGCAGCAGTACGTACCCACCACACACACGTGCCAGGAGTAGTTGCCAAGCTCTCTGGAAAACTCAACTTCCATCCCATCCCTGTGACAGGTCACATTCTCTGCAGAGGGAAGACCACCATGAGCTGCAGCAAACCCTGCTGGAGGCACACACCCTGCAAGCCCCCCAGCCAGCCACCCTCCAGAGCCCCTTCCATGCCAAGGCAGAGGGGAAGCAGCTCCAAGCAAAGCCAAAGCCACATCTCCCCCACTGCCTGCCCAGGGAGGGCACTTTACCCAAGAGATCCTGATCCCCCAGGCCTTCAGCACAAGGGGCTAAGGGCAGCAAAAATCCAAAGAGGAGCAGCAACCTGCAAGGAAAAGAGAATCCAATCAGAAAGCATCAATAAAGGGGCCCAGCTCCCCTTCTATCCCAAACCTGACTCACCACATCCTTGAGTTGCTCCAGCACCACTGCTTAAGCCCCATCTTCTCACTGACACCACAAGCTTGGGTTTTAGCTGCCCAGGGAGGGTTATATAATCCCTGGGCCTGGCTCACACAGGTGCCACCTCTCTGCTGCCCAGGGAGGAGAGCACTTGCACCTGCTGCCCCTTGAGTGGGGAGGCTCACAGGAGACCTTCAGGTGATACTGAGGCTTTGGCATGGGTTGTTGTTGCCTTCTGTTTTGAAGGCATGCTTTTCTTGCTCTGATAAGGTATTTCCTTTATTCCCTTTCAAGATGTCTCATAGAAAAATGCATGTCTGTTTTGGCAGTTATTTTCTTGAATGGCATTCTCTGTTCCACTTTGCTGTCCCTGTCCCTCACATGTTGGCAGCAGGACAGCATTTGAGACACCAACGAGCTCAACATGGCCTTCCTTGGGACAGTTTGAAGCACTGATAATGATATCGTGGGGGGAAAGATCCCCAAAACCAAGCAAAAGCTTTTAACAAAGCAAAGAGCCTGAATGCCAGGTCAGGACTTCCACTTTTGAGCACTCACAGCAAAACCTGCAGAAGTCCCTGTGATACAACAGATAATGTCCCTGCTCCCAGCCCTACAGTGTGCAGGCTCTGTAAGGGATGCCCTTGGCCCACAGCAGAACAACAATCACGTCAGCTGGGTGTCAGGCAGCACCGGTGTGGGTCACCCTGAGCCTGGCTTTGGTGACCCTCAGCCTGGTGTGGGTCAGGCTCAGCCTGGCTGTGGGAACTGGCTGCTCCAGAGGACATCCAGCAGCAGTGTGCCCTGGGGCACAGCAGCTTTGCCTCCCTACAAAGTGAAGAAATAAGCTCTTATTGTTGTTTTAAATGTTGTCATCATCATCTCTGAATTGTGTAGCCACGATTACCCAGTGTGACTAATTTCATTCTTCTCTAAGCCCATTAGTTCCAAAGATCTCATTAGGCAAGCAGAGACTTCCTTTCCTCCCCTTGCATGGCCTTTACCATACCACATTTGGTGCTTATAAAAGTTGCAATGAAGAAATGTTGTGCTGGATAATCCTCATGCAGAACAGATGCCACAACAGCATCGCTGCAGATTTATGCTCCAAGTTACCTACAGCAACCTAACTGGTGATGCTGCAGCCTTTCAATCCAGATAGTTTATTTAACTGTAATATTTTATTTCAGATAGTTCTCAAATTAATAGAGTAATACCCATATACACAGTAAAATGCAATAACAAATCAAAGCTGCTGATTAAATAATTCATTAGTTTACAACACCATGTACCATCACAACAGAGTTTCTCTTGAGCCTGGTAAGACATTTCAATTGGAAGTGGAATGGTTCTGAAGTTCTTTTCAAACACAAAAATAAAAGCTTCATTCTAACTATCCAGGGAGTTTAAAAAGTTCACAATTTTTAGCTTTAGTCTCAAAAGAATAATCTCCATTCAGGCTGAGAAATGTAGCTCATTTGATGTTGAATCATTTATTGCATTTCAAGTTGAGGTTTTTGGATGGGACAAGGATGAACAAGTACCAGGAGTTTAGAAACAGATGAAGATTTTGTTTGGTCTTTTTTCTTTCTTTTTTGTGATGCCCACTTTTATGACAGAAATAATAACAAGGCTTGCAAAGTTCTGGAGCTTCTCCCCAATTTACATGGGTTTTTCTTTACCTCTAATTGAAACTTGGAACAATAGTTTCCCACTTAGGGAACAGGGTAAGTTTAAGATCAATATTTTCAGATGCTGATGGTAAAAATCACTCTGAAATCAACACTTTGTGTGCTGGATTAATCAAGAGAAAAGCAAATGAAGGTACTTCTGCAGTAAAAACCAGGGATCTTGAAAATTAAAAGGACTCTTCTGCCACCAAATCACTTCTCATGGGTGTATAATGTTTCCTCTCTCCTACCAGGCACTGGTGGTAAAAGCAGTATGTGACTTGGTGCTCATTTTAGTCTTCAAAAAAGGCCTAGTAAAGGAAATAAAATTCAGTGGCATTAAGAAACAGCTAATCACATGTGTATATTCTAGTAGCTGTAAATTTAATTCTGTGCTGGGCCTGGTAAAAAGAAAACAGAATAAATGGCTGCATTTTTATTGGAAAAATATTAAGGCAGTGCAGGGAACTTGAGAAAGGGCTGAGAGTAAAACTGTCTTCTAAAGTGGGGTGGAGGTTGGCCTGGGTGAAGCACAGCCCATCCCAGCTCCCTGAGACAGCAGGACAGCACCAGGGACAGCTGTGCCTGGGGGTGACAGGGAGGACACCCAGAGCTTTGCTTTACTCCCACCTGGACTGGTTTACTCAAAGATTCAAACCTGTCACAGGATCCGACTGACTCCCCATGTGGGGAGAAATAGGTTGGTACAAGTTCACTCCTGAAGAGCGCTTCAATCCCTGTCTGAGAAAATAATGAAGAGAGAAAGCCCATTTTGAGAGGTCTCTGGTGTGTCACAGGGGCAGAATTATGGGATGTAAATGAGGTGGCAGAATTCCATTTGGGGATTGCACCAACGCTGAGCAAGGAGCTGGTTTGTGATTCTCTCTAATGGGGGCACAACAAGCAACAAAACCCCACTGCTTAATTGCTGAGGGTAGAGTCTCGGATCCAGGTTAACTCAGTGAGTCGCAGAAAACAGCTTGGCAAAAAGCAATGTTTATGTGGCAGCTCTTGTGAATGTGGCCAGAAGAACCCTGAGCTCACAGCACTGCAGGAAGCTGCAGTTGCCTCTTACCAACTTTTCAGCTGCTCTTTGAAAACTGGCTTTTTTATATGGCTTGCTCTTAGTAATTCTTTTGAAGTTAGAATTAGTCTAATTCTGTAAGTTTCTGCTTGTAGAGGTAGCCCTTAATGTCACTGAAATCAGGGGAAATGGTTTCTAAACCAAGAAGCTGTTATTTGTGATGGGGAATGGACCCATCTATTCCCAGGCAAGGACCACAGTGCTCAGGTGGGGCAGTGGGTGCAGGCCCATCATGTTTCCTTTTCTGAAATTCCCTGTGCTGTCCTGAGGAAATCCTGCACATACATATTTTTTTTGTATCTAAACCAAAGATTACAATACCTGTAAAAAGAGTTTTATATTTGCCAATTTCCTGATGATCTCCTGACGAAATATACACAGCTGTGGACTTGCCAGCTGTGACTTGCAGACCTGTTGGGGGTTTTATCCAAACACCACCCTGGTCATCATTTCCAGTCTGTGGACACAAAAGGGTTCCATGGAAGTGTCTGGTTTAGCAGGGGAGTGACTTGTTTTCAGAGGCAGCATCTCAGTAAAAGATGGGTTACAAAGGGCTTCCCCAGTAAAGGTAATGCAGGGCTCATGCATTTCCTCCCATCAAACTCGGGGATACTTCATTACTTGGGGTGAAGCCTGGTCACACTGACAATCACAGCCTTTTGAAGGTTTTTTTGAAGTTCTTTTTGTAGTTCAAAGTCCTTTTGCAATTTCCACAGAACAGTCAGGCAAAGACATGGGGAAGATGAACGGATCCCCTCTCTAAGTAGTCAAATTTTCAACAAGCTGTTAGTGCATGGCAGAGCCACCTTCCAGGAAATGAGAGCATTCACACACCACATTCACCACACCACACCTCATTACTGATGCAGAGCTGCAGAGAAAGAGCCTGCAAGGATGAACTTTGCCTCCCCATTCCCCCCCTCCCAGGGACGTCTCAGCTTGTAATCATTAATGAACGATCCCTGCCATGGAAGAGTGACTGTAAAGTCTGGATATTGCTCAGAGCTGCTTTGGGAAACCAGAAGCTGCTGAAAATGTCGAGCAGGTATCACAAAGCAGCGGCTGATGGCAATGTGGACCTGTTGAAAGAAGCCACTAGGAAAGACCTCAACGCTTCTGATGAAGATGGGATCACTCCCACCCTTCTGGCAGCCTACCACGGGTACCTGGAAGCTCTGGAAGTCATATGCCGGAGGGGGTAAGTCAGCCAGCCTCCGGTGCTTAAAGCCTGGGCCCCAAAACCACAATTACTGCTCGTGTTTCTAACACCCCCATGGCCTCGGGCCCGAAAGGCTGAAAATCACAGTAACTTCTTTCAATGCATTGCCAAGAATTGTTTCTTTATTGGCAGTGGTTTAGGTCCAGTATTTAAAAAAATGCCCTAGGGTATATCACCGTGTCCCACAGCTGAAGGGAGGAGGAGGAGAGAAGATCCAGCAGGCAGGAATCGTGCAGCGAGATTGATTTATTTAATTATTTTACAAATCCTTTTATAGACTTTTTCTTCATAGTCTAATTGGACAAAGGGTCAGCCACCCCTTGGGGTGATTGGCTAAAATCCTAAAACATCCATTGTCAAAATATTTTTGTACTATACCATAAACAAGGCTTTTCAAGGTTGCAGGTGTTTGGCTGCTTACATTCCCTGCTACCTCTTCTGTGAGAGAGAAAAGTCTCTCACGGACTTAGAAAATAGCAAGAAAATCCTTGCTAGCAGCATTTTTGTATCCACAGTCCAGAACCTGTAGGTGGGTCTGTTCATTATTTTCTCAGGCAGGGATTGAAGAGTTCTTCAGGTGGTCTGTCAGTGAAGCCACTTCAGCATCCACAGGACCACATCGTGTGTGGAGCCTGCAGGCAGCAGCTCGTAGGAGCAGGGCCCTGGGACCTTTCCTTTTCTCACTGGAGAAGGTGGTCAAGAACCTTTGAGGATATCTTTGAGATAGTCTTTATAGAGAAATGCATTGTTTGAAACAATTTTTTTGGCAAAAAATATCTCCCATTTGCTTCCAAAGTGCCGTTAGTAGGCACTTGTGAAGATTTAATGCTGTCCAGAGGTGAGTCACAACAGTTTTGAGACAGTAACATCTAAAATGGTTATTTCTCTGCTTTGTTAGCATTGATAACTACCATCACACTAAAACTGAGAACGCTGTTTCAGAAGCTGTGGTAGGACCCTTGTAAACCATAAAAAAAGAAAAAGAAAAAGAAAAAGAAAAAGAAAAAGAAAAAGAAAAGAAAGAAAGAAAGGTTTTCTACAGGTTTATTTTCTGGTAGTAAAACGTCTGTGTCATTTAAATGTCTTACTGAAATGGTAATTACCTCTCCACCATCAGTCTTGCTCAGAGCCTGCCTTTTAAGCTGTGATTCTGTAATAACATCTAACAAAAGAAAACCTGCTCTTGTGTAGAGATACAGTTAATAAAATGTTCTTTTGCAGAACGGTGAACAGATTGCAGGGAACAGTTGGAAAACTATTTGGATGCATCTGAGGTTTTTTAATTAAAAATGGAGTTGAAAAAAAGGGTTTTTTAGTAGATTTGCTTTATAGCTCATTGGGCTCAGGTGTGGCTGTAGTATCCCAATAAAAAAGACCTTTGGACTGCGTGGTTGTTGCTGTTTCCTCAGGACAAGCAAAAATAGATTGACAGTTTTCCAGCTTGTGCAATTAAGGCAGCTCCCAGGAAATACCTGTCAATAAGGTTTGTCCCTGAACACCTGCTAGCCAGAACAACTAGCTAAGGAACAAATAACAAAATAATTGTTTTCAAAATTTAAGTGAAAAATGTATCTTCTACCACATAAGCTGACAGAAATCACAGCAGATGACACAAAGATCAAAATTTCTATATATTTGTTATTTCATGTATTTCTAAGTCTCTTTCTTGGCAGAGGACAGCTTTGGGACAGTATCACCTTCAAAATCTTCAAACATATGTGTTTACCTCTATTTTAATCTGAGATTTCTTGACACAATCAGCAAGACAGGGCTGTCAGAGGTATGGCTGCACTCTCACTGTTTTTTTGGAGAGACTCTGAATTTTAGAAGACTTTCAATCTGTTCTCCAGCCACTTAATGTTTTCTTGTGAGAAAGTATTTTAATTATTTTTAACAAATTTGTCCTTTCCTTGAGGAGGTTTTCTGACAGAGGCTCTGAGGTACAGAGCAGTTTTCTTTAGAGTGGTTGCAGATTTTAGGACTCTCAAGCTTGCAACACGTTTGGCCCTGGGAAAGCATAGCAATACTAACAATAAACCCCTTTCATCTTGAAATAATTTATCTTCCCAGGCATCAGGAGATATTTTCTCTGCTTGCCTTGCAGGTACATGAATAAAGGCAAAACCAAATAGCAGAATTTCTCAGCTCCCTTTTGGTGTGAGCCTTCTCCTTGGGAAAGCAGGGAAAGGAGGAGTATGAGAACCCAGAGCAGATGTCAGACCTTGTCCAAAGCCCCACTGAGCTGGGAATAGCCACTCCAGCTTGTCAATTGTTTGAGACTCAAAGGCTGGCAGGTTCCACAGGGAAAAGAGACCACAAACAGCTCCGAAGGGACCTGGGGGAGGACGCATGACCCGGCACTCCCAGGGCTCAGGGTAGCGCAGGCAGCTCGCTGATGTGGGAGTTCAGGCAGCCAGGCAGCTCCCCAGGGCACAGCCACAGAGGCAGAAATATGTACACGTGGTTTCCACATGTCTGAGTGGAGAAACTTCGATCCTCAGCTGCCACCTCCTTGTAGCAAAGCCTGAGCTCCCACGGGCGGCACGGGCAGCTCTGCCGGACCCCTGACCTCACCCCTGCCTTGGGCAGCTCAGGCTGAAGGATGTGTTCAGATCTGGCCCTCAACAAACCTGCTACTGCTTTTCTTCAGAGCCTCCAAGCCAGAGATCAGTGCCTGAAGGACGTTTTGTGACAGGATGTACCAAGTCTTTCACAGTACAGCTGCAGTGGCACCAACCTCTGAAATGTCACTGAAATGCTTGAACTCCCAAGAGTAGAAATTCTCCTTGAAAATTTGGTCCCTGGCTCTGAAGTCAAGAAAGATTTTGGGCTTCTGTGGCCACCTTATTTGTTGGTCACAAGAGGACAAAAGCTCTGTTCTGAACATTGCTAAGGCTGACCTTGCCAAATGTTTATTGAAATATTCAAGCTGATTCTTGTCTGCAGGCAGCAGTTCAGTGTGAAGTCAGTGCAAGAGTTAAAAATCAAGCAGTACTTTTCACTGGCTTTAAATTCAATTGAAAAATGTGGCATTTTATTTTCAAATGAGCTTCTGCTTTTCAAATCATCATGAGCAAAAGTAACTTACGGAGAACAAAAGGGTTGGAAAACAATGGCATCTGTCTGGGCTTCAACTAATAGCAATGGAGAGAAATGGGTAATCAGGGCTTCACTCCTGATCATTTACCT
This sequence comes from Corvus kubaryi, assembly GCF_017639235.1. Taxonomy (NCBI): domain Eukaryota; kingdom Metazoa; phylum Chordata; class Aves; order Passeriformes; family Corvidae; genus Corvus; species Corvus kubaryi. The sequence continues at coordinate 1,759,493 of NW_024581129.1, forward strand.
ATTACCTACCTAGAAAGTTACTGCAGGAGCTCATCAAAAATACATCACTGTGGCCAGTGAGGAAACCTCTTAATAACCACCCTGTATTTGACAGGCAAAAGGAACGAGTCACAAAGAACACTTTTAAATATTCCATGCAAATGTTCTTGAAACAGTTTTGCCAGTAATTCAATGAGACTGAGTCAAAGCCTGAGCCTACTTTGAGTTGCCAGACGCTGGGATGACAAAGGAAATGCCCTGGCTCCCTTAGGGGGAGATGCACATGCAGTCCCAGTGAGCCCCAGGAACTCGTTTAACTCACAGGGCAGGAACTGGAGCTCATGCCACACACAGAGCCACGCTCAGGGCTTGTGTAAGTGGGTGCAGCCCTGTTCTAGTGGCTGGAGCCAAGCTGAGCTGTCCCTGGGCTGTTCTCAGAGCAGAGTGATCCGTTCAGTGTCTGTTCAGGGCCACTGCAGGGCCCGGCGCGGGTAGCCCAGCTCACGGTGCGCTGTTCTCCCTGGCAGGGGTGATCCGGACAGGTGTGACATCTGGGGGAACACGGCCCTGCACCACGCTGCCTGCAATGGCCACATCCACTGCGTCTCTTTCCTGATCAACTTTGGTGCCAACATCTTCGCTCTGGACAACGACCTGCGCACTCCTCTGGAGGCGGCGGCCAGCAGGGACCGCAAGGACTGCGTCCAGATCCTGGACAAAGCTGCCACCGAGCAGAACCTGCTGAATCCAAAGAAGGTCTCCAAACAAAAGGCACAGGCCCAGAGGAACGTCGAGAGACAAATCAAGGAATGTGAGAAGCGCCAAGAGAAACACCAGCATGAAATGAACCGGAATTACATTAAAGAAAGGGTTGGCACGGTGAATTCTTCCAAAGGAACACACTCCAGGGTAAAGTTGCCTGGTCTATTTGCTTCAAATACCACAAGTACTTTAACCAAAAACCTGAAAGATACCTTGAAACTCAAGGCAAAAAAGACAGCCGACAGCACAAGAAGGCAGGAAACACAAAGAAATGACCAAGAGGATGATGCAGGTAGGAGAAGTGTGATGCATTTGTTTGATGAGAAAGAAGAGGATGAATTACTGGATGACCTCGAAGGGAAAAACCTTGCTGATAATGACAGTCAGCTCTCCATTTTTCAGCGGCCAGGTCTTGGCAAGATTGTGTTTGGAAGGAATTTGGCTGCAGAGGTAAATCCTGAAACTGTGTCTTCTGAGAAAGAAGGGATAAGATTTACAATGGCCAGTGAGCTGTTTCAGTATGAGAATGCTGAGAATGGCGGGGAAGATGATGCTGAAAACAGCGCTGATGTCCCTTGGAATGAGGAAGAAGTCATTTGGGACGATGAGGAAGCAGAAAATACTCCCCTTGAAGTGTTTCTGGCATCACAGATGCTGGATGAATTTCTTCCAGTCTTCATGAGGGAAAAAATTGATTTAGATGCCCTGATGCTATGCTCTGATGAAGATCTACGCAACATTCAGATGGAGCTCGGGCCAAGAAAGAAAGTCCTGAATGCTGTGAATAAAAGAAAGCAGGCACTCGAGAGCCCTGGGAAAGCTGTAGATACTTGCTTATAAATTATCATAGCAATTGTTGTAGCCTACACACTGATTTGTTACCTTTCCCTCTTTCCAAAGAGTGTGCAACTCTTTTCAGAACTCTACTAAAGCAGAAGGCAGAGAGGTTACCAATTGCTTTAGAAAGTACAGCAGGGATAAAATTTTTCTCTCTGGAGAGATAGTTGTGGTGAACAGGATATTAAGTAAAGCATGTTCTGCCAAAGGAAAAAAGAAAAAAGAATGGGAAAGAAAAAACCCAAACGCTTTTTCTCCCTGAACTGTTTATGTGGATTGGATTTCTTTTGGTCCAGATAATTTAAAATATCTGTGAAGACCAGGCCCATTGCATTCTTTACTAAAGGCCTCCCTTTCTTCTCCAAAACCACAATGCAAAGAGCATTCTCAGAGCTTGGGAGCTTTGAGTTTTCTCCATTTGCTTCTGTAAGATCACTACAAACAACTCTTCTTGGTACTGATGGTGTGTTAGAAAAGGCATCTGAATCTTGATTTTAGCTGTGGTTCATTGACTCTAATCAGATCTGAATTAATGTAAATAATACTAATTTACAGCAAGTTTCATATTTTTGTCAGTAAAGTTTTTACTTCTGTATTGACAATAATTTAAAAATACATGAAGTATTCTCCCAAGAGATGTTCAGTGTGAGTTGTATATTCCTTTCTTATCTCATTAGACTGGATCCAACTACCAGCACCCATCATGTCCTAAATGCCATCAAGGCTGCAGTACTTTTATCTACAAGAAGCTGATGTTTAATTTTCAAAATTTTGGATCTGTTTTGGTATACCCTCAGCTTGGTTCCTATAGGCTGCATTTTCCATGCAAAGTCCCAGAAATGAGGATTCATATCACACACCATTTTCTGTGGGTTGTTGTCAGCCTTAGCCTGAAAGCTGTGTATCACACACACACAGAGAGCCCATCAAAATAAAAAGAAAATGAGATGTGCTGCTGTGGAAGCTCCTGCTTCTCACAGTCTATCTGGAGGCATTCACAGCAGGGTTCCCCTGTTCCTTTGGGAAGCCAGCACTCTCAGATATAAATTAATCACTCCTGTTGAGTTTTGTGACTCTAATAAGGTGTTTGCAGCAGCCATGCTCTGGCTAAGATCACACATTTTAGATGCACATTTATTAGCAGAACATTCATCTTTAAATCTCTTTTTATAGCTTTCCATTAGCCAGCTGATTTTTTCCTTAGGGGAATGTGGCATTTGTGGACACTAATCCTGGTTAATGATCTGTGTTTTTTCATGTTTCTTCTTTCCATATCATCTTGTGACTTTGATTTGTGTATTATAGCACCTTGTCTTGGCTGAACTTTATACTGCACTCTTCCCTGCTTGGATTCCTGCACTACAGCAGGTCGATCTGTCCTTATATGAAGCAATCACATCAAAGTCCTGTTCTGTGCAACCTTCCATGGTTGCTGTGCTCAGCACAGTAATTCAGACACCTTCCCCCCAGACTCTGTGCCTGGTTGTTTTCATTTTGGATAAGAAACTCCCAAATGTTTAACAAAGCAAGAAGGAACCAATTAATCTTTCATATTTGAAGGCATATGATTAAGTGGATTTTCAATCCCCCTTCCCATTGCTGCTGAGGCCAGCCCAGCCTCATCCCTCCCTGCATCCCCTGGTCCCTGCAGCAGCTCAGTTCCACACCCCCAGCACACAGGGCTGGCACAAGGTCTGTACTGCTCCAGTGACTCCTCTCTGCTGCAAAGTGCTGAGCATGATGCACCCTTTTCAGGGCAGATTTTAAATAACTGGGTTGGATTCAGCTACCCAGGAAATACTTTTGACAACTCTAAGCGTGCAAATGCCTGTCACCGACGGGAGGCAAGTGTAGGTAGAGGAGAAGGCACTGCAAGGAACCAAGGATCTCCATACTGCACTGAAAATCTGCCTCTCTGCTTACTCATCTGCAGCCTCTGACAACCAGAGAGAACAGCAGAGACCATCTGCACATAAATAACTCAGTTGCCACAGGCATCCTCAGTGTTCAGGCATCTCCTTAGGTATTTGCAGTGACTCTGGAGCTAAAAGGAACAGCACCAGACCTGTGGGCGTCCCTTGTCCTCCAGAAACTGTATCAAGAGACTGCAAGAAGCCCCAGAGCACCCCATATGATACTTATTTTTAGGCAACTGAATAAATTTTTTATTTTTATACTTTTTAATTTAAAAAAGTGCGATAGTGCTAACCCTTTTCTTATGGGATGGTATAAAGTAGCTCTGTGGAAAAAAAATGGGGGAAAAATAAATCAGCCACAAACCAGAAAAGTAATGGACAACAACATGAAAGTCAAAGAAAACCAGCAGTATCTATTTGATTTTAATATAAATGCAAGTTACACAAGTTCATAATCCACTAATTTGTAAGAGAAGGAAACATAGAAATTGATGCTATTATTTCCCCTCAGAAAAATCTAAAGGTGGCATTCAAGCAATTTCCATTGTAACTGAACCAAGTCCTCTTCATGACATCAGAGGTGCAACACTGAAGCCAGGCTCCCAAAATCTCCCACTGCCAATGAGGCTGAGAACAGTGTGGGTTTTCAGAACCAGGTCTTTGGACTGGCTCCATTTACTCTTTAAAGTGCATAGTCTGTAGGACAGTACATGTGAAAATAAACTGGACTTGTCTTCTTCCCAAACACATCAAATTACAAATCTGGCGTCACACTGGCACAGAACTGGGATAATACTGCCATAATTATTAACTGCAAGTTTCCATACAGTTCTTGAATAATGGAACATCACTGGCTTTCATGTTTACCTCAAGTTAGTGTAGTTCTGCATCACTGAAGTAACAAACTAAGTCAACACATACACTTCTGAACACCTCAGAAATGACAGAGAAGAAACAAGACATGTAAAAACAGAGAGTAATTTTGCTACAATTAAAATGCAAAAGCTCATAGAGAAATTTCTGTTGTTCCTTCTGATGGAATAAACAGGATCAATGGAGTTCACGTTGGATCCACAGGAAACATCCTTCAGCCCTACTCACTTAGTGGTCTGGTACCTTTCTATGCTACCTGTGCAAATTACAAACTCTGCCACTTAGTACATTTTCCAACTAGCTTACACCAGGCTTGTAACTGGGAGTATTGTTTACATCACACCTGCACTGTACTCATTAACCTCTTCTACACTTACCTATGCACCCTCCAGGGCTTTAATGCCAACTGCTTCTGACCCTCCTTCCTGTTGCTCTGCTCTATTCTACAGGCATGTTATAAAATGCCCTGTCATCCAACTTTTCCAGAGCACGAAGAAACACTTAATAGCCTGCATGAAATAATACGCAAATGGAAATAAAATTTCACAAGGCAAAACTCGTGAGCCTGAGACAGGAATTTGTTTCCAGGGCAATAGCTGTTTTTCAGCAGATCCTCAATCTTTTGCAAGGCAGTTGCATAACAGCACAAAACTGGAACTTTTCCTTATGTCACTGTGTTCCTCTGCCAGGAAAGGATCATGAAAATTCCTGCCCCAGCTAATATCTGCGATAATGGAACAATTAGCAATTGAAGCATGGCACAGCCAAACCGAAAATAGTTGCCTGTATACGTGAAATCAGTTTGGGTGGTTCCTTCAAGAAGCTTAGAAAAAGAACTTAGAGGCGCCATAGATTAATAGCAAAATCTCCCTAGACAATACAGATAAATCAACACACATATTAGTCCTCACATTCTGTGTGACTCCTTGCAATATGAAAATGGCAATATCCCAGCAAGGCATGTGCTAAGGGAAGCACTGAGCAGAAACCTAACTGTATGGAGGCCTGGTTATTTACATAAATCCTCACTCAGAACTGTGCTCCTAAGTGAAAAACCATTGAGTCTGAGGGCTAGGGAAGGTGGATGGCAAGGGGGGATAAAAATGGTGACTTCCAGTGTGAGCTGGAAGGGAAGGTGTGTCCAGGAATTAGTGTTGAGCTGTGTTCCCAGGAGGCTGAAGACAAGGTCACTGTCACTGTAGCACTGAAACCCAGAGTTGCATTTAAAGTACCTTCACAGGTAAATATGATGCCAGAGTCCATTCTACAAACTGATGCATTTTACACCAGAATGAACCAACCCTCTAAAAACCATGAAATCTACACACAAGCTTCTGCTACATAAGTAATCAGGGAGGAAAGGCATTGATTCCAGAATGATACCAAAATATGTAAAGATACCCTTGTTAGTGTCACTGCAAACATCTAATACTTGCTGTTACAGGAGAGAGACATTTATTAGCAATAATGCAAGTATCTAACACTTGAAATTAGAAAACTTGAGAAATTAGTCTATTGCTGAAATTTTACTTTTCCTTCTTGAATGTTCTAGAAGGGCCACATTCAGATAGGATTGGTGCCTTCCTTGTTAACACAGGATTCAGGGAAACTAAGTGCAAACTATTTTCTTGGCCTCATTGGCATTGTAGACTTCTCTCTTTAGTTACCAGCTGACCACGCGTCATAAACAAATTTTGCTGCTACTGTATCTTCAACTGCCATCCCTGAAAAAGAATTAAAGTCACCTTCAAACAGCTATTCAGCTGTACAAATAATTTAGCTTCAGAAGGGAACAGGAACACTCAGGAGCTTATCTAACTGGACAGGAACAGGAATTATTTCCCATCCCAAACACCTACAGTGCTACATTCAAAGTCCATAGCCATCATGTGGTGTTGGGTGTGCTGTAAGAAGTTAATGTAACAGTAGGAATCTTAATTTTCAGTGTTCATATCACAACCGGGCCCTTTTGGAGATGTCATGTAGCTCAGAGCATGGTAATTCATCCCCAGGGCCACCCTTTCCCAAAGCCCAGCCCCACGGGACACTGTCACATTGTCTCAGGTCAGACAGACCCCACGGGTGGAACAGCGGGGCAGTCGGGCTGGAGCTCTATTAATAAATGCTGCAGTCATGTCTTGAACAACTGTGAAATGGAAAATGGACTTCCTATTGTTTGCCTGCTTTCCTATCACTTTTCATTACATCAATCCTGCTAGATAAATAAAAAGGGAAATTAAAAGGGAAAATGCAAATCACAGTCTACGTTCCTGTGGGCAGTGCACTGCCACAGCCGTTCTGAAGATGAGCAGCAGCTTTCCCACGCATGGGGGACCTAATAAAGAACAAGGCATTGTTTTCTGTCAGACTTGTACACAGGAGGGGCTGTTCTTACCCAATGATTTAAACACTGTTGTTTTCTCAGGCAGGGCTGGTTTTGTACCCTTCAATACCTCCCCCAGCTCAGCAAAAATCTCTGCCTGTGAAGAAAATACATATTAATACAAAAACATAATACCCATACGTATGTTAAGAGAAAAAAAAACCCTTTTCTTCTGAATGACTTCAAAAGAAAGAACTCCTCCAGTGCTGCATCCCAAAAGTGATTACTTTCCATGGTGAAGCAGATCAGCATTCAGACAAATAATATAGAAACTGGACAGAAATCAGAGGAGCAGAATGGTTTTCAAAGAAAAACAGCTGGCAGACTTTCCTCAGCCAGCAAGGTTTTTTACAGTGGATAGCTTGTTACTTATCCAACAAAACACATGGGATTCCACACACATTACCATATCTGGAGCTCTTATGTTAAACCTCAAAAGTGTAAATCATATTTATTCTGCAGACACATGAAAAGAGAAAAAGAAAACTCCACTGAACCTCAAAGAGTCCCTGCTGGCAAATCTGTGCAGATCATTGTCTGCTTGGCTTGTGTGGTCCATTCTTTGGGCTGGTCCATTCAGTGTCAATCACACTGAAATCTCATGGGAAGAAAGTTACAGGTTTGAATAAATAGACTTGAAAACACTTAAGATAACCAAACACTGCAGGAGAAGTAGGTCTTTCAACAGCAATACATTGTTATCATCACAAGCCAATGCTGCAAACATGCTACTGTAACATGGTGCCATGTAATGGTAAATACGGGGGTTGCATGGTTTGGTCACAGACACAGCAGTCTCAGTTTGAAACCAGTTTATCTTTCAACCCCTGCCTGGAAAGTGTTAACAATTACATCTGATGCCCTAAAGGTTTCAGTGCAGGACATCATCAATACCAACTCATTTCAAATGCAAGTCAATTGTCACAAAAATAAAGCCCATCATTTCAGAAAGTCTTACCCCTGATAAAATAACATCTCCTGATTCTGTCAGAGCAGCATCTCTGGAATCCACGAACAGAACAGAATTCTTCATCAGCTCATCATCCAGCTCTCTCCAGTCTGGTCTGCTTGCTCCAACAGCTAAAGTAACAAAACTGATGAACTTGGGAGCAATGTTTAAAACAAATTCAAACCACATTTTCTTCAAAAGACACGTGTGAAGTAACAATGGACGTTACTATTGAAATGTAATATACAAAATATACAGTGTTAGCCTTGGAGAAATACTGATTGATAGGACAACAAAACAACGTTTGATATGTCAGTAAAATATCCTTGTCAAAAGAGTCTGAGTAGCTGAGACAAAAGAAAGTCCTCTCCCTTTGTCTGTTATCTCTAGCACCCTTGTTTTCATCAGATCATTACCAAATTAATTTTACACACCTTTATTAGATTATCACTTACCCAGAGAAACTGAAAACAAATCATGGAGCTTAACTTTTTACACACAGTACCAAGATCATTATCAACTTGTTATGGGCTTAAAAAACAAGCAAACAAGAAACCCAACAAAAACTAAAAGGACTACCCAGTTATACTATATTCAGATATTTTTACATGTCAACTGTTACGGAACAATGAATTCCATGTTGGTCAAATGCCTCTTCAAACTGTAAAAATGCCTCAAGGAAGGGTAAAAAAAGGCAAAGAAAGGAGAGAGGTCTTTGTGTCTGTGTCGCCTCAGCAACTGTGGACCTTAATTGATTTTGTTGTATTTCTGGCTTCCGTGCCATGACATAACACAGACAGCAACTTTCAATGACAAAGGACTAAATTGAGTTTAAAAAATTGGTAGGATGCTGCTGGAATGTGGGACCTCAAATTGTTCCCTTTGAGAAGTTGCTTTTGTCTTATTACCATGCTATCTAGAAAGTGCACAAGGTCATCTGAACAAGGCCCACAATTAATAAAAATAAACAAACAAGGGCATGTCCAGAGACTCCAAACAATAGTGTGGCAACATCATTACAAGGCAGGCAACAAAAAAAAAGCAACCCCCCAAACCTCACTATAATTAGAGGTTAAATGATGATGCTCTTATCAGTTATTGCATTTTCAGAACTCAAGTAGAAAAGTAAATTGGTGTGATCAGCCCCAAAAGAAACAAATAGAGGAGCTTAAAAAATGGGTGGAAGAAAAGATGACACCACCAGGGAAATATAACAATGAGCAGTAACTACTTAGGAAATAAGACATTCATGTGGGTTATTTAAATGGAGAGCGAGGTGAGAATAATGACAACATGAGGGCAAAGATGATGCACCACTAAGAAAAAAGAGCAGATGGGAAAAGAGAAAATCCCATGCTCTAGCAAAAATCCCCTGCTGGATTATGCAGGTGTTCTGGCTCCAGGAAGACAGGGCTGGGAAAAGCAGTCCTTGCTAAAATGGAAAAGTCAAAATGGAAAGAACATTCGTTCCATGAAGCACAGAGAACTGTTTTTCAACAGAGGGTGATGCTAAACAACGTGCTAATGGACACATGCTGGACACCATGGGAACAGAACATACCATTGATGTGGGCACCTGGCTTCACCCAGTCTCCAAACAAGATGGGAGCTGTTGCCATAGTGACTGTCACAATCACATCAGCCCCTGTCACTGCCTCCTGGGCAGAGGAGCAGACCCGCACGGGACCGCTGACAGAACTGGCAAACTTCAGAGCCTTCTCCTGGGTGCGATTCCATATCCTGACCTTCACGGAGAGAAACACGGAAAACAAAACAAAACAAAGACAGATTAACTTGGAGAATCTCTCCTTGCTGAAACAGAACACTTGGTTTAAGTTTTCAGTAGATAAACGTATCCTAAGGGTTGGGGGTTTTTTCCCCTTTAGTGGTCTTATCATACAAGTGACTAAATTTCATGAGTGTTTGGCTACATTGCAATGCCTGTTTTGTGATGGCAGAATAACAGCTCCTTGTAGAGCTGCTCTTATAAAATGTAAATATTTCCAAAAAAAACATTTAAGGGAAAGTCACAAAAAGCTTATGCAAGCATGGCATACACAGTAGGATCGTCTCAGACAAAAAGCTATCTGAAACAACTTTGATTCCAACCTTTTATGTTTTTGAAATACCAACATCTGAACAAGAAATTCTACAGTTGCTCCAGTTCTTCTTGGGTTCTGTAGAAACAGAACCAAATATGATTAACCTTTTGTGGTGGATTGACCATGGCTGGACACCAGGTGCCCAGAAAGCTGTTTTATCACTCCGCTCCCCAGCAGCACAGGGAGAGGGAAGAGAAAATAAGATGGAAAAATTTGTGGGTCGAGATAAAGGCAGTTTAATAGAACAGAAACAAATGTTGGAGAGACAGCCTTGATGTTGTGTGAGCACTGCTCAGAAGTAGCCAAAACACTGGGGTGTTATCAGACCCTTCGAGCTGCCAGTGCACAGCACTGTGAGGGCTGCTCGGGGGAACAGGAGCTCCATCCCAGCCTGACCTGACACAACTTCATTGGCTGTAATTTTTTTATAATGGATCCTGCAACATAACAGAGACAGATAAATGTATCCTCTTAAGATGTGTCTGTTACCTCTTTAAACGTGAACAGTTCTGTGAAGATATCATAATGGCTGTATGCTTGAACACCAGCTCCCAAAATGCATAGCACTTCTGCAAAAGCTGGCATTAGCAACTGAACAGTATCAGAAATAAAAAAAAAAAAACAAAAGAGAATATGCAAGAACAATATATTAACAGGCATTAAAAATACATATCAAAATACTACAAAAGAAAGCAGTAGTGTTAGTCCTTTTAAACAACAGAAAAGTATATAAACAAGTATTCAATAATCACTATATATATTGGGCTTTTTTTAATGCAAAAGCTAGCATCAATAGCACCAAAACACATCTTGGCTTAATTCCAGTGTTGAATTGTCTGACTTGAAATTCAGATCTAAGATGCAACAGCACGAACAGCAAGTTCTGGAGCCTCAGCACACTCCAGTACTGACACACCCATGGGGGTGATTGAATGTAAAACCACAGTGCTGATGTTCTGCACTGGCTAAAAGCAGGGCTCAGAACCCCACAAACCATCAGTACTGAGAGTGGCAGCTGCACAGGTAAACTGGTCCTGGCAGCCCCACACTAAAACAGCTTTTTGAATTCACTGAAGCCGTAAATCACACCACAAACATATCTCGGCATGGCAAGAGCCATAATACACAGACATTGTAAAAACAGGGATGGTTCTGAGGAACAAATAATACAATTCAGTCCTACAGTTGCTTTTGGTTTCCTGATTTAGTTCTTGCCTGTGATTCACCAGTACTTGGCAAAGGAGAAGACAGGGCTGCTGGAGTCCAGCCCTAACCTACCCTTGTTTATGCATTTGCTGTGGCCACTCAGTCCTGTCTAAAAAGCTTTAGAGTCTAGGCTCTCAAGGTTTATTCTGCTTCAAACAAATGGAAAAAAAATCTCATTAATCCCATTTTCCAGTAACAAGAACTTGTTTTAGTGTGTCTTTTAAAGACTCTGAAGCACTGATTTCAAAGGTTCTTTGCATAAGACCATGGGTCTTTGAAAAGCAAATGCCATAAAGAGGACAAGATGACAAATACGAGCTAAACTCAAACACTCCTGAAAATTTCCCAAAACAACAGATGATAATGAAGGATCTGATCTTGAAGTACCTTCAGCAGCCAAGCTCCTTTGAAGCCAGCATGGACTGCATAAAAACCATCAGAACTGACCCAATAAAGAATGGCCAAAATGGATGAGGTCCTGTAACCTCCTGTCCAAGGAGCTCATTGTAAATCATTCTGTCCTTTGGTTCAGGAGAAGCTCCTGGGGACAGGTCCTTCACTCAATTTTATGCCAGCGCAGCTCCATTGCCATGGATAGAGTCACCCTGGCATGAAGTCTGCCCCTCACAAAGTAGTGAGATCAGCCTTTATTCTGGTCCAAAGCTGAGGGGTGACAAACAACAGTATTTTTCAGCTGGCCCTCTTCTTATTGCCTCACCCTTTGAGGTGAAGGCTAAAACCCTCCTGTGCAATGCATGGTCACTTGCTCTCTTCCTGCTGTTAGCAGCCCAACCAAAAACCAAAAATTCTTTTTAAAAAGTATTCCAACACAACAATTTCCCACTGAAATTGAGGTGATGTAAAGCAACACACAGCCAGATACACCTCACCTGCCTTCAGACACTGAAGTTTATGGCCATGGTCAGGGACAGTCATCTGGACATCTTCCAGTGACAACAGAGACACTGACAGACAGACACCTCTGGACAAGTTATCCATCTATACTGGGCATTATCTATCTTAAGAAAAATGGAAATGTGCTTTTTCCCTCTTTTCACAGGTCCAGTGCAACCCACTTGTCCTGTCCTGACAGCAGAAGGCATCTATCTAAATAAAATTCAATATATCACCACAGCTACATCACCCAAAGCCATAAAGGGGCATGTTAAGACAAACACAAAAGAAAGAAAATTACAGAGAAAGACAGCTCAGTAAATTCGTAGAAGAGCATGCAATAGAAGCCACAAAAATGTAACTCGGGTCCTTCTCCAATCACACGCAAAGTGTTAAAGCCAGACATGATTGACTCAAAACAGTGAGCTTAAGTTTTCCCTGAAAGTACATACATTGTCATAAATCTAACTTAAAGCTGTATTGGATGAAAAGCCATTTGAATCATTCCTTCTAGTTATTTTGTAACTCCAAGCCCCACGTGAGAGAACAGAAGACACACCTTGGTAGCGATGGCAGAAACTGCAGCTGTCCGTTTTGCTGTAATGACACTGCCATCCAGGACCTTCAGAAAAATTCAAACAGATTGACATGAACATTGAAAATATGAATAATTGCCAAACATTTTCATCCAATTTGTGAATGATGTGGTATTACAGACATAAAACATATACACATGTAAAAGATGGCAATTATTATTATAGCAACCACAAACCATAGAGTAACGTTCAAACTGGGCAGATTCTCTGTTTGTTCCAGTTCTTCCCTGTCATTCCATCAGCACAAAAGGAGTGATAATGGTCAGAGAAGAGCCACCTCTAACTCACCCAACTCCTGATGCACTGCACTTCCCTGGCTCTCCAGTGCAGGGGATAGATGGATATGACTCCAACGCTCTGCACTCCAGTAAGACCAGGGACCAGTGCAAGCTGGCAGTGGTTCCCCAGTCTGCACTGTCTTGGTCTGTACAGAGGGGTGACAGGGAACCATGGAATTCCTTAAATGTGTATCACACATGGGACACTACAGCCTCAATGTGCATTAGCTACTGAATATAATATAATATAATATAATATAATATAATACAATATAATACAATATAATATAAATTACATATTAATTATGGGTCTTAAAAAGCCCACACAGTTGGTAGAAAAACCCAAGATAAGTTTTGGCCCTTTAATAAATCATTATTATTAAAGTGCAATGCAAATCATCACTGTTCTTAAAAAAAATTCTTAAATTCTTTAAATAAAGCAATCTGAATACTATTCTCTGCAATGCAAATTGTAAATCTCTTTCAATTTGAGACTTAAGATGGTTCAGGATCCACTCTTTATCCACAAGGTAAGGGGTATTTTTGCTTTCAAATGCAAGATAAGTTTTTCCTGATCATTTCTCTCTTCCAGTTCCCCTCTGAGCTATCAGATTTAAATCACGAGCAGCAGTAAATAATAGTACGGTGAGTACAGTTTAACACAAAGGAAACATAGGCAGCTTTAGGCCAAATCCTGATTTGACACACTGATGATGTTGGTAAATTCAGGCCAATTTACACCAGCTCCAGCTTCCAAGAAGCAGAAGCGAGAACTGACAGCATGAGCAGAGAAGAATGCAGAAGGACACACGAGACTTACAGCTTTCAAAGTGCCATTGCTGGGGTCAAACAAGAGGACAGTCGCTTGGTGAGAAGGCACAGAGGAGTCCTTCAGGTGCTCATAGAAAGTCACCAACTTGGTTGTGAGCGCATCGTCCGCAGCACTGTACGCGGGCATGACTCCGAGGTACCTCGGGGGAGAATTACCCGCGTTACTCACGCACCGTTATCCCGGGAGCCCACAGCCAGCGGGCTGTGCCCGCCACGCCGCTACCGGCCGGTTAATCAGTAACTCGGTACCAAGGTTCTGATGCTCCAAATCCGCCCACCCGGTCCCTTCCCCGCCGCGAGTCCGCCACCCCCGCTGCCGCTACCCCGCCGTGTCCCTCACCCGCCGTGGCGGGGCACGGGCAGCACGGTGCGCACGGGCTGCACCACCCCGCCCGCCGCGCCCGCGGAGAAGTTGGCCAGGGCGGCCTCCAGCGCCGGCAGCAGGAGGCTGGCGCGGTGCAGGTGCTTCTCCACCTCCTCGGCGCCGATGAACACGGGCGGAGTCGAGCCCATGGCGAGAACCGGGCGGACGGGACAGGATGGAACGGGACGACGGCACTCCGAGACTGCAACACCGCGCACCGCCCGCACGGCCGGTAGGAACTCGCCGGGGCGGCCCCGCTGCCGCCGGCCCCGCCGCCGAACCGCCCCGCCGAACCGCCCCGCGGAACCGCCCCGCCGCTCTCGGCTCCGCCTCCGCGCCCCACGCCCACCACGGGCACCCCGCTATGTCCCGTCTGAAGTCCTGCTCGAGGGGAGCTCCGGTGCCCTGGGAGCTGCCGCGCCCGCAGGCACCGCCGCTGTCCCGCCTTACCCAGGCAGCGCTCGGGGGAAGGAGGCTGCGAACGCCACGGAATGGCCCCGACATAGGTTGGGCACAGCCACCCCGGGACCCCGCGCCCCGAGGGACAGACCGAGGGACAGCCGCCACCGGGGCCCGCGCCCCGAGGCACCGCCCCGAGGGGCATTCCCGAAACACGTTCCGGAGGGACATTCCCGGGGCACATTCCCGAGCGACCGCCGCCACCGGGACCCCGCGCCCCGCAGGGTGTCACGGCCCCCCGTGCCCGGGAGGGGGCGACACCCCGGCAGGCGCACAGCCCCCGGTGCCCGCGCGGCGGCGCTGTTGCCTCCCGGCGCGCCGTCCCGCCGGAGCAGTAGAGTTGGGGGTTCGCTCGCTGGAAGGTCAGCGCGGCGCGGGGCGTGCCGGGAAGGCGGGGTCTCCCTCCGGGACAGCCATCTTGTCCTGGCCGGGGCCGAGCCGAGGGGCGCGGGACGATGAAGGGGTTCCCGGTAGCTGTGCGTTCCCTCTCGGTGAGCGGGACCCGCGCGCGTCGTGCGCGGTGCGGGAGATGCCCGGCTGGCGGTGACAGCCGCAGTCCGGGCCCGGCGGTTGCGGGCGGGCCTGACCCCGGCCAGCCCAGGGCGGCGAGCCGGGCGGAGGGCGGCGGACGGCGGTCACGGCAGCGGGGCTGCCGGGCTGCCCGCGGGGTCGGGGCGTGCGCCAGGGTTGGGGGCGGGCCGGGCGGGCAGGCGGCGGAGCGGGACGGCGGCTGAAGGTCAGACAGGCCGCGGGCCGGGCCCGGAGCGCCGCGCAGCGAGCGGCGCCCGAGGCTTTGTCAGAGCCGCCCCGGCAGCGCCCGACGGGGCACGGGAAGAGGGGAGGGGAGGCGGTCCCGCCGCGCTGGAGAAGCTTCAGCTGCTTGGGACAAGGTGGTGCCCTTGGCATTGGGGCTTGGCGTGCCCCGGAGGCGGGCAGGAGGCAGAGGGCTTGTCCTGCTCAAAGGCTCTGATGGAGCCGGCGGACAGCTGGGGTAGAACCTGTGCTGGATCCCGCCTGCGAATGCGCTCGAGTGGGATGGAGAATGACCTCTGAGTGACAGCGTGTATTTGGGTCAGTTTTAGATATGCAGTGGTAGTTCATAAATAACTAGACTTAGAGGTTAAAACTAAGTGTCTTACCAAATCCTTGGAGGGGGAAGAAAGGAGTTTTTCCTAGACTCACAGTGGACAGTCTCTGATAAAGCAATGGGAATTACATCACTGGCATCCTTACAGCTGAGCGCAGTGGTGTTTCTGTCACTAGGCTTTCACCTTGAGATGTATGGGAATTAGTTTATTTTTTAATGGGAAAACAAGAATAATATGTAAATTTTCTAGTATAAGCAACTTCTAAAGTGGGTGGAAGGTAGTATCATTTCAGATTTGAAATCCATAGTCTTGTCATTTCTGTTGCCAGCTGCTGAAGGCAGGGCTTTTGTGATATTCACCTTTTTTGTGTGAAGGACTGCTTCTGGTTATTGGAATCCTCGAATCATGGAATGGTTTGGGTTGGAAGGGACCTTAGAGATCATCTCATTGCAGGCCCTTGTCATGGGCAGGGACACCTTTCACTAGACCAGGTCGTTCCAGGCCCCATCCAACCTGGCCTTGAACATTTCCAGGGATGAGGAATCCACAGCTTCTCTGGGCAACTTTTCCAGTGCCTCACCACACTCACAGGGAAGAGTTTCTTCCTAAAATCTAGTTTAAACTCTCTGACAGTTTAAAATCATTGCCCTTTGTCCTGTCACTGTCTGCCTGTATAAAAAGTCTCTCTCCATCTCTTTTAAAAGCCCCTTTAAGGTAAGGTCCTGCAAGGCTGGAGTGAGGTCTCGCTGGAGCCTTCTCTTCTCCATGCTGAACTCCCCCAGCTCTCTCAGCCTGTCTGTGTAGCAGAGGTGCTCCAGTCCTTTGATCATCTTCATGGCCTCCTCTGGACCCATTTTAGCAGGTCCAAACTGCAGTCTGGGGACTTGCCTTCGTGTCCTCTTTGTATGCAGCAGTCAGTGCAGACAGGTTGGAGCTCTGAGGTGACTCTTCGGGAGCTGAACTGCCTACACCTAAGGAATTTAAAGTGACCTCCAAAGTGTTGTGCTGCATATGTGGATTGCTGTGGCTCTTGGTTCAGTTAATTGCTCTGCAGGTGTCCTGCAGACTGTATAGGATTGAGAGAGATTCCCACTGTACAGCAGCAAAGAGAGGAGGCGAGGAAAGCATTCTTACAGTGCTATTTCTTGAAATTCCAAAGTCCTTGTGTAAGTCATAGCACAGGGCCTGACTGATGTAAAAAATAATCAGGGGAATTACAAGGGAATCACTCTTTTTACTCCACTGTTTGAAGTCCTTCATTGTATTTCTAATTTAAAATTAGTTTCTTTTTCAGTATATAAGGAAACATGTGATAAACTAATTAAGGAAATCCATTCTCTTATGCTTTCTCCCCTAGAAGAGATTTTACTCACTTAAAGTAGCTCCTAAAGTTTCACCCTCAGCAACTGCAGCAAAAGTGAAATTATCTCCAGAGTCTCAGGATCTTGAGGTCAGTGTAAAAATACAGGGTTGGTTTTTTTTGTTCTCTTTTTATTTTTTTTTGACTCAGTCAAAGTAGAGCTGTGATAGTACTTACACTGAATGAAAACAAAGCGCTTTTTTTGTTGTTTTTAATACAGATCACAAAATTACCAAATGGCTTAGTTATTGCATCTCTGGAAAACTTCTCTCCAACTTCAAGAATTGGTGTGTTTCTCAAAACAGGCAGCAGATATGAAACCACCAGTAACCTGGGAACTGCTCACCTGCTTCGTCTTGCATCTAATTTGGTAGGTGTTTATGGCCTTTGTTATTATGTTGAGAGTAGGTGAAATGGTCAAAGATTTATTATTACAAAGATAACTGGTATGGTAAAATTTAATGTAAGAGATCTTACAAAGTGGAGAACAACATACAGTGGCACTTGGTTATGTGGTTCAATGCAGGAGAAATGTTACTGCTTCCTGGAAGATGGGAAGTAATATTTATTAATAATTATGCTTTCTTCTGGTGTCTTAAACTAGATATGTATAGTATATCTATATTCAGTTATGCACAATAACTCATTTTATTTAAGCTGCAGTGAAAATTAATTCACATGGCTGATACAAACTCGATTTTGGGCATGTGGGGAATATTTCTGAGTAGTTTTTCTTATTGCTGCCATCAACACAAAATCTGTTTTATAAATAGCTAGAATTGTAAGTTGCCCTTTTTTTATGTTTGTTTTAATAGACTACTAAAGGAGCTTCCTCCTTCCGGATCACTCGTGGCATTGAAGCTGTTGGGGGCAGCCTGAGGTTTGTAGCCACATAGAAAGATAATCTGTGTTGGTGAGGTGCAAATGAGCTCTGTGACTAAAGGAAACATAAGACAATAAGCACAACAATGTGTAGGTGGGTAAGCTCAGCGGGGAAGTGGTACTTGAATACTGAATGTTGTTAAGGAACATCGTGTACTTTTTGTTCTGTTAAGCTTCAAGGGTGCACTCATGAATTGTATTTTAAAAACACTTTTCAATAAACAAAATATTGTGCACATGGAAGAAATATAATTTGTCTAGAAAGCTTAGTTTTCTTTCTGCCTTTTCAGATTTTGAGAATAAACTTCCTAAAGTCATTTTTTCCTTCATCTTTTGTGAATAGATACTACTCATACAGACAGTAGTTGGCTTTCGTGATTTGAGGGTTTTAAGCCTAGAAAACAATAGTAAGAGAAATAAGAGGGATCTCACTATGCCTGCTTTCTTCTAGTGTATCTTGAAATCATCCAGTAAGATCTTTTTATCTAGAATTTGGTTTAAAATAGTGTTTTATGACTTGAGACTCTACCTTTTTCTGGTCCTGTCAATAATAAATATATTGAAGTAAAAGGACATGATAACTGTGTTTTCTGCCCAAAGAGAGTAATTACTAAATTGCTTTTTTTAGTACATACACACATTTTTCTTCAAGTTTTGCTATTCAGCCTTATTTGCTGTTTTACCTTTAATTATTGCGGCATCTTAAATTCTGATGGTCACAAGACATTTGTTATTACTTGAATACTGAAAATGTGAGTTTTAATTATGCCTGTTTCTACTGTGTGTGTGTTTATCACTTCTTTAAACAGTCATCCCAAACAGATTTAAGGTTAAGTAGTTATTCCAGTCTGTATCTTGCTGATGAATTTGATGAATGGGGAATATGTGTGAAAATTCACTTCTGTGTTCTTTGCTGAAATGGATTTTGGTTTTTTTCTCATGTAGTGTGCATGCAACAAGAGAGAAAATGGCTTACTCTGTTGAATGTCTGCGAGACTACGTGTAGGTATCTGGATGGGCTATAAAGGGAATTACTGCCTTCTTTACAAACTGCTTGGTAGTGAAGACCTGTCATTTTACAGGGTGGGAGGAATATCTATTCTCATGCTTTTGTAATAAATCAGTAAATTACTATATTGATATTCAACTTCTGTGTCATGTTACCGAGCATACAAATGCTACAGAATTGAAGTTGAATTATCCTGCTTTGTACAGCAGTGCTAATAACTGCCCTGGCTGGAGTGATGCATTTGGCTGTTAATGTGTTGCTTACAGATTAGTTTGAATTGCTTTCAACTGCAGAAGAAGTACACGTTACTTGTGTTTAATGCCTTTGTAATGTTTTTTATCTAGTGATACCGTAATGGAGTATCTCCTGAATGTCACCACAGCACCAGAGTTCAGACCATGGGAAGTAGCTGATCTTCAGCCAAAATTAAAAGTTGATAAAGTAATTGCACTTCAGAATCCCCAAGCTGGTAAGTGTATTTTCTGATCCATGGTATTGGCTCTGTGGGAGTTCCTTCAAAATGGAAAAAAAGTGGAAAAAAACAGTTTCCCTTTTGCTGTTGCATGACCATTTAATTTTTCAGCTTGTTGATAGGTATGGTCTTTCTGTTGTTTTGGAACTTTTTTTAATACACAGGTTTTTCCAGCCTGTAGTAACATTCAGCAAGTAACATGCTGAAGACAGCTTACACCATTCTCCTTGGCACCTTCCCTTTTACATTTTTGGTTCTTTTCGAGTACAACCAAAGAATGTGCAAGTCATGATTGTTGTTGACAATGTATTTGCAGAAGCTTGTGTTCTGAAAATTGTATTTAGGTATTACTCATGGGTGTGAAAACAGTACCCTACAAAAGACTTGTAAATTTTGTATGGTTATTTTGGTATAAAAACAATATATATTTTCATCATACTGAAAATGGGTTCCAGCTTTAGGATTGTAAATTTAGATTTGTGTGTTTAAGGAAAAACAAAGAGGAAACACAACACAAAGCCTCAGTCAGATCAAGCCTAATCCAGTATATCTTGTGTTACTAACTCTTGTCATGCAAGATCACCCAGGTAGTTCTACACAATAAACATAATTTGTACCACTCTGAAGCATGTTTACCTTTGTAACCCATTGCAGGTGACAGTGTAATGTTGGAAGAATCTCGGGCTTATACTGAAGTGCTACTGTTTTTTTTAATTAGTCACAATCTTTTTTTTTTTCTTTAATTTATACAATTGCAGGTTGGTTTTCATAGTAATGCAGTATTTTCAGTTACAGTTCAGAAACAGAACTATGAAGAAAAGAATCTTTCTCTTGAGGAAAAAGTATGAACAAATACAAGGACAATATCAAACAGGAATTACTAGAATGCTGTTGGAATGCAAAAAAAAACTAATGAGAAGGGAATTGAAGACACTAGCATCCTTCATCTGAGTAGGGAGATAGATGAGACACCTCACAAAGCTACAAATAGTATTCTAGAGAGCCCGTTCTTCCTCAAGAACAAGGGATGCCTACAGTGAAGATGATTATGAAATTAATTAAGAGGATATTGGGGTGTGGTTTTGTTTTCTGCTGCTCCCCTTCTAAACACTGGTTGCATTTATAGCTTGCTGTTGAAGCCAAAAAGTGTTGAGCATATAAAGGTTACTAGTTTGTTTGGTTTCTTTCTAATAAGTTACAGAAGAAAAGAAGGCCTCAGGCCAGATTGCTCCAGCCCAAGGCTTTGGATGAAACTTCCGTATGAATTGGATTATTCCAGACCTGCTTTTGCAGATCTTATGGTCCTTAAAGTGGACCACAGCTCTCCTCCATTTAGTTTCATTCATAGTCTTCATTACATGTGGCTCTTACATTAATCATCTGAAACTCTGTTCCTCTCAGGAGTGCTGGAAAACTTGCATGCTGCAGCTTATAAAAATGCTCTGGCAAACCCCTTGTATTGTCCAGACTACAGAGTTGGAAAAATTACTTCTGAGCAGGTAGGGTTATTTTTATTGTGTTACGTATCTGTTTCAGTTTTTTGTCAGGAATGGATGCTGGCACTTGTGAGAGAAAATTAATTTAGTATATATACCATCAGTATTTATTACCTTATTGATCTGGTGTTAAAATAATTTATTTCCGTGCAGCTTTTAGTACTGGGTACAGAACTCATGTTTGCATTTAGATGGTTAATGTCAGTGGCTTTCTGTTGACAGTAAGGCTGTCAATGAAATGCAGGTGTTCTTCTATAAAAGGGTTTTGTAGTTGTCACTGGGGAGTGAAATAAAATGATATTCTATAGACAGTTCCTTTTGGAAGCTTTGGAATTTGCTTTAAGAAGTGTAAGGGGCTATGTCAGAAACACACACAATTTTTGTTCTTTAAACAAAATACCCTAAAATATGAATTTACTGTTGCAGCTTCACCATTTTGTACAGAACAATTTCACAAGTTCAAGAATTGCTCTCGTAGGAATAGGTATGTATGTTCCTGAATGAATGCTGCAGGTCATGTGGGAAAACTGCTGGAGAAATCTGAATTCTCTGTACAAGCAAAATGTTACCATAGGCTTCAAACGCTTTTATTTAACTGCTGTAGCTTTTCAATGTCATTGCATTACTCAGAGTAACTGTTGTATTGCAGGTATAAAGCACTCTACCTTAAAGCAAGTTGCAGAGCAATTCCTAAATATCCGAAGTGGAGCTGGTACTCCTGGTGCAAAGGCTGTTTATAGAGGGGGTAAGGATGTTTCTTGTATCTATTCTGAGTGACTGACTTTTCTGGTTATAAATGTAGTAGTATTCAAAGTTACAACTGAAAACTATACAGCTGCACTAAATGCTGGGTGTTGGAAGTGACAGTTCAGATGCATATCCTGTTTAAATAAGCAGAAGTTTCCACCATTGAAAGTTCTGGGATAAAACTGAACCCAGCTCTTCAACAAAGTTGTACCTGCAACATCATTTTTTCTATAAAGTAAAAAACAAGATGGCATATGGTTTCTCTTGGCAGTTCTGGTAAGATTCCTGTAAGAGTAGATGAAGGGCTGTCAGGAAGTGGAGGTAGGATTTCTATTTAGGGAAGATGTGTTAAATGTGGTAAGTCAAAACAATGCTCAGCTCTTTCAGAGCAGTGTCTTGTACCATTACCAACAGCTACTGTTTAGTTGGAGTTTCACATGTCTCTGTAAAGACATGAAGGGGAAAAAGAAATTTTCCAACATTTAATATTTGATTGGAATAACTTCAGTTTCTGTAAGCCAACATAAGTATTATTATGAACAGAAGGTACACTATTTTCCTGGGAATTTGTTATGTGGAGTTTTATCATCCCACACTCTGCATGGTTTAGGGTCACATTTAAATAAGGTATACTAAGGTACTGGTTTTGTGTTAACAAGAAAAATTTTGAATGTAAAGGACCTTTTAAAATTACCTGCAGCCTCATGCTGCCTTCCTGAGTGGACATGCAGTAATTTCAGGCCCTGGCTTCTCTCTCGTTAAAGGGAAATACTTCTTTTATGTGCTGCTGAATGTACAGTAGTTTCTAATTCAACACTGTATTACCTTTTATTCTGTTGTATTTCTAGGAGAAATCAGGAAACAGACCGGGGATAGCCTTGTCCATGCTGCTATTGTAACAGAAGGAGCTGTTGCTGGGAGCACAGAAGCAAATGCCTTCAGTGTCCTTCAGTACGTTTTAGGTGCTGGGCCCCTTGTCAAGAGGGGAAGCTGTGTTACCAGCAAATTGACCCAGGGTGTTGCTAAAGCAACCAGCCAGCCATTTGATGTAAGTTCCAAGGATTACTGTTCTCTGATTTTTAAGTAAAATGTGTATTAATAATCTTTGAGAGGTTTCTACCTTTAGCTAGAATCTTAGTTCATTCTTGTACATATTACAGTGTATCAGTGATGGGCTTCCAGTCTGATCTTTCCTCAGCACAAATGGACTTTAGCTTCTTGAATTACAGTATTTTAGATCCTAATAGTAATTATTTTCCTATGCTTGATGCTGAATTACTCTGATACTTGAAACAGTTGATGATAATGTTTGTTTTGCAGGTTTCCGCATTTAATGTTAATTACTCTGATTCTGGGCTCTTTGGGATTTATACCATATCCCAGGCTCCAAATGCTGGGGAGGTGAGTTGCTGATTAGACTTTAAGTATTAACAACATGACCTTCAAAGTAGTGTTTTGATTTGAGATAGTGACTGATTCATCTTAAAAAAAAAAAAAAAAAAAAAAAAGAAAGGAAATTCATCTGATTCCCTGTATAGGAATGCTGCATGTTCAGTTATGACTTAGCTCTGTAAACTGGGAATGAGACTTGCTTTGTGGGAAGGACAGATATATAATATGAACTGGAGTTAGTAAAATGCCTTGAATTGCTGACTGTAATTGCTGATTTACATTTGTAAGCCTAAGTATATGATGAAGAACATGCTGTCTCTTGAAGCTGGCAGAACTGAACACTTTCATGAAAAATGGTGAGACCATATAAAGTAATGCTGTGGTGCAGTTAAAATCCACACTGCTTTTTGTGCATTTTTGGGCATTCATTACACTGGTTTTAGTTTTTTTTATAAAACTGCTCAGAATCGTGTTCAGGCAGATAATCCTCACATTGTCAGCTGCTCTTCCCTTGAAGTTTCCAAGATGTCAGATAGAAGAAATAACATGTTGAAATGTAATGTGGGAAGAAATCTTAAATGATTTGATTTTCCTCAGGTCATTAAAGCTGCTTTGAACCAGGTAAAGGCAGTTGCTCAGGGCGGTGTCACCGATGCCGATGTCACAACGGCAAAGTAAGTGTGTAAAGAACTCTCATGTGCTGTAAAGAGAAGTTTCTTAACATGCAGCTACTTGTCAAACACTCAGACTATTCTGGACAGCAGCGCTTATCCTGTAATTATTTCCATGGGGAACTGCTCACAGTCCTGCATTAAAACTGAGCCCCTGTCAATATTCTTTTTCAAAGCTGCACTGATTCTCCAGTAGTGTTATTTCCTAATAAAAACTTGGTAGAGAAGTGTTAATATTTTCTGAAGACTGTTTCAATGTAAGAAATTAGCAAGTGTCAGCAGATGCTGTCGTGTTAATCATATTCTGTAGTATTAAGATATATTTTAATTAGAATCCTAAATTGCATTATTTAAGTAATTCCCTTTACAGTTACACTGAGCAATTCCCAAAACAATTATAATAAGCAATCTGTGCCATCTTCAAAGAAAAAGAGTAATGAGGGTCTGCAAGTGTAAAGCACTGAATTAGTGATGTTACACCAAGTGTTTGAAATACATGCCCCTAGGAATATTTGGGGGAGGGGGTCTCCAAGTGGTGTTAAACTGCACTGAGCTTTTAAAATTGCAGTTGTGCAATACAACAATATAGTACAGACTCAAGTAGCAAAATGAAAATATTGTCTGTTGCATATATAAAATACTTCATGTAAAGCATAATTACACAAAATATGATAGCCTAGGCCTAATTGGTTCTGCCTTAGTTACTAGGAGCTAAATGGTGGATTCTAGACTTTTATACTGGGCATTATTTGTTTTGTGTGTTGTGGGTTTTGTGGTTTTTTGTTTTGTTCTTTTTTTTTTTTAAACAAAGCTGCCTGGTATTAGGGAGTTACACACAGTGCTGCTGTGGCTATTTTTCTTTTTTTTTTAAGGCGTTTCCTTCTGGAATGGCTTCATATATTTCCTGTGTTCCTCTTTTTCCTTTATTGAAAAAGAAAAACCCCAAACCCAATCAGTTCTATTTGCAGAGTCTGGCAATTCAACCAGAAACACCAAGCTACTTAATAATGTGCTATCAGAATAAATGGTTTTCTATCTTTCTGTCTTCAGAATAGAAGGATTGGCTTATAAAAATAAGGTTTTCATGTGTAACAGTGATTCTGCAAGAAACAAAAGAAACAGAATTCACTGTCTTTTAACAAAACATGGAACTATTACAGGAGGAGCCTGACCATTTACATTCACTGCTGCTTTGTCACTTAGGGCAACATTGCTCTGCATGCATCTGGTTTTGACGAGAAAATTAGGTTTAAACTTGATAGTTTGTCTGACTGCATTAATTACTTCAGACAGAAACAAATCCTGAGCTAGAGATTTTCTCACTGTGTGGGGAGGCAGTAGGTGTTGAAGTACCTGTCATTTTATGCTTGGTCTGTTCACAGTGCCTCTTTCCTAATCATGGAATCCTTCCCTGTTAGGAAAGGAAAACCTTTCAAAATGGAGTCTTGAGAGTTTAAAAGGATCAAAACCTCATTGTATTTATGGGGTGGTGGGGAAGGTAATAGCAGGACTTACACTCATTCTTGATGCTTTGTTTGGTGGCAGAAATCAGCTGAAAGCCAACTATTTGATGTCAGTGGAGACCTCAAAAGGGTTACTGAATGAAATAGGCTCTGAGTCCCTGGTTTCTGGCACACACACATCCCCATCTGTTGTTGCTCAAAAAATCGACTCTGTAGCCACTGCTGATGTTGTGAATGTAAGTATGTGTCAGCATCTACAGGTGTTCCTTAATCACTGTGTCAGGTTTTTTATGGAAAACTGATGTTTATAAACACACACATATACTATCTTTAAAAATAGAAAAGGCAGCTCATTTACAAATCCCAGCTGGGTATCTTTTGATGTCTTCACTTACTTTATTAACAGAAGACTCTTTAATCCAATACACTGTAAAACTAGTGTAGCTGTGAATTATGTAAAATTCTCATCTTTTTCACTTAAATTTACCAAAACTGCCAGCTAATATTCTTGGAAAACTTCATATTAGTTCAAGTGTGGGTGATTCTGTGTCAAGGTTTTTAGGTTTCCTGAGTCTGGGATAATGGGTGTGTTTAAAAAAGCAATTAGGCTTTCGGTGATAAATTGATGTAACTTTGTTGCTGCTGCACATTACCTTGTTGCTTGTACGTGAAGCAAATTTCTAAAAATCTATCATAAAGAGAAATTCTGAGATACAAAATTTGCTTTTTCACAGTCGTTGCTTATTTGTATTGCAGCAGCAACTAGCAATAGCTCTAGTAGTAATGAGATACACTGTATTTTATGGTGTAATAATTATTTCAGGAATAACCATTTTTAGAGTTTACGCCTTTTATACCCAACTGTTGATCTGCCATTTCTGTTTAGATTATAAAGTAATGAGCATTAGAACAAATTAGGTTTATACAGCAAAAGGAGGAGGATTGTTTACATGATGGTATATTATAGTAGTGCCAGGATTTGTTCTTTGTTTTCGTAACTTGAAGCTGATGCTATGAGTAGCATCAGCTATCTTGTTGTGAATATTTCCTCATATCCACTTTCCTGATTTATTTTCAGGCTGCAAAGAAGTTTGTAAGTGGGAAGAAATCAATGGCAGCTACTGGGAATTTGGGAAATACTCCTTTTCTTGATGAGTTGTAAAAACTGGGATGGATTTGATTCAAGATGGACCTGAGCTCTAAGTCGCCTATGTTCTAAATGAATTACTAACTTGTTATTTATGAATTCAGTTCTTTCAGAAAATTAATCTGGAGTAATTGTGGGCTTGCACTCATCAAATAAAGTGCTGAGTTCATATATTTTGTGTAGTTTTTTTCACTGAAAGTAGTATATAAAAGGCTGATAGGTCTGGCTCTGTACACTGCAGGTTAAAACTACAGTGTGAAAACAAGGTGAGTTTTGGTCTATGTAAAAATATAAATATATAAAAAATGATCACTGCAGTGAAGACAAATGCTGTAATTACCACTAGTTATCCATGTATTCTTGTATATTCAGGAAAAGTTCTTGATAGATTCTCTACCATCCTTACATCAATTAAATGAAGAAACTTGTGGAATGTTCCATTTTTTTCAAACTCTTGTTCTAAGGACAAATTCTTTAGTTCTGAAGCTCCTCTAGTATCAAACTAATTCTATTGTCCATAGTCCTTTGTATACCATTTCCTTTCGTCTCCAGTAGCTAAGTTGCAGCTCTTCTTTTTCTGCTCCTTCAGCATAGCAAATGATTTACTAATATGTAAGCTTAAAGGTTTAATCTCTTGGAAAGCCCCTTGCTGTGTGAGCTTCCTTTCTGCTGTTCTAGCCTAATTATCTCATTCTAATACTTCTCTTCCTTCCCCCACCACCAAGGTTTATTTCTATTAAAACTTTGTGCCCTGGGAAAACTTGGAACTGCCTTTTAACCCACCTAAACTAATTCTACTTACCGCAGGGACCACCCTTAGCACTGACAGAAATGTATTCTTAAAAGCTGTATGCCATGGCTCTCACAAAAAGTGCTTTTTTTCCCTGTTTAATTTTAAAAGTCCTAATCTTTAGTCACTGTCAGGAGTTCAACGGATTAAGAAACAGATAAGCTATTTAGAGGATTAACAAGAGCTCCATCTTGGTATCAATTACAAGCAGCTGATGTCTTGATGTGTGGCCATTACAAGTGGACATGGCCTCTTTGACTTCAGGGGCTTTACTGCCACCCAGAATTTATGCTCACAGAGGAGGCAGGAAGCAGAATGTCAAAACAACCAACACATGGGCACCTTGCAAGACCCTGTCAGGAGAAGCCAGAGGCTAAGCAGGAGGTGCCTGCAAGAGCTGAGGCATTCCAGCAGAAAGCGGCCACTGAAGATTTTTATGGAGATACTTCTTGCACCATTGAAGGTATTTTGAGGAGACACACATGCTCTGCAGCCCTGTTTCTTCTTGCTGGCATGGGGAATAGGACATGCATGCCTCTGTGCCAGTTTGGTGAGTAACTGTAGGATTTTAAGATATTAGTACCTCCCCCTACCTCTCTTAATTTCTATCTCCTCTTATATTCAGCAGAGTGGCACCAACTTGTTCAAGCTACAAGCAGTCATATACTGTTCTTTTAGGTTCCTGTTTTCAACTACAGATTATACTCAATCAACTGGGGGAAAAAAAAGTCCCTAAAGATAAAATATAATTTGCTGCAAGAAAAGCTCCCAAATAGTGCATTTGTGCATCTTACTTGTTCCAAGTCCTCAACCTGCTTTAAACCTTTCTGTATTTGCTCCAGTAAATCAAACACATCCCATGCCATAAATAATTTGACTCCTTGTAGCCTTTATTGAAAATGCTTTTGGAGCTTGCCTTCTTCAAATTGTTGCAAATAGAACTACTTAGTTTCAGTGATGCATATTCTTAATGATTAGTATTCTAATTATAGATGGAAAAAACCCAAACAAACCAACAACCAAATCAGTATCATATATATACTTTTGTAAATCAAAGGGATTTTTTTTCAGGGAATGGATGAGCTATCATGTCCTAAGAAAATAATAATAAGTTCAAATTTGTTCTCTAGATTTTTCCACTGATTTTTATACTCAGATCAAAAGTGCAAAGCCTTTTTCCTAAGAAGAGGCTAAGAACTGGATGGATTTTATTTCATCAAGCAAGTAGATATTTCTTCGTGGCGCTTGCAATTCTGAAGAAAGGACTGCCCAAACTATAAAGGCATTGCTAGGAAAATTGTTCTAATTTAAAGATATGCATTTTACCTGTACAGCCAGTAAATTTCTAAATTACTTCATTACGCTCCAGTTTTTGCTTCATAGATTTCAATGTTAGAGACAATTTCATGCTGGGAATTACCATAGCACAGTATCTTCCCCAAACTAGTTCATGAGTTTAATGTAATTGGGCTGGGGACTCATGTGAAGCACTCACATTTACAGAGCTTTCAATTTCAAGTTTAATACAGGTGTCAGATGTTCCACAAGAAACCTTTAATAACTGGTAATACTCTGCTAGTACTGACACGGTTCATTTCATTTAAAACATTTAGCAAATGAACACCTGTGTGGATTATTAAAGCACAGAGATTAGTCCATTGCCACTTTGTAACTACTCTGTAATAAAGAGAAATAAAAAGCAAATTAATTTCAAGCCTTGGGAAGATTTGTGTTACTTGTCGAGTGAAATTACTTGAACAATAATGCACTGAATAAAGAATTATATTAGTCAAGTTTAGTTGTTACATAAAGGTAATAGTCAAAATATTTTTTGGAAAAATCTGCTGGTGAATAGGAAATCTGTTTTTGCTGGAGAACAATGTACAGACTTAAATCTTGATCTGATTATGGAACAGTTACTGTATCAGCTATTTTAAGATCACAGGTATTTCATCACAGTGGAATGCTGGCACTGAGCTTTATACAGTTTGTGCTAGTTTCTTTTCTCTGTAATTTTAAACTGAGTTTCTTTTGATCTGTGTAAGTGTAAAGAAATCAGAGACAGGCTCAAAGCATAAATGCAGAACAAGGATATTTTCAATGCTATTAAATTTTAATATCACTATTGGTTCTTTTTACCTGGTTTCAGCTTTCCATCATTAGCTGCAGAGCTTTTTTCAATAAGGCTTGTTATCTGGAGATAAGGCCCATCCTGTACCACTGTGAGAGCTAATCCTTGTTCATCCTTCCTAGTATCTGCCATCAATGCTGCAATCTATGTGTGCTGAGAGAAGTTTTCCAGTGCTGTCAACTGCCCTTTGAAAAGTGAGAGGAAAACTTTACTAGCTGAAAGTGTGATACCATGCTTCAATAAAAGGTTTAAGGAGACATTTGAGCAGGTGCTGTGTTCAAAATAGTTAAGCTGTGTCCAAATAGTTAAGCTTCTCATCCTTAGTTACTCTTTAGACAGGCATTGTGTGCTGAGTTGCTGCCAAAAGACTCCATAAACTTGCTTTCTGCAAATAAATACACTGAAAGTAGTTTTACTTAGAAACTTATTTCTTAAAAAGTCACACATTTTGCCAAGGGAAGGAGTGATAGTGCTGTTACTTAAGGATTCATTACTAAGGGCAATATATTCAGGGAAGGTAGGGAACAGGGCACAAAATAACAGAGGAGTTTCCAGCTATTAAGGACTTCAAGAAAATACTGCATGCCTATAGCAAATGGATTTTTCAAATCACTATTTCTTCCATGCACCAATTCTTTCTGGTTTAAAGGGAATAATTTCAGCTATTTTTCATCAAAAGCCTTGTATTTTCTCCACCCTTAAGAAAATTGGTCAAGTACAGGCGATTTCAATGGGAGGTAAGTACAGGGCTTGTTCTCCAAATAACAAATCCTACTGCTTGCTGTTGAATACTTTAAGATTACTTTCCTGATATCTCCATTTTGTTTGTATAGTCTGCCATTTACATAAAATACTTACATAAAAATAAACAGTGCAGACAATCACCCACTTGGCTTCCCAGTATGTTCCATATAGACCAGTTGTGCTGCTCTGGAAAAAGAGGTGGGTGTTCACTGTTGGAAGGAAAAAAATTATGCAGGCAATTAGATATTTTCCAAGTACCTGTAGATGTGGGGACTGTTTGGTTCATTTACTTCAGCATTCCCCTACCAGAATGACAGTATCGAAGGCACAGAGCTATTGTGGCCAAAACCGGGCTGGTTTCCCACATTTGGTGCATTGTTCATTTATTGGCTACAGATTCCCCACAGTTCTGTACAGCTGAATCCATGGAAAAGCATGCCATCAAAAATGGCTGTATTTGGGTGAGATTTCCAGTCACAATTAATTAGGTTTTCTTCCAAAGACACAGCATAGACACAACACCGTGGCGGCTTCTGAGGGGCTCCACAGCCGCCAAACCTCAGTCGTTCCACTTCCCCTGTTCTCATCAGCGCTACAGAAGTAGCTCTGGAATTCCACCTCATGCCCAACCTTGCAAAGGGATAGAGAGCAGGGACTCGAAAAACAGAAGGCAGTTTTTGTGGTGAACACAGACCTGTGGTTGTTCCTCAGCCCTTGGTACTGACCAAGCGGCTCATTGTCGGTTCCAAAACACCTCTGGGGATCGCGACGCATGAGGGCCGCGAAGGAGCAGGCGGCAGGGCAAGCCTTGGGGCTCCCCGCACCGGAGCCGGTCGCGGACCACACACGGCGGGGTCCCCGGGCAGCGCCCGCCCCTCACGACGGACCCGCCCTGGGGCACCGCCCGCCCCACCCTCGCCCCGTGCCCCGCCCCCTCCCTCAGGCCGCACCCACCGGCCTCGGCCCCGCCCCGCCCGCTCCGCGCCTTCCGGCCAGCCCCGCCCACTTTCTCGCCCACCGGGGCAAACCCCTCCGACCCCGCACGAGCCCCGCCCTTCTCACCGCCCCCAGCGGTCCCGCCCATCATCGGCAGGCCCCCTGCCCCGCGCCGCGCTCCCCGGAGCTGCCCCGCCCCGCCCCGCCCTGCCCCGCCCGGCGCCGGCCCCGCACTCGCGGGAAGCACCGCCCCGCCCGGGGCGCGCGCTGGGGACCGCGGGTTCCCCTTCCGG